>NC_135077.1:3933214-4242857 GCF_051107435.1 Chaetodon auriga | reverse complement strand
TTACCCTGATAGTAATCTTGGTTATTATCATTTTGCCTGTCAGTAATGGCATGATGATATTACAGGAAGTGACAGTAATACTTGGCACATATCTGTCCTTTTCTTTGTCTTGCGGCCCATTCATCAAAAAGTCTAGATCCCTTCAGTCTTTTCAAATAAGTGACAAACACACCTCCGTCATTATTCCTCAAAAACAAAAACAAACACACACATCCTCTTTAATTCCATGTCCTCATGTTCCTTATCCCGTCCTTTTTTTCTTGCCTCCGCCATCTTCTCTCATTCCCACATTTTTCACGTGTTCAGTGTGGCTGTGTGAGGCAGGCGTATGCTAGCATGAACAATCGGCACCCGGCCCGGCTGGACCGGCCTGGTCCAGATGGGGTCTGCCCCCCCACACACACCACACACACCCCCAGCAGTAGCAGTGACGAGCCAACCAGCCAGCCAGCCAGCCAGCCAGCCAGCTAGCCAGCTAGCTACCCACCCGGGTAGCCAACCAGTCATTCACCCAGCCAGTCATGCAGCCTCTCAGCCAAGCTAACAGCCAGTTTGCCAGTCAGTCAGTGGACCAGCCAGTCATCCAGGCTGCGGCTCCTCTGTCAGACACTGACAGAGGGAGCAGGCCAGGCTAAATCTGATGGTCCTCGGAGCCAACCAGAGGACTCTGGCCTTTGTAGGGCGTTCACACAGACAGCCTGTCCCGTTGCACAGCAGGGGGCTTCAACCCGCAATCAAATGGCCGGGCCCTCAACTTTGCCACATGACAAGTTAGCTTTTTGTGGCTGCCCACTGCCGAGATTCCAATTTTGACAATGTCTCTATAATTCCTGTGAGCCCCGTGGACTAATTCATGTAATTTGGACAGCAAGTGTGTTCCTTCTTTTGTTATTTGGAAGAATGCTATTTAAATGCACTTCTAATGAGAGGAGTGGCCCGTGCTTGTTTCATGCATATATCAGATTATATTGAATTGATTCTCTTTGAAAGCCTTTGTCTCTGCGATATTTCTCCCATGGTGCACTGGGCACAGCTTGTCCCTCTGAGGTCATGTGGGTCAGCCAATGAGGACGGAGCAATGTGCTTGCCAGTGCAGCTATACAGCCCTGTGCTCTCTCACTTTCTGCTGCCGCTCAGTCCCAATCATGTGTCATTGTGCACTTCACGTGCAAAAAGATGAAAATCCGGGCAATTTAGTGGCCACATTGTGAATCTAAACTTCTTTTTGCCATTGCAAAGGCCGGCGGATCTGAATCTGAAAGCATTAGACTAAGCTTTGTGAATTACAGAGAAGCAGTATAGCCTGTTTAAAGCAGTTTAAATATCCGCTTGCCTTAGTCAACAGCTTAACATGTATAGGCTACTTACATGAAGCTGTCCACCACAGCGTTTTCAGCCGTCATTGTCCACTGCATCCTGTCTCTCACCCACAAATGGGATTGCTTTCTAATTTGGTAACAGAAACTTTTAATGTGTTTCTGTGTCTGTGCTGTTGGGGCTTTTAAAGTGGACTAACAAAAAAAAAAAAAAAAAAAAAAGAGCGAGCAAGGGGGAGAGAAGGAGCCAGTTTGGATGTGAGAGTGCATTTTGAAACAGGAGAGCATGTTTTTGGATGGTATTTTTTGTTGGGGGGGTAACGGGCATTTTCTTCCCCCTCCTCTCTTTGTTTGTGTGGTAAATCCAGGAGCAGCTGCTGGTCTCAGGGTCTAGTGGGATTTTGGGCCTGTGTTTTCTCATGCCATCCCATGCCAAGGTGGTGTAACGCGAGCAGAGAGGGAGAGGGAGAGGGAGAGAGGGGTGTCTCTGGAAGGGGGTGGGGGGAATGCAGTTTGGAGAGCGAGCTGGTTTGTTGGGATGGCTGTGACCATGCTGGTGACGAAGGCAATGAAGGCGGAGGGGGGCGTAGAGGGCTTTAGAAGGCGGGTGCTGTCTGGATTGGATGCATGTAAAATTAATATCCTCTGGACTTTGCCTTTGCACTAGATTGGAACTTGTCTATTTGGCTAATGACGTGCCTTCTGCCTGCACCACACACAGTCTCCGTCTCCCTCCCTCCCTCCCTCCCTCCCTCCCTCTCTCTCTCTCTTTCTCTCTCTCTCTCGCTCCCTCTCTCTCCACTACCAGCCACCAACCATCCACCCCCCACATCTTTGCTTCTCCCTCTGCCATCTCTCTCTTCCCTCCCTTTCAGCGCTGGGAGCGTGCGTATTGGCTGGGCTGTTTGAGACTCTGTGCCAAATAGGTGGGCCCTCTGCATGTTGGCACAGACTCAGTCAATGGTTAGAGAAGGAAAGTGGAGAGGAAGAGAGAAAGAGAGAGACAGAGTTGGAGAGAAACAGGGGGAAAAAAGAAGCTGCACTCGGGTTTGCCAGCGGTCGTGCACACTCTTCCAACATTGATTCGGTCCTCTTGTTTTGTTTTGTTTTTTTTTTCTTCTTCTCCTCCGTCCGCACCCCCCTTGTCCAGCTCTCTCTCTCCCTCTCCGTGAGTCTTATGCAGATCCTAGAGAATTGAACCAATAGCACGCGCCGCTTTGCCAAGCATTTTTTTTTTTTGTTTTTTCATCGAGATATTTTTCTCTACATATTTTTGCAAACACAGAGGCTTGTTTAAGTTTTTGACAATTTTATCCTTTTTGCTGCAATATCTGTTTATTTGGTTTGTGCACGTCCAGCTCTTTTTTTAAATCCTTTTAGACAGAGAGATTGCTGAACTTCTCTACTCTCTCCTTCTGTTGTGCTCTTGAACAGCACCTCTCCTGCAGCTCCTGCCACAGTACCTCCTGTGTTCCTGTGCTGGTATTACACTGCACCCCCTTGGCCTGTCTCCTCTTTCTCAGCTTTTTCCCCCCTGCTGCTTTTATTGGACAGTTTCTCAGCTTCTCTTTTTGCTTAATCTTTTTTTCCTCAGTCTTTTGTTTTCTAATATACGCAGCATTACTTCAGAGCCTTTTGACTCGAACAATCCAGTTACTGTCCTGGTGGCGCATTTTAAGTTTCTTTGCAATCGGCGGGGTGAATTTATGATGAGAGAGCAAAATGGTAAATACCACGTTATTCTTGTTTTATTCACATGCGATGTTTTGTGATAACGACTGTTCTTAGATCGTTTTGAGTGCGGACACAGCCATGTTATTTATGGACGAGTGTTTCATGTTTAATTTTAATAATTAGAATTTTGTATGTGAGTTCTCTCAAATTATTTCAGTGTTGTATGCATTATCTGTTATTCAGTGTAGTCATTCTGCATTATGTTTTATAAATGCTGCAAGTTTTTACTTTTTTCCAGATGTAGATATCCAATTTTTTTTAGAATGAATAATATTTGGCAGAAATAAAACAGTTTTTGTTGTAGTTTTAGAATTGGGTAAATGCAGGTTTGGCTGCATTTTCATTTCTAAATAAAACATTTGTTTGTATTATATTTATTTATTTATGCAGGCACATAAATGTTTACATTGTTATTTGAAGAAGACCCTCACAGTAGATACTTAATTTCCCTTTCTTATCTCATACCTGTCAGTCTTTCAGTATTGTGTTGTTCTGTGTTTTGTGAAATGTGTCCTTCAATGTGATGTGTCTGTGTTAGGTGTTCGGCAGGGAGTGTATAGCATCTTTCTCTCTCTCTCTGTCCCTCTCTCTCTCTCTCTCTCTCTCTCTCTCTCTCTCTCTCTTTCTCTCTCTCTCTGTCTCTCTCTCTTTCTCTCTCTCTCTCTCTGTGCCTCTCGCTCATTCTCTCCGTCCGCTCACACAGAGCAGGCGCTGCTCCTCCATGCTGCGTGCCGGTGCTAACTGCCTCTCTTCTCTCTTCCCTTCCTCACCCCCACTCCCTCTCTCCCCATCCTTCTCTCCCCCATTCTCCCCCTCTCTCTCCACTGCCTCCTCCTGCTTCCCCCCCTCCTCCCTCTCCTCCTCCACCCTCCCTCCGTCCTCCTCCCTCATCCAGGATGAATTCCACCCCTTCATCGAGGCCCTGCTGCCCCATGTCCGCGCCTTCGCCTACACCTGGTTCAACCTGCAGGCCCGCAAGCGCAAATACTTCAAGAAGCATGAGAAGCGCATGTCCAAGGAGGAAGAACGTGCAGTGAAGGATGAACTGCTGGGGGAAAAGCCAGAGATCAAGCAGAAGTGGGCCTCGCGCCTGCTGGCCAAGCTCCGCAAGGACATCCGGCCCGAGTTCCGTGAGGACTTTGTGCTCACCATCACGGGGAAAAAGCCCCCCTGCTGCGTGCTGTCCAACCCCGACCAGAAGGGCAAGATCCGTCGCATCGACTGCCTGCGCCAGGCCGACAAGGTGTGGCGGCTGGACCTGGTGATGGTCATCCTGTTCAAGGGCAGCCCCCTGGAGAGCACGGATGGGGAACGGCTGGTCAAATCACCACAGTGTACCAACCCTGGCCTGTGCGTCCAGCCGCACCACATCGGAGTGTCCGTCAAGGAGCTGGACCTCTACCTGGCCTACTTCGTCCACACGCCAGGTATGTGGCCAACTGGATACTAGACACCAATAGGAAGGGATGCCAACTCATTAAGACTCGTCGTACATGCCCGTGTGCATGCGCATATAGATGTACATGCAGACACAAACACATTTGTATAATCATGCACATGAACACACACAGAAACACACCTAACACTGAAACACTTGCTTGTTTAAAACATAATTAAATAGGGAGGGAATGACAGAGATAAAAATTCATAATGCTAAGTTTAAGAGTAGTAAGTTTCAGGAACACACTAAAAATGTGTTTCAAATTTAGGAGAGAGTTAAGATTATAATTGGGCAATCTAATGATTTTATAGAAAAATTGTGAATTCAGAAAAGTTTTTATTTAATGATATTCTGCTACATAAATAAAGCAAACGTTTACCTCTGAAAAATCCCTTCTAGATTTGGTTCTCTTAGCAAACAACAAATAGTTTTGCTTTTTGTCTTTTTTGAAATTTTCCCTCTTTTCTTCTGTTTATTGGTGTTTGTTTACATGACAACATAGTATCAACAGTAATAAAAAGAATATGTGAGTGTGTGTCAAGGGCATTCGGCCAGCGTGGTCTGGCAAGTACGCGTTCATTTTTCTGAGCAAGGCATTTGCGGCTTCATATGAGCATGTATTTTGTGTTTTTTATAGGAAGGAATTTGCATGCCTGTGTGTGTGCGCGAGTGTTTTTTTATGAGATGATCACCACTGTCAAATTGTGTGTTTTTGTGCAGCGAGTGAGAGTTGCTGTTTATAAGATTGTACTCAGTCTGTTGAAGTGTATGTGCCACGATAAGGCCATTGTAGCCAGGGATCGTCATTTGGCCACAGCCCAGCTTGTGTGTGTGTGTGTGTGTGTGTGTGTGTGTGTGTGTGTGTGTGTGTGTGTGTGTGTGTGTGTGAGAGAGAGAGAGAGAGAGAGAGGGAGAGAGAGAGAGAGACAGAACAGAGCCGCGAGTCTCCTGCTCTCAGGCCGCAGGCTGCTGCCGCCTTCACCGTCTGCCTGAACGCTAGCACCACGTTGGACCTGGCTGCCAAACACACACTCACACACAAAACGCCAGTGCTCACAGACAGCCAGTACTATTGCAGCCACCTTCACACCCATACACACACACACATACAAACACAGCTAAATAAAGATACACACATTCGATAACAAAAAAAAAAAAGAAAAACAACTCTGTCATCTTTGTAGCGCACTTTCACACGTAGAGCCAAACACGGTTTTAGTCACGATTGCGTACACACACCCACACAGCATGCACTCCCAGCCAAGGACTATCATAGATACAGTTTGATACAGCCAAACATTGTTGTATCTCAGCCACCATCATGGATACACACACTCACACTCGGCCAAACATCGCTGTAGCCTCCAGTGCGCGTACTTTACGCACACAGCCAAAACACTGACTGTGTTGTAGTTTTTTCCCCACATTGCAAAAAAAAAAACACTGTCACAGCAACCACACACACATACACATGAAACACATTTCACAGCCAAATCCTCCAAATACACACTACTTCACCATTTGCTGGCTACGTATACATACAAACACACGCTCATGACCTAATATTATCTCAGCTGGAATTTTCTGGAAATTTCAAACAGTGACTCAACCAGCTTCACTCACTCACACACACACACACGCACGCACACACACACACACACAGGCACACACACACATGCACAGGCACATACATATTATACAGCATAGCCAGTCACTGCCCAAATACACTCACTCTCTGCTTAGGCAGAACTCTTATGGTAGCCACTAACACGAGTGCAGCCAAATGCTATCACAGTCTTCCCTCAGTCTGCCTCTCTCTCTGTCGCTCTCTCTCTCTCTCTCTCTCTCTGACACACACACACACACACACACACACAGAAAATCTCGGTCCAGGCCAAACACCTCGCTCGGCCCAAGCCAAACCCTGGCAGCAGCTCCAGCTTCACTCTGTTGGTCTGTCTGTGGCGGTGATAAACCGTAGGTAGCGGGAAGTCCTGACGTTGTCTGAGGAAATCTGTCTTACTGTTTCAGTGGTATTTTTTCTAATAAATTGTCTCTCACCTATAATTAATTCATTTAATTTTTACTTTTTTCATGGACTTTGTTATCGTACTATAACTGAGACAGCAGTACAAAAAAATGTATAATGAATTGTGCTCGATTGTGGGTCAATGAGTCGTTTTTGGGATTTAGTAACACATCTACAGAGCCTGTTTAAGCTCAGTTTATTGTGAAGCTTTTCAACACTATTTTTCTTGTAAATTATACTCTTAGGTTATACTAAATTACAGTATTATATTTGTTTAATTTTAGCTCAGGATATGTGTTCAGGTCAAATTGTTTGAAATTAAATAGGAAGATGTTGCCTTGCCGTTCCATTTGTAGTTTTGATATTAAATGTCAGGTATTTTAATGTGTATATATTTTAAGCAGTTATATCGGTCTTTTCTTCAGACCTCATTTACAAAACTTATTGAAAGGCAAAATGGTTCTTCTGTTCTGTTGGATGCAGACACAAAATGCAGTCCACTTAAAGCTGGAAATGTTTTATTTGTGGTGTTATATACTGCTATAAGTGACATGAAGACTTTTTCAAAATGTTTGAAAAGTGTCTATACGATGAGGGACAATTGCACAGCAAAAAGGAAAAAATTGAAATATAATATTTTAATTTTTTACATATATTGTGAAATACACACATGCGAGCAGTGAATGTCTCATGACTGATGTTTTCTACCTCTTTTGACACCGTTGGCTGTCCATTTTGCTGTTATTTTCACTCTCCGCTGCAGTACTTTGGTTTACAGCAGTACAGTAAAACACATGGCTGCCTGCAGGAGCTGCCCAGTGTGCTGCCCATTCATAATGTTGACTTACTGTGTGCTCTCTCTTATCTTATCCGGCTAACACAGCGTGCCTCGGCACTTTTATCTGTCTCCAAAGAGCCTGTGCTCAGTTAAAGTCCTCGCTGGAGAGACACTTTGGGGTCTGCAGACAGAGGGAGAGACAAAGGGCAAACCACTGTCTGCAAACCTGTCATAAGGTCGCCGCTGTCGTCACACTTGTGAAATGTAAATGTAAATGTGTGTTTGTGAGCAAATAGGCTTAAAGGACCGCATTTATCTGTCACATTTATCTGTTACAGTAATGTGCGGTTGCGTTTTTTAGCCACAGCCGCGCAATGAGTGACAAGATGTGCTCATTGTTTGTTTTTGTTTGGTTTGCGTTTTGTCGGTCTTTAGCATCTCTGTCTTCCTCGCTCCTCTTTGATCCCGTGCACACTTTTGTTTTGTCTCCTTAAACATCGCCCTCATTGTTGCTCTCACAGAGGTAAAGCCTCTGCTGATCTCTTTTGTTTATATTGTAGGAGACACAGAGAGAGCGAGAGAGAGGGAGCGCGTTGGAAAGGAGAAGAGGCTGCGATAGTGATTGTTCTGTTTGGCAGCGCCCGAGCCCCGTTGGTGTGGGAAGAAGAGAAAGACGTCTTGTGTTTTGTTTATGACAGAGTGGCAAAAGCTGCCACGGGGAATCTCTGGGCTTGCCGTCAGGCTTTCTCAGGCTGTTCTGCAGCCAGCCAGCCTTTGAGATCCTCTCTGTTACGGAGCGTAGCACACTGCAGCCGTTACAGAACAAACCACGCTGCCACAATACACAACCTTCTCCGCTGGTTTTCAGGCACCTCAGATAAAGAGCTACAAACCAGACACAACGAGGTGTCTTTGAATATTGCACTATTGAAGTGAACAACTGGCAGGGAGTAGAGGAGGGGTGAAGAGTAGTCGTGGTGCAGTGCAGTGAGTGATGTATTATTTTTAGTGTTTTATGAAGAGTGAGTGATTGGTATCATAATGAAGATAGAGCCAAAGGTCTGCCAGAGCACCACACGCTGGCAGGGTCCCTTTGATAATCCATGAATGGAGTGCGCTGGATAGGCTTAGTTCACAGTACTAGTTTAGATATAATTTTCACTTCTGTTAGTCTGACTACTGAATAAGTGGGTCCACTTGTGCACCATCAGGGGAGAAATCCTTTAACTGCTTCTCATAGTGTTCAGCGGACTGTTTGATTTATGTAACCTTTGTGCTGTTTTAGCTTAAACTCAGCACATTTCTGATTTATTCAAGGTTGGAAAAATGGAAGATTAAAAAAAACATGTGTGAGGTCCAAAGTTAGCTCAGTGCACTTAGTCATATTTTGGACCTCATTCCTACTGCTTTTTCTTTTTCTTTTTTTTTCTTTTTTTTAACTTTTCTTTCTTTTGTGCGCCATAAGTGTGATCATGAAAAGATGTTTCAAATGTGTTTCCAATCAAAAGTGCAGTACAGGAAATTTGCAGTCACTCCGAGGGAGGTGTGAAATGTGCTCGCCGTGCCATTTCTGCCATGACCGCTCCACACTCTCCCGTTCTGCAGTGCCAGATCCCGCCTCCCTCTCACTATAGCAATAGTAATGCCTTGGACGGCGCTGTGAGAAAGCCCAGAGAAACCCTAGCACTGCGGCCAGACCCCCGGCCAACTCACTGACCACAGGAAGGATTCACAAATAAAAACCCCACTTGTGTTCGTCATTTAGGAAACCTTCCTGAGTATTCTGAGTTTATGAGGGCCGGGGGGTGGGGGGGTGGGGGCACGGGTAGAAATAGGACAGAAAAAGAGAGGCACGCTGACAGTCATGGCTGACATGATGAATGGCTTGCAACGTGTTAAAAGTTGATACTCTGATGGATTCCACAGGTTCCCACTCCTCTGCGCCTCACTATTTCTTTCTTTCCTGTGAAAATAATCTGTTGTTAATTACTTCCTGGATCGCTTCTCCAGCTCCCATGACATCACAAGGGTTGAGTGGACCGTCCTTGCGTCTAAGTGTTTTTGTTTGTGTCTGTGTGTGTGCACAGCTCAGGATGACCCTCAACAGTAAAGTAAGCATTGAGTTTTGATTAACTGAAATCTCGACACTGAGGGAGTCGGTCAATTCTGAGGCTTTTGTATTGTGTGTGGTGGGAACAGGGCCCACGCCGGCTAAGAAAAGCCCTCCACATGCAGAGCGGCTTTGGCATCAGCGAATGTTCGCTGATGGCTCTTGTTTAGCCGGGACCGCATCTTCTTTTACGTGTCTGTGTCTTTCTGTCTGGCGTCAGGGACACGTTGAGGTGGCTCCATATCAAAATCTGAAGGGTTAAGATAGAGGGAGAGCCCCGTCACATTAGAGAGACAGAGTGAGAGGGAGTCTTCTAACACTATTCTTGGCTTCGGAAAAAAGTCTGTGTATTTGGATAGCTAATGGTATCAGGCTAGCCAAAGCCCTGTTGTGTGCTCATTCGCTCCAAAACATGCTCACACACACACACACACGCACACACACAGAGGCAAGGCTAACATTGGGGTGTCACAGACATACATAGATTGGTCCAAAACCGCAGGGTCTGCATTTATCTCATGAGACCATGATGACACGAGCAGACTTGAGGGGGGAAAAAAAACAAAAAAAACATGAGAAAGACAAGTCAAAGACAATGTTGTTATGTTTGGTCTTCCATTAAATTGACCAACGAAAACTGGCACACTCCACGATACGGCGCCTTTGTCCTAGAAACAGCTCCCTGCTTTTTTGGTTTTTACATAACGATCATAAGCCTCCGTTTCGTTGGCTGTGGCTGACTCGGAAGAGAGTAAAACCCCTGCAAATTTCTGGTCTACCCGCATCTGTTTCCTTTTGTGTGAAGAGTTTTAGCGTTGGGAGATATGAGGTAAACAGATTATTCCAGTGAAATCGGGAGGCCATCATCATGGTGGATCAGACAAATGAGGCAGTCTGTGCTGTTTGGCTCTTTTGGCAGTTTTTCTCTCAGCCTTTCTTTCTTTTTGAATGAACTCAACTGTCAACAGGATTTTTTTTTCCTGTTTCTCCTCAGGAGAAGCTCTCCATTGTAAAGGCAACACAGGTAGAAAAGCAGAAGAATTGACAAACATTTTTCAGCTTTGTATCGTGCGCCTCTTCACAATGGAACACAGAGGTCTTATCTCACTGTCAAATTAGTGTTGCACATGTGTTTTTCTTCATTATGAATGGTGCAAACCTTTTTTCCTTCATGGTAATTTACTTTAATACAGCATTTATCATTTTGAATTACAGCTGCCTCGTTTGTGTAGTAATTAATATTTCCACAAAATGAAGGTTACAATAATCAGGGTCAAATAGTTGCCGAATTCTTTTTTCCTCTATATGTAGGCCCAGATATAATGTGTTCAAATTAATTTGTTCGGTCATGGAAATCAAAATGCATGTATTTTAACTATTATTAAATATTATATATAGTATTATATAAATGCTCAGCAGATTTTAATTTAGGGTAAAGGAAAAAGGGGCATTTTTACATGCTGCTGAACCCGGTCTAATACCTACTGTTGAGATTTAATTACACATTAAAACACATTAACGATTGTCAAATAAAAATGGGTGTAGGCTAAGCTAAGCACGCAGTGATAAAAACTGCATTCTTTACTTGAGCTGAGTGGGCTTTTTTATGTTTTTTATTTGGAAGAAAAAAACCTAGAGAGCGCAAGAGAAGGGGAGAAAGAAGGGGAGAAAAAGGAGAAGAAGAAAAGACAAGAAAGAGGTTATTGAGAAAAGAGAGAGTCAGAAGCAGCGAGGGGGTGGTATTGTCTGTATTAATACTGTGTCTTCCCAGTGCCGGGTCTCTTTTCAGGCTTTTGTAGCGGCGCCAACCATGAAATGTGTCTGTCCCCAAAAACCATATACCCACTCAGGAGGGATTCCCGACCTCAGAGAGACATAGAGGAGGAGGAGGAGGAGAAGGAGCAGGAGAAAGAGTGCAGTGGCCAGTGCTCACTATCAGACAGGCCAGCCAAAAAGGAGGGAGAGCCAGGGAACATGGCTTATTCACCGGGCTGCACTCACAGCAAGGCCCTGGCATCGGCTGCTAAGTCTGGCTAACAACGCTATTCAGCACCACACAGTCGTAGTCATGCTCGAAGGAGAGTCACAATAATGCGTTTTAAATCCAAAGCGCCATTACTTCTCTTTTTGTCGTTTTTATCTCGTTTTCTCCCAGAGACGTTCCTGTAAGAAGCGGAGTTTCTGTTGCTGAGTAAAAAGTTAGGTCAATGCTGATTTAGAAAACAAACAAAAAATAAATTAGAACCCTTTTTCGTTTTATTTTGTACATGTGGGTTGAAGAATAAAGAAATTATTATGTGGGCGAGTTTAACGCTGATGTTCAGAAAGTGAGAGGAGTTGAGAGGAGTTGTGTCGGCGGCCGTTTTTGGCACGATGCTATCTCTCTGTATGGAAGACGCCAAATTTTCATACGCAGTTCCTGCCAACCTCCTCCCTCTGATCCTCGCTTTCTTCTCTTTTCTTTTCTTTCTTTCACTTGTTCCCCTTTTCTTTTATTCCTCTTTAGGGTTCAAATGAATGCCCTCCCCTAGCCTCATTAGCACCCTGGACTCCTGTTTGCAGCTACAGAAAAATGTATAATAACTTGTAAGCACAAACATTTTAGCAGTCAATAGGACCATTATCCTGGTTTTTCATGAAAGCAGGGCATCATGGGGCTGTGAGCCTTGACTGTGAAGTTTTTCTTTTTTTTTTTTTTTTTTTAAATTCTCTGATGTTTCTGTCATTTAGTATGCAAAGATGTTTTGCCACCAGCCATTCGGGTGGTATAGCTTCACAAAGACTGGCATCCTCCCTTTTTAACGGCGTCTTTACATCGCGTGTTTGATCACAGGCTGCTTCTTATTTTATTTATTTGAGATAAAATCATTTCAGTAGAAGCATTAATATATATTAGGGCTATGAGGCTTTATTGCACTTTAGTTTCTCTTGTGTAAAATTTATTGCCTGCACCATTTTCAGAGCATTTCATTTGACCACATTGACTTTTTCTGGTTGAATTTTTCACCTCATAGGTGGTAAATTTTACCAGAATTTGTGTGTCGTTTCTCAGTTGAAGGTGTCTGAGCCGTCTCACAGCGGGCCGCTCGCTCTTCTTGGGAGACAACCTTCATGAGGGCATCGTTTGGTGTTAGTTACACCGTGAGAAGGAGAGCAGTTTAGAGAAGACAGAAAGTGGGGTGGGGGGCGAATGAGTGAGCTAGCTGAGAAGCACAACAGAATGCAGAGAATCAAATTTGGCATGCGTCTGTGTAAGCGAGTAAGCTTCAAATCAGTTTGGACACAGATCTAGGACGCTAGACGGAGAGAAGAAAGCAGGATGAAACGGGATAGGGAACAACATGGGATTGAGAGGGGGGATAGTGTGTATATGTGTATGTGTGTTTAGGAGACCGGGGGGGTGTAGTTAAGTAGAGGATGAGATGGAGGGGGTTGGTGGGTGAGGTTGGGGGGGGGGTGGGGGGAGGGCGGTTGGTGTTTGGTAGTGTCCCTCAATGACGACTTGAAAAACAGGCCGGTAAATAAATGGAGTGGCAGTAAACAAGGCTCGGCGCTTCATCAAAAGACTCCATTCATCTGCGAACAGGAGAGTCTCTCTTTTCACTGAGGAGACAGAGAAAAGAACCCACTGACGCTGACGAGAGAACGCCGCTTGTTTAGATAACAGGATGAGTTTGGAGTGGAATGGCGTTAGTGTGTGCGGGTTCGCTCGTGTTTGTGTGAGTTTGGAGGGGGGGTGCAGAGCAGGTGGGAGGTGGACGTAGTCTTAACGAGTGGGGTAAGTTGGGGGTAGAGATAGTGTGTTTTTGTGTGTTCTTTATCACTAGCGTGGATTCAGGGAAGGACTGTGTTTTGGGGGTTAGAACTGTGGGATAGGCCAGTGACAGAATGCGTTTGTGTGTCTAGTACAAAGCGGTGTAGGGGGTGGTGTGCCTTTGGCAAAGGCTTGTGTGCGTGTATGCACAGGCGTGCATGTGTGTAAGAGTGCATATGTGCATATGTCTCTGTCTGCTCATTATACATGGTTATTTTTTCCAGACCGAGTGCTATGCTCTATTTTGCATGATTTACAGTCTTATGAGCCAAGCAGCAGGTCTTTTTTTATGAGAGAATCAGAGGTTGGAAAGAGCAGAGTGTTGGGGTCTCAGGGACACCGTGGTGAACCGGCCACAGCAAGGTGCCATGCATTGCTCCCTGCCTCAGCTATTCATAATTCAGTCTGTCGGCCAAGGGAGCCAGGTGTGAACTAAGTGCTAAAAAGTCCTTTTGCGCATTTCCGTCATGCAAACTTTTTAATTAAGAGAGAGAAGAATTTATGAATATAGAGATCAGGGTTAAGTCACCTCCAACCACTTAGTGAGTTCCATCTGAAAGAGCAGGGCAGAGAGGCATCTTTCAAAAGCTTTAATTGAGCTTATGTTTAATTGTGCCACACTTATGCGTGAATGTTAACAATTCCTTTTTAACTTGCCTATAATCGTTTAAGAGCACATCTTGGGATAACAGTGGCCTTGTGGAGTAAGATATGAGATGTGATGTCTGTCTTTTTAACTCGACTGATCAGAGTGGCAGAGACATATACATTAATCATGTCATTCACTTTGCCAAGAGACTCTTTTAAAAACCCTTTGTGTCGGTTATCAGCAGAATACAGCACACATCGTCTCTCTCAATTCTCTGTCGCCACTTGTCTTTTATAGGTTATCAATGATGTTATTTTACTGTCCTTCCATTAGTGTATCTTTATCTAAACAGGTCCTTTTATGGTTCTAAAGGAGTCGATCCTGTGGAACCACAGGATCGATTTTAAGGTTGCCATAGCACTCAGGAACCCCCCTTTCCTTCTCTCTATCCTCTGTCTTGCCACCCCAAAATCCCCCTCCCTAGCCCACCGCCTGTCCCCCTCACGTTTATTGGACCCAAATTTGGCTGGCACCATGGCAACCAAGGCTCCCAGGGAACCTTGCCTGGGTAGAATCCAAGGTGCCTCCAGGGTGGCACTGGCTGGCGTCGTCTGCGTCAGCGGACTGTCACCGCGGCAGGTTGCTACGACAAGGCCAGCCTGGCTCCCGCCCGCAACGGCCGCGTTGGGAGTGCTAGCTTGCGAACCTCCGTTAACTAACTACGAGCTAACATGACCCGCCGTATCTGGTGTCGTTAGCCGCTGCTTCCACTGCTGCTGGCCTCAACGACTGCAGCACGGGGGAAAGCAGGAGAAGCGTTTCACCAGTACGCATATTGATGTGGCATGGCTGGGTGCCCAGTTCTGCCTCCCACATGAGAGAACACAGGAGAGGGAGAGACAGAGAGGGAGAGAGAGGGAGAGAGAGAGATGCATTTTCAATCTATAATATATGAGCGTATATGTTTTTTTGAACAATGCCTTTCTCCCGTGGTGTGTAAATATTCAGCTGCACACATTCAGCTCTGTCTTGCCAAAACGTGTATGATATTTAAATGCATGATTATAATGTGTACAACACTGTGCATCTGTTGAGGCAATATGGTTTTATGATGGATGCTGAAAACCATTAGTGTGAACGAGAGGTGAAATTCATTCATGAGGGGTTATTGTTTTATTCTGTTATTCCACAGACTACTTTTTTTCTGCACAAAGTGAGTGTGGGTGTGCTTGTGTGTGAGTGCATGGCTTCCTGTGTGAAAGTGAATGTATGGTCGTCTGCTTCACCCTGTTTAATAGCAAACAAAACAAGCAGGTGACGCACAGTCCTCATACTTAATGTGATGATTATGTTAGTAGGATCCAGATTGTATGCTAAATAGAAGACACACTTGTGCATGTTTTGTATTTATTTGCACTTCCTCCGGATACCATAGGAATTCTGCAACACTTTGGGCACATTATCTCATTGTGTGGATTGGCACCTGGAGCCTGTGCATCCACCCACCCCTCCACACACACATGCACACACATACAGTGGGGATCCATGTGGTGCTCCTCGTTACCTCAGCTTTCTTCAGCTGGGCTTTCCTGCTGTGGCACAGCGAGCATAACTGGAGCTGTGGGGTCCTTCTGACTTAGAACATCTTCACGCGATGTCTTTCCAATTTGTCTAGCCCTGGCAATTTACACTTTGCCAAAAATATCAGCGCATTGGAGAAAGCTTTACATAGTGTCTCTGTTAAGACAGAGTCACGTGCTTCTGATACTCTTCAATCTGGAGCCTTTTGCATTAGACACCAGGGGAGAGTTTCAGTCATAGGCTGCCATGGTTCACCCAGCTTTAATGACAGCACACCATAAGAAGCTAAAAGCGGTGCTTGACAGTGTGAATGAAATGATGAAAATGTATATGACTCACTTTTTCATAATATCAGTGCAAAATGCAGTTTATTCGGCAGTCAGACTGACTCTGTAGAGGAGCCTGACTAAAAGTCTGCTGCTGTCTGTACAGTACATTCCAGATCTTAACTGCACAAAGGGTGGGTAGGGCAACACATTTACTCTGCAGGGAAGGAATGGATATCTCATCACCCTACTTTCTTAAACTATGAGTCAGTATCCGTAATTGGTCATGGGCCAGTCACTGCAACAGTAGGCCTCCACTTGATGAAAGTAGCAGTGTATAATTTGCCAGAGCTCGGGTTCAGATTAGGAAGAAAGTTTGCAGAGGGGTTTATGGGCAGTTTAGCTGCACCTTGGTATTGTGAGTCTCTCCCTTATAGTTTGGTCGCGTCCATTTTTAACCACTCCTTTGCCTTTGTTTTTTGGTTGCTTTTTCTCTCTTTGTGAGGACAAAGTCAGCACTTCTTCCTCGCTCTTAAGTGAGTTCAGCCTGTGGCAGGGAGACAGTGGATTCGTCATGCGAGGCGTGTAAGGAGATATGGTGTGTGATCCATGACGGTGCTGGCGGGAGTGTGCGCGCTCAGCGCTGCCAGGTAGTGTAAAGAGGCCAGAGGTAGAAAGTTGAACAGAGGGAGAAAAGTTTGAGACTACATCATTTGAGACTACGTAAACAGGAGATGGAGTATTACTAAGTTGCTCCATCCTTGTTTGTTGCTCATTTTGCCTCTAGTCTCTCTCTCTGTGTTCCTCCTGACCTGAAATTGGGGGTTAGATTGAGGATAGTGACGGACTAATGAGACCCCTT
This sequence comes from Chaetodon auriga, assembly GCF_051107435.1. Taxonomy (NCBI): domain Eukaryota; kingdom Metazoa; phylum Chordata; class Actinopteri; order Chaetodontiformes; family Chaetodontidae; genus Chaetodon; species Chaetodon auriga. Next base: position 4,226,337 of record NC_135077.1, on the reverse strand, counting down.
TCCTGCAATTACCCTCCACTCTCCTCTTCCCTGTCTCTTTCCATTCCCCTCTCCCTCTCAGATTCTGTGTTCAGCTTTGCCTGTTCATCGTGTTCATTTTCTCTTTCAGTCCAGTCATTCTGTTTCCCTCTCTTCCCTGGTTCTCCTTCTTTTGCTGTCACCTTCTTAGAGAGTAGTGGTAAATCAAGGTGGCACTTAATCTTTAAAAGCAACATGATGGTCAATTAGAGTAATCTGGTCCTAATTTGTGGTAGATTGCTATCTGGGATGTTGGATGGAAACATTGCTTGTTAATAAAGAAAAAATGCAGAGCTGTGTTCCCTTTCTCTTTATTCCCTCCTTTGTTTTCATTTGATTCGGGTATTTATTTTTGGCCCTCTCTCCACTTGGGTATAAAATACTCTACTTTTTTTCTTTGTTTTTTCGTTCTTCGGTGTTATCTGAATCACAGTTTCTCAGAATCAAGAATACATTTTATTACACGTAATGAGGTTTGGAATGAGTCTTGGTTATTGGCATATTGGCAGCAAATCCTGGTGTATAGGATGATTCTTTCTTTCCAGTCACTAAACTGCCTCTTAACCACAGGAGAACTTGTGTGTATGTGTATTAACATGTTAAACTTGAGGTGTGCATGAAAAAGAACATGATTTCTTTTCCTTTCATGGTACCTGGCTGCTGTTTGTGTTTAGTTTGGTTGCTAGCCTGCTGTGTCTACCTCCCCACTGCGCACCGGCCATGAAAGAGAGCAGAATAGTCGAGGGTTTGGTTGCCCTTGCTCTTTTTTTATTTCTTTGCGCAGTGTGTCCATACAGGCTTTAGATATCTCTGTATGTGCAGTGAATATCGCAGGGTGAAGTTACTACATGGAAACATGGTTTCAGTCGTATTGGTCAACCTACATTCTTAAGAATTATTGTCTTCCTCTGTGTTTAATATCTTAGGAAAGTGTGAGTTTTTTGCATAAAAACTGAACGATTAGCTAATTTTGGTTTCATGGCTTTCCCCTGATGGTCAACAAACACCCAACCAGTTTCAGTGGCCTTGAACAAGACACTCAATCCCTACCAGCTCCGGAGAAACTGCTCTGTGACCAACGCTGGCCTCTGACCCCTCTTAGCATGGCAACTACAGTAAAGAATTTCTACAGGGAATCAATGAGGTATCACATTACTCGTAACTCCTAGCATAGCGCCATGCTCTTTGGATGGTAAATGCCTTGCACAGGTGCTAATGGGATGCTGCCTCCTAGCCCAGCGCCAACTCCTTCGCATCCCATCTCTTAGTCTTGTGCCAAGTAAAAGTCAGTCTGGATGCTAAATCCTTGCCTAGTGCACTATGCTAACAAGCCCCAATCTAGGCTGATCCATATTAATACAGTAGGTCATGATCAGCCTAAAAGATAGCGTACAGCTGCCCTCTATGTAGCATAGTGTTATTGCGGGGTCAACCGAATGACAGTCTGAGAGAGAGGAGGATGAGGAAGAAGATGAATGACTTGCTGAGTTCTGACTGTATGTGACACATGTGTGGCTGTTGTTGATTAAAAGTTGTTGTTGTAATTGCGGGGCTTAAAATGCCAGGTGGCGGATGTGTCCCGCTAATCCCCTATCTAATTTCGAGGTCCAGGGGTGAAGCTCTTAATCCGAAACACACACATACGCTCACTCATAGCCTTGCAAACACACATATGCACGTACACACACACATTTCCCCACAAGAACACATATGCACATACGCATGTTCTCAGTCTTTTGTGGTAATTGCATGCACACAAAGTTTTGAAATTCACAAGAAAACTGTTCAGTCGTTTGCAGATTCTTCAAAAGAAATGTATCGTTCATTGTATGTAAAAGTACGGCAACACAGGCACCACGCGCTCACACGTAAACATGTTTAATTTCACAAGTGTGACCTTACCCCGCAGATGCACTTTTATCCGTTTGTTTTTCTTGATGGACTAAGCATCTGCGTTGGGTGTTTTTGTAGGATAGCTTTAATTGACGATGCATGGTTTCCTCATCTCTCATACCTCAACACACACACACACACACACACACACAAACATGATTTTATGTAACTCACTTTTTTGTTTTGTCGTCTTTCTCTCTCTCTTGTGTTTATTTTTATGACTTCAGTGGTTTACAGGGGATGTTGCTGCACAGTTGGGCCATTATAAAGGTACTCTTGAGATAGCGGAAAGTGTCACAGTGACAGACAGATAAGAGGGTTGACTGGCTGCTCCACCCTTTACCTCAGTTCACCCCCGCTCTGCTCCGCTCCACTGTATGTGGGTCAACCACACAGTGCACAACTTGCACACTGTGGATAGCTATATTATAAGATGGGGAGGACTCATTGGGGAGTGACAAGGGGATGTTACTGTGTACGATGGTTATCTTTCACTGTGTCTCATTGAGGTTTTACAGTATATTACGTTTCTCAAATTTAACTTTATAATAGATTTCATGCTTTGCTACTGGTATTGTTATGGAACTCCTCGTCCTTTATTGACTGTAATTATGTAAATTTCCAGCCTTAAAAAGACTTTAATTGTCTTTCTTTTCACTGTGCAGTGCAAGATTTGTGACCTCTAAAACCTGTTGACAGCTTTCTTTTTCGTACTTCATGTAGCACGCTGGAGTTCAGATCCTTCTCTGCTGGTCTGCCTCTTTCTCTTTTCCTTGTCTTTCTATCAGCCTTCTGCCTCGCAGTGGCAGGTGTGGCAACCATGTGTTTTAAGTATGTGTAGTAGTTAACAGCCAACGCTAAGAGGGGGAGTAAGGAGGGAGGTAAGCAGGGAGGGTGTCAGAGAGGGAGGAGTAACCGCCTTGCCCCGGGCGAAGGGTCATCTCAGGTGAAATGTCTCTCTGGGCATGTGGGCATGGCCTCAAAGAGAGGGAGGAGGAGTCAGTGGAGGAGTCTGTTGACACAACAAGATAGACAGAAAGTTAGGTTTAGGAGGAGAGATCAGGACACCAGTCAGTATCCAGTGCTTTTACATTATTAGCGCTGGCATCTTGAATGCAAAACAAATTCCATCTGTTATGCTTACGTGTATGAAGAGTGAAGTGAAAGGAATGAAAGTCTTGTGAATGAGAGAAAGAAGGAAAGAGGGTGAAATATCTCCTCCTGGCCTCTGGCTGTACTGTGGATGCAGAAGGAGTTCCAAATAAAGTAGAAATATGCATCTGAGTGATGCATTCAGTGACCAGACCAGTGTGAAGTGTTGCGAATTCACAGTGACAGCAGCGAGATGTGTGCTCAAATTTGGAGCGCTGAGAAAGGTGCCTCGTCAGGGGACCTCTGTCAGGAAAAAACGGAGGGGGAACGCTGAGGAGGAACTTTCAGAGAGAAGGAAGGAGGGAAAATAAACTGAGGATGGGGAGTGGGGGTTGGGGGGGATGACAGATGATTTCCCAAGTTCAGATATGAAAAGAGGGCGGAGTAAATAACAGCGAGGAAGGGAGAGAAAGAGGGAAACAGAGGGAGAAGTGGGGAGGTGGCAAGAGAGAGAGAGAGAGAGAGAGAGAGGAACGCAAGAGAAAAAGAGAGAGAGCTTCTTTGCAGGGCGGGTTTCCTGAGGTCACAGTACTGAATATCACAGAGGAATGTGGAATGCTGAATCGCTGCCAAGGCAAACACACCGGCCGGGCCACCGCCGCCCCCAATGGCCGTCAAGGGCTGCTTTATATACACACAAAGACACACACAAACAGGCAGTCATGTATGTATGTGCATGAGCATATATACAGTACAGTCACACAGAAAGCCCAGTGCACACTCAGATTGGATACACTGCACTGTTCACAGACACACACACACACACACACACACACACACACTTGCACTTGTAGTAACGGCCATGTTGTCAGCACCTGCAGAAGATGGGATTTTTTTAACACTGTCCGTGCAGGCTTGTGGTGATCAGAGACCAAGTTTAGGTATCTTTTAACTACAGGCCTCCACAGCTGTGATTATTCGACTGGGATATTCTTGCTCTCAAATGAGCGTTGTTCAGAAATGTTTTCATTTGTGTGTGTGTGTGCGCGCATGTGTGTAGAAGGAACATTATAATGGACCGTGACAGCATAACTGAAATGCAGGGAGCTGTAAGTTATTACAGCTGTGACACACACACACACACGCACACACACACACAAAATATGCAGACAAACAGACACGCGTGTGTATAGTTACACACAGAGGGAATGACTCATTTATTGCAGGTTGGACAAACATGTTAAAACACACTTGCACATACACTGATCCAGTGACTCATACTCCATGCACACACATGCTAAACCCGCGTTTGATCTTTTGTCAAGGACTTAGGTTATATCCGCCGTTGGCTAAAAATAAGTGCAGCGAAGATGTAGAGGAGAAGATCACCTTTGAAGAATTCACTTCAAGTACAAATGATGAAAAGAGTGAGAGATAAAGTGCTCGTCCAAGTGCCAAGAAACTTCCATTTGTCCTCCATGTTCATACCAAAGTCAAATGAAAATCACTCTGAACATTTGCAATTGATTGAATCAAGGAGGACGCTGCAACACAGTCAGACTCAGACAAGTTCAGCAGGATGAAGGACGGCCTGCACCGCAGAACAAGATGCACAGAGAGCTGAGAGAGGAGACAGGAAAGTCTGTGTGACCGTTTGAGTGTGTGTGCATGTATGTGTCCTAATGATTCACTTGTGTGTGCTCGCTTTCAGGTCCCTATAAAAGTTAACAAGACAAATTGCTACGTCTCTATCCGTGGTTGTTTTTCTAGCTGTTGTAAATTTAGTGGCTGTACTGTGTATCCCACCCTTTTCCTTGGGTGCGTGCGTGCGTGCATGCGTGTGTGTGTGTGCGTCTGTGTCTGGGTATGTTTGACTGTGTCTTTTTTCTCCTACTCCACCACCCTCCTTCGGTCTCGGAGCATGCCAGGGTCATAGGTCATAACAACTGAGCCACTCCGTCATTCTTTGATGTGGTTCACCACGCAGATGCACGCAGACACACATGCACACACACGCACACAAACGAAGGTCAAGTCAAGACAAACAGCACTCACACTTAAGGCCTTGTGCCTCCGTTTGCTCTCTCTCAAGGCGCTGACAGCCAAGGAGAAAAAACAAGGCCGGGGTTTTGCTGCACGGGTCTCTGTGCTTTGATGTGCTCTCATGTTTGCCACATGCACATTAGCAGGTTTTGACAACAGCCCTTAGGCACAGGAAGGGGTACATCTGTTGCGACATGGATGCACTCTGTGTGAGCACGAAGAAATGGGGCACTTTGCATGGAAAGTGGAAACGACAAAACGCTTTACATCCAGATGAGAAACAATCATAAAGATCTGGCTGCAGTCTGCCAGTGAGATCAGGTCATGTAGTTGTTGCATTATCTGGACTTTTCCGCCATGGGTGGGAGGAGCAGAATGTCATCATTCTAACTTTTTTACCAAACATCTCCTAACGATGAAATAATTTGATTGGGTGAGCTGCCTTATGTGTGCAACAAGGCTGTCTCTTTTTCTGCCACCAGAACAACTGCATTTTCACAAAATCGAGCAGACTACACCTCATGCTGCTCGTCGAGTAAAAGGGGAATCCGTCACTCGATGTCTGCAACCAGACTTCTGTAAAAACCATGCTCATTATTCAGAAATGTAAAATGGTTGAGGTCCAGTTTGTAAATTGGCAACATTTCATCCTTGAGGGACTCTTTGCTACCAGAATTTATGTTTTGCGTTTGAGGCTATCAGTCATTTTCTAAAAGTAGGCAGGTTCTGTGTAGATTTGTGTGCTTTTGTTCACACCGCAGGAGTTTAAATGAGCTCATTTAATTTGCGCAAGTGTTTGTATGCACACATATGTATTTGTTTATGCGGTTGCTCACACATGTACAGCCAGCATGCATGTGTGTGTGTTTTTCATTCTGTCCACACCCTGTCATCTCCCTCCTTCTCTCCCTCTGTCCCGCTGTTCTTTTCCTTCCTCGCTCTTCGCTGTGCAGTTGGGAGAGGCAGGCCTGGAGTCAAAAGTGCAAGTGTGCCGCTTGGCTGATGAGTCACAGAGAGGCAGCTTTCCCCCCACTGTTTGTAAATATGTGGTTACCCTAATTGAACACAGCTCCAGTTCCCAACAACTTTCATTTCTTCTTTTGTGTGTGTGTGTGTGTGTGTGTGTGTGTGTGTGTGTGTGTGTGCGTGTGCGTGCGTGCGTGTGTGTGTGTGAGAGAGAGCACAACCACAGCTGGAGCAGCAGGAGACACATGGCACTGATACACACTGCTGTGCAAAAATCACACATACACACAATAACACATAACAGTGGCACAGACGTCCACTGGCACACACACACACACACACACACACACACACACACACACACACACAGTTCAGATCCAGTTGTTTTTGTGAGGAGAAGGATGTAGCATATCTTCCTGCCTGCCTGTTTCTCCTTCTGTCTCATACATGTGAATGCGCACACACACACACACACACACACACACACACACACATGCACTCGCACACAAAAAAAGAGTGACTTTAACATCTCTCCATAATTACAGGCTGTGAGATCCCAGTCTAAAGGCTGTGGTTTGGCTGGCCCTCCTCTCCCTCCATTAAGACACTAAGCAGCGTGTGTCACTCAGCACTTGGACGGCTCCTCTCCAGAGGTGGCAGCAGGGGGCCAATAAATGTACACACTCACTCTCACATACACACACAAACACACGTCTTGTCTCACACACACACATAGAGGTGTTAGTGAGGGGCCAGTAAATGTTTTCCCTGAGGGCTCTTTCTGGGTGGCGCTGGCATTGCTCCTGCCAATTACCACAACTCATCTCTGTCCATTTTATCTTATCTTTGAGGCGGTTTAACTTGCGAAATGTTGACTTGCATTCAGACAGAGTCGACTAAATAAAGTTACTCTAATGTGAATTTAATCACACGCACCACTGTTTAAACAAAACTGCCCCAACGTATGGATCCCATATCATCCTAATTCCATTTCCTTATTAATAATGTTAGTTTCCTTAACTAAACTTCTGAAGACTCTGAAATGTGACGCTACCTTAAGTTCGTTTTAGTCATCTGCCTCGTCTGCTTTGACCTTTTGACCGAAAACGTGCCCTTAACTAACCTGCCTGTGTTATCACTGCAGACCCAGAAGTACCCTTTGCTAAATTCATCTTCCTGCAGCTCCAATTTTTCTTTCCTCGCCATCCCAACACAGACTTAGTAATTTCACGTTTAGGTCCTTAAATAGTTTTAATAGAACTAATTAGATTATGTCCTCCTTCACAAGCCCAGAAGCACCTTGTACAGAATTAGACTTTATTTTAACCTATTTTTACTTCTCTACCTGTTTTTTCCTGCAGTCCTGTCTTGACTTTACTTAATGATCCATGAGTCTTTCAGTAAACAAACATGAGACGATTTTCCCCAGGTTTAAGCTTATTGACGTCATCCCGTGCAAATCTAGAAGGTGGTCTGTCGCAAATCCTATATAATTTCTCTCACAGCACCTTGATCTTTAAACTTTGGCTTCAGTGGCAGTGGAGTGCTTATGGAAACTTAGGAGTTTACCTTTGGTAGGTGAGCAGTGAAATCATCACCTCAGTTGTGCTTTTCCTTTTACCCACATTATTAAGTGAGATTAGTTTTTAGAATTTAAGTTTGATGATGGCGTTGTTTGGTGTTTCCTGATCTAAAGACAGTTTCTTAGGTTGTGAGAATCAGCCTCAGGTTTTTTTATTTAGCAACTACTATATCTTGGCTAAAAAATGTAATTTCATCAAATAAACAATGTGTTCAGCCATAGTCCATAAACAACATGAAACCGTCAAAAATGTCTTTCAGAACAGTGACATTTCCTTCACCAGTGTGTCAATCAGGTTGTAAAGGAAAACATCAAGGCAGCTTATCTAGTTCTGTACATACATGCTTAAAAAAGGTCTTTTGGATGCAATGTTTTGCCTTCCTGACCCCAGATGACTCCAGTAAATTAGCTTCAAGTGCTTAGACTGTCACCTGCGGCTCCATCTGCACCCGTCATTAAACTCCATCTCTGTACCTAATTCGAATTTGATTTGATTTACCTAAGTTGACTCTTGCCTCAACCAAACATTTACGGTCATGGCACATTCATCTCCCTTTGACCCTGCACACCATGTGTATGTGGCAAAGCCACATTAGCATTAGACTCTCTGGCCTGGCCTGGTGTTGGTAATGGCTGATTAATCGACTGGTGACAGTATCAGAGCTCCCCTCAGTCGCAAAGCAGCTTAGCCTCTCCGGGCCACAGCCAGAACACCCTGTGATTGTGTGTGTTGCACATGTGTGTATGTGTTTGTGTAATACTGTACGGTTATTGTAGACTTCACCATCCCAAAGTACAAGAAAAAGAATGAATTGTACCTACTGTATGTCACTTATAAGAAGGCGCTGTGCTTTAGTCTGCAATATGATTTGTGGCATATGATTGAAAAGCAATATGACCAAAAGATTTAGTGGCTGAGGGAAACAGATGCAGCTGTGTATCACACTCGAATAAGCACGCACACATGCGCGCGCACACACACACACACACACACACAACGGCGTGACCATAAACACAGTTTAAATCCACTCGGGGATTACAAATCCACTTATAGTGGGTCAACTTGACTATGTCAGCTGCAGATCCCTCACTGATCCTGCTGCCCTTCCACACTGCTTCATGTTGCATATTTGAAAAAAACTAATACGAACATGATGAATTCCCAAGTGGTTAGTTGCAATGCATAAAACATGTGTACATTATAGTAACACACACACACACACACACACACACATTGCCTGCAGTGCATTATGGTCATCCTGTTTTCTGTGCGTGTCGCAGATGTTGAGACTTTGCCGTCTGTTGAGCTTCAGAACTGTTTCAAGCGTTCTGGTTTAATGTTATGAGGGTTAAACTGAACATAGATGGCAGTAAAAGTAGTTAAACACCAAATGAGAGAGTAGCAGCAAAGAGCAAAAAGCAGAGCTTTTGTGTCTGCCTGTTTTTGTCTAAGTGTGGACAAGTGAAGGAGTACATCGTCTGAATGAGTAATGACACATATGATATTGACTTTAATCACATCTGTTTATGTGATTTCATCTCCCTCCATTCCCATTGGACCTCCCCTAGTTCTTGGAATGGGCTGCAGCCTGGTCTGCCAAAAATAATCGCTTGTTTGCTGCTATTTACTTAAATCTGTCAAAGAGGCACTGTTGGAGCCCATGCTGTTATGGTTCCCTCTTTTGCTCCGTGTGTATGTGTGTGTGTCTGCAAAGTACACAAGGACATGCCAATGTGTGTAATGTTCTATACTGTTCCTCTCAGCTGTGTGTGAGAGTCAGACGTATGCAGGCATCCTCAGCCAGTGGAAACACACACTTTCCCTCTCTCTCTTTTACACACACAGACACACACACACACACACACACACGCAACCAGAGCCAGCCAGCTAGAGAGTGTGAGACGCCTCAATATCTCTCAGTGAGTAGAAACCTGGCAGAGGCACTGGGTTCATCTCAACGTCTCTCTGTGTGAGACCAGAGGCCTGTGAAAAAAATACAACCCTCAGAATATAACACACACACACACACACACACACACACACACACACAGTGCCTTAGAGAAGTGAAGAAGTGTCAGACAGGAGTGTCGGGGGTGGGGGGGTGGGGATTTGTGTGGTTTGGATGTTTGCCTTTGTCAGATGAGCGATGTCATTTTTCCTCCTGCTTTATGAAAGACGAGGAAAGGGGGAGAGTGATTGGTCAAAGAGCATGCAAGGTGAAAGGATGCCAGGCAGATGTCGGCTCACACCTTCCCTCCCTTTTTCTTCATCTTGCGTGTCTCTCTTCATCATTTCCCCTAACCTTTTCTCTCTCTCATCTTTTCTCTTTCACTTTGGGGTCTGGAGGCATCACAGACCGCTCCCAGCTGGAACCAGGTCTGAAAGCATCCAGGGATATATCAGTTATTATTAAACCTGCTCTCCGATTGCCAAATACCTCATCACTCATGCGCGCGCACACACACACACACACACCACCTGGCAGAGTGAAGCAACCACTTTTCTCACAGAAGATAGACATTAAAAAAGAAGAAGAACAAAAAATACCCTTCTGATTAGAAGTTGAGGGGATCATCGTAAATCTTCCCCTGTGTGATGGCAAAATGGTAAACACATGTCAAAGCTGTCTTCTCAGGCTGCAAAGCTTGCGGAGCACTTTTTTGGAAGTCCTCTGTGTTACAATAATGATTCCACCACACCCAGCGGCCCGCGGTCCTTATCCTTATCCAAACTAGACATTCACAATCAATCACAAACTCATTAAAAGCCAATATGTGATCGTCTTTGATGAAGACATTACTGCATTCAGTGTTACTCTGTTGATGAGAGCGTCACACAGTTATACACAGTTATACTGGTATCGTACGGACTTTTTTTTTCTTTTTACCATTCAGTCAAATACAGCATCTGAAGTCACAGAAGTGCTTAAGGAGCACTTGTTTGATGATAAACTACCATTCAAGTCCATTCATTCTGTTTTTTACTCTTGACGCAAGATGAATAACACACACCACAGATGGTCGTATTTGGAACAATAAGTCAAATATGTTGTTTTTAAATGTTTTAATTCAATCCACATCTGTCTGTCGTAACCCTTTGGTCATAGACTGTTTTGCTTCCACCTCATCCCCCCACCACTCGTGTCTGCACACACTCAGTCTGAGTTGGAGATAGCAGTGCTTGTTTTCCCTCCCTTCAGAAGAACACATTTGCTACCATTTATTCTCAAACAGGGTGAAAAGCAGTTTCCACGGAGCAGGATTAAACATCTATTGCAGCGATCATGAAGCCAAAGTTGTATTTTCTTGAGTGTTATCAGTGCACCTTTATGTTATGGTGTTTTCTCCTCTTAATCGCTTGACACCTACAGGAAGTAACAGAACATGTTTTGTCATATAGAGTGTTTTCTGTATTAGTTAGGCCGCATTTGTTGGTCAGGTAAACATTTAATTGTGATCTAGGTTCTACACCCTAAATTTTGTATTTTACCTGATGGAAAACAACAGGTAAATGTTCAAAATCTAAAATCTTGTGTGCGTCCCACTGGCCTGCAGAGCACGGGCTGTGGCGCTTGCAGACTGTAAATTTTTGCACATGGAAGTTCATTCTTATCTGTGAATTCAGGTTCCAAGGTTGAACTTGAACTTGAGCCTGAACTCGGGCTTGACCGGGTCAGAGCCAGTCGCCAATCTCCCCTCCCCCCCTACTTGTAGCTCTCTGTCACTCTCTTTTTCTCTCGCACCCTCTCTCCTCTGTCTGCCCCTCCCTCTGTGTTGGGATTAAGGAGCGGTGGCAGCATCAAAGGCCTGTCACCACTAGAGTTAATGGAGCATCACACGTGTTCATTCACACACACACACACATTCACGCACACACACACACACACATAGACTTACGCACACACACAGACATGAGAGACAGGTCCTGCAACTTGAGATTGGGGCATTTGGAGATTTGGGATGGGGGTATTAACAGCATAGAAAGGAAGGAGAGAATGTTACAGAAAGGGTCATAGGGCACGGTAAGGAAAGCATGTGTGAAAATGAAATGTTACAGTGTGGTTTTGAATAAGTCCGTGTGTGAGCATGCATTTGTGGAAAAGCCGAGGTCATGTGTAGAGGTCAAATCCTTTAAAAGTACATGGGGGAAGTTTGTACTCATAAGAAGCAATGAAGAGAGGCACTTGTTCAACATAAAGCCTAATGTCATGCTTACTTACACTTCAAACAGAAAGTCTGCCCCCTCACTGGAGGGAAATGTATACTGTTATCAGACTCACACATGCACGCTGCAGGCAGTCCATACATTATATACGTAACCACACACAGTGAAGTGCACCTTCCTGAAATATATGCACACACACACACACACACACATACACAAACACACACATACCGAGAGCTGGGTTAATAGGGTACAGTTCCTGTTGCTTCCCTGATCAAACAATGGCAGCTCTATTACAGGCCTGACAAACCAGACTGTGCCAAGGGAGAGAGAGAGGGAGATGAAAAAAGAGAGGGAGAATGAAGGGAAGCAGACAGAAGGGGCAGAAGGCTGAAGAAAAGCAGTCAACAAAACAGGCTTGGCAGAAAAAAAAGAGGCTGAGAAGGAGAAAGACGAGAAAGCGAGGGATCCTCTTACATACAGGACATACTGTAGAGTCCTCCAGGGTTTTGTCTTGTAGACGTTGCAACACAGAAGCTATATTTCATAACCTGAATCCAAACAGCCACCTGCACTGCAGACCGAAGATGTACATGTAATTTCATGTCTGCATTTGCATGTGTTGTATGCATGAATATGAGCACATGTGGGTTTGTGCTTGTCTATGCACACGTCCGCATGTCTGTCTGTTTGTGTCGGCGCTCTGTAGTGTGCGTGCTCCTTTCCAGTGTGTTGTACATCAGGAGGCGGCCAGCCGGTGTTTTGTCCCCCTCTGTTTGACACCGGCGTGTACAGAGCCCCTGTCAGGACAGAACCTCTGCTTGGAACAAGCCACCCCTGTGTTTCCCCTCCTCCTTCTCCTTCTGCATATCCTGCCTACCACGTCTCTCCAGGAAACGCTCCTCCTCCCTTCCTTCCTCCCTCTTTCCCTTGCCCCCCCCCCATCACTGCTGTCTGGGCCTTTATCGCTTCTCTGCCTCCTTCCTATTTCTATCTATCTACTAGGATGAAAGAGTCAGTGAAGGAGTACGTGTGAGGGAGCATTCCTTATGTGCATAATTGTCACTGTGTGTGCGTGTGTGTGTGTGTGCACTTATGTATCTTTGTGTGTACATGGGTCTTTGTCTGTGCAAGTGTGTCTTTGTATATGTGATTAAAATTCTGTTGACTCTAGTGAGCTAGCTGTGTGAGGGCTCCTATTGAGTCAGAGCAGGTGGGCTCCTGCTACTACAGTCCTGCTAATCACTCCTTCCTCTGGGTGACTGACTGGGTCAGGCAAAGGGCAGCTGACATACAGAAAGCCCACTGTTAATGCCATATAGAGTGAGGAGAAGTCAATGGGCGATGAGACACCTTGTGTACTTGTTAGGCTATATTGAAAAGCTTTGGTTAGTGAATTCGGTCAGTGGTGCTGTTTGGCTGCCATCACCATATGCTCTGTTCTGTGAAATTGTTGTCTCGTTAAGTATTTGTAAGATTTAGGGGGATCCATTGGCAGAATCTGACAACAATGGAATATGAGATTCATACTTATGTTTTCATGAGCGTAGTCTGCAACCTCACCACTGGATGCCACTAAATCCTCCGCACTGACAAAGGTTGAATGAACGAATAGAAGAGGTGCGTTGACTGATCACAGTACGGAAAAGAGTCAGTGAGTGTCAGTTTGCCAGCGTATCTGTTTTTCCGTTTTTTTGACTTAATCAAAGCCTCGTGGAAGCAGATGTCTCGATAAAGTCTGACATTTCCAAGATTTTAATTTTGTGAACAGTGTGGTGACTGTCCTGGCCGTGGGTCAGATAAGTGTCTGTCTTGTAGTGATAGCCAGACAGACAGGCAGCTCATTAAACCTGCTAGTCGGCAGACTGACTACATCAGATAGCTAGTCAGTCAGTCAGTCGGTTTGTTTGGATTCTGTGGATTTCTCAGATATCAGGACAGTGTGTTAGGCTGCTGCGTTTTCTTGCTGTAGCTGTAGCTCCTGACATGCTCCCAAAGAGAAGGAGTGATACTCTGTGTTTACAGGTTTTTATGGGGTTTCTTGATTTTGTAACTTTCTTGTCCAAGTTTTCACAGCTAGGTTTCTACTGTCTGGCCCGTTTGTATTTTACATGTGTAGTTATTACATATGATATTTTACATTTGAAAGTATTGCTGTGTGGATCAGTGTCAAGGAATGAAAAGGAGGCGCTCGTATCTAAATTGAGAAATTTGAAGTCTGAACAAGTGAAATGAAGACGTCGAAATGAGTTGCCTTCCACAACTGAGCAGTCACTTATTATTTTTACATTTGCACAATAACCAAAAATGGCCTGCTCTTTAACCACAGAAAGAGTTGTCTCAAACACCCAGTTGGCAGTAGTCTGTAAAGGAGAAATGGGATTTTTAACTAGCTGCTAGCAAGGCTGTTGTAAACCTGTGGCAACTAGTCTATTACAGTGAATGAAAACCTGTTTTTCGATTTGTGCCCTAACCTGATTTCTTTTCGTAACCTTGTGTGCGCGTAAACATAGTGAATGAGACAGAGGAGCGGGGAGATGAGTCTACCAGACATGACATCAAGGACTGTCCAACACAGCGGCAGACACTGAGATGCGCCACAGGCCCACAGAGGAGAATGAGCGAGAAATAGAGAAAAGCTGCTTTTTTCTTTTGTTCTTGATCAGTCACAGGTCTGAATAAGTGTGTGGGAGTTCTGAACTGCGGCCGTTGAATGAAGTGTGTGGTTTCTTGAGAGAAGGGTTGCACTTATGTGGTTTTTGTGGGTGTGTGTCTCTGTTGTTTGTCAACCTTTCTTGTGTCTATCTGTATCCCTTCATCTGTGAAAGTATACAGTGTAAAAATCTGCTTTCTGCTGACCCCCCCCAAAAACCTTATCATATCCTCATGAGCAACTGTAAGACAGCCTACAAGTATATGAATGTGTTTCTGGTCAAACTGAGTGGAGAGCACTTTGAATATTTGGAGGAATATCGAAATATGCACTTGGTTTGTCTCGTGATGTCTGCGCAAGATATGGGGTAGAAATTCTAATATTCACAGCAATTTTTAAGTCTTTTGATGAGGAGCCATGTAAAAAAAAACAAAAAACAAACAATTAACAAAACTGTGTGACTTAATATAATATATTCTTAGATAATAGAATTTAAAAACATTGCTCAATTGGAGGCCTAAGACAAATGCATGTGTCTGTGTCTGAAGTATCCAGCTATATATTTTCATCCTGGACTGTTGCCCAGTGCTGCCCATGGTTCCTTTCCTGGCCTGTATCCAGTCCAAACTATAGATACACCATCAGACTGGTTGGAGCATTAACAGTGAAAGGAGATCACCTCTAATCTCTGATTTTTAAAAAAGTTACATAAAGTATTGTGAGCTACGGAGTATTATTTCAGATACCTTGGCTAGCAACCAAGACGTTCTTAAGTCTGGCAGCGATCGCAGCGCTTTTTTTGTGCGTGTCCCCCTGGTGTAGAAAGTACAGAGGGTTCATTGTGTCTTTTTCTGTCTGAGTGAGGAGGGGGAGCATTTGTGTGTGCACAAACCAGAGAGCGCGTACCTTCCCAAAAACCCCTGTATAAGTATGTTGTAAAGCGGAGATGAAAGTCAGCGTGTTAAGTAGAAATCCACCTCCTGTCTCTTCCCCCCTTCCCCTCTCCTTACCTCCCTCCATCCATCTCCTCCTCCTTTTCTACAGCATTGGTATTTTTTTTTTTTCCTCTTTCCTTTCTCCCCGTCAGGCTTAATGCCTGCTTACAGCTCCATTTAGGCTGCATGCGTGGAAATTGGGTAGGGGATCTTGTGGGTTTTGTGTCCTTGGAGATAACCAGTGTGTGGGAGGTGACAAAGGTAGCGTAAGCCGTTTGAGTGTGTGTGTGTGTGTGTGTGTGTGTGAGCGAGTCTGCTTTAAGTGCAGGAATAGATCTCTGACAAACGGCAGTGCGGAGGGGTATGCATCTGTCAGTGTTGTTTGAAAAGCCAGAGGAGAGTTAATCTGAGCGAGTCACTCCACCTTGTGTTTGATCAGCTCCGTGTGTCAGCTCCACCTGCATCGCGCTGCCGTCTTCAGCTCTGAGTCGTCGCTCCAATCACAAATACGATCAAAGTTACACACTGTTGAAAGTAGTGCTGAGACAAATAACCCTTAATGTAATAATACACTGGCACCATTATTGCAATATGTTTTGCAGTGTTATTAAGGCATAAGTGTTTTTTTGTTTTGGTTTGTTTTTGTTGCTCCAGACATTTGAACCGTTCTGCTCTCTGGCATCTCAGCCTGAAGACAGCTGTGATGTGAATGATGTAACATATTCATACTGCTCAGAAACATCATAACAGTAAAGAAAAGCAAAGTGCGATTAATTCCCGCTTTCTGATTTTTATTTTTTTTTATACTTTGTTTAAATTGTACATGACTGTCATGCATGCAGGGCTGGGTATTGAAGATGTGGTACCTCAGCTTCAGTATCAATACCACAATGATACTTTGACGATTAGAAAAATGTTTTTCTTTTCTACTGGACTAAAGGAGCCAAACTCAAATGCGTCTGTGTTTAATTTAGTCTTAACCCAAAGCAGCTGTACAGAAACTTTTTCGGATTAAAATGCAGTATAAAATTTGCCAAAGTCTTGTTAAAATCAGGATGAAAGAATGAATAAGACCAAGATGCCCACTGTGGTACACGATCATTTTCAACATCTTTCTGTCAATACCCAAAAGGTTTTGGCGTTCAACACCTAGCCTTAAGTGAATCACATTGCACAATTGCCTGTATCTTGTTGTCATCATTATCGTGGCCAATACATCATCATAGCATTGTATTGTGGATTACCCTGCGATTCCCAGCCTTAATCGAAGGAATACCAAATGCATTACACCCCTCTTGTTTCACTCACCTCTCCCTTTGTCTCCATCATGAAGCGTAAACCTCTCCACTCTTTCTATCCAAGTGATGATCAGCTTGGCCCCATCATTACCAATACCACTGCTGTCGTCATGGTCCCTATATCCCCACTAGTTCAGTCAGTAATCCTCTCTAAACAATCCCTCATAGCCCTGATTCACCATTAGCTTGTCAATAAGCCCAAATAATCACCATCAGCTATTAAGGAGCCAAAGCAGGAGGATCTGTGGCTATTAGCCCAGTGCAAGAGCTAATAATAAGGCCTCAGTGGGCCTTATGCCCCGGGCTGAGCTGTTTGATTTCTGGCTGAGCAATGGACCACCAGTCAGCCTGAGCTAAAACAATCTGACACCGGCTTATTGATCACGCACATTGATTGGAGTCTGTGAGGGAGTGAGTGCTAATACGCGTGAACCCTACGTCAGAGTGAACTGTAACACAGTATATCGTAAACTTTTTGCTTCACATTAACCATACCTCCCTCTTCCTCCTCCTACTCCTGTCTCTCTTTGTGCTCGCTGTCTCCCATGAGAGAGACAATCAGCGAGGGCGTCAGTAGTTTCACCACAAAGCCCCCAAGTGGATTACATCACCGCCTCTGTTAACGACGCTGTCTGTCACAAGCCATCAGCGTGTTGTTGACTTCATACAGTCCTCTGCTCAACTTTATTGTAGTAGTGGAACCAGTTGTAACCAGTCAAAGGGAGCCACAGGCACGACCTGTTATGTCAAGACCTCCTTCTCATTGAGATGCATCGGATTTCGAGTATTTGCAGTATTTTGTTTCGGTTTGCTGAGTCTTTCTTTCTTTCTTTCTTTCTTTCTGTCAGTCTGTCTGTCTTTCTTCTCCTTTATATAAAAATGAGAAGTAGTTCTGGAGGTAAAAGTCCCATACAGAGAACATCTGCAGGATTGTGTAACAGGATGTGGAATTTAGTAACCTATCTATATAAACCATCGGAGACACATACTGTATTCCCATTCTCTCAATCTGCCAGAGTTCCCTCTATAGTGCTGGAAGAGAAAGGGTGAGCAGGTTTTATATATACAAAGAATAATATATACAAAGAAGAAAGAGTATTGATATCACAAATTAGGTGTAATCATAAATGTTTGTATATAGTGGAGAGAAGGAGGAGAGAGAAAAAAGCTTGTATGTGTTTGAGGTAGAGAGAGGTTAACTCTTGAAATAAACAGAAATTGAGTGAGACGAGGAGGGAGAGGAATAGACAAAGCTGAGCAGTGATTGAGAGGGAAAGAGAAGAACTAAGAGAAAGATAGAGAGAATGATGGAGAGGGGGGAGTAGGATAATTGCAGGAAAAGGGTATTATTAGTTCGTCACTATCCCCAGTCTGGAGGCTCTCAGACCAAGGCCGTGGATAAGTGAAATCATATGGCTGTCTCGTCAGAGAACGGAGAGGGAGAGAGCGTTGATGAGTGCAGACGGTTTCAATGTAGCAGTAAACATTCATTCAACAGTGCTCATTAAAACAGCCACCTCATTTGTGCTATGGCCCATATGGCTCTGTGTATGTGTGTATGCGTCAGTGCGTGCGTCTTGACTTTCCTCTAATGCATGTTCTTTATCTGCATATCTTCCGCACTTGTGTCATGCAGTTTATACGTTCAACTCACCAATAATCAAGTGAGTATGTCGTGGTGTGTGACACGGTCGCCCACGTACATGAAATAATTCCTATCAGGTGGCGTGGAGCCAGAAGAAAGCCACCTCGGAACAGTGAAGTTGCGCTTAACGGCTGTCAAAGCTGCCCCTGACACATGACTTCACACTCAGGTGAACTTTTAAATACGCAAAAATATGAGCCAAATACTAAAATAGTAACTGTATTGCAATCATGTAGTGCAGTTACTGTTTTAGTCAGGATTCGGTTGTGAAAAAATGGAGGTATGTGAAACAAAGTATAAGATTAAAAGAACATTCATTCCTTCATGGAAGGATGAATTTCCCACAAACACGTCAGGAGACATTTGTTTTCGGTTCCATTCCACCAGTTCTCTTTCATCAAGTCCGTCTTCCTGGACCAGATGACTTGCTCTTTTAAATGCACTGATTATAATAGAAAACAGTGTGTGGCAAGTGATGACAGGTTGGACTTAGAGACAACTGTAAACTTTGTGACAGAACCTTCATAGATTAACACATCACAGTTTTTAACATACTTTTGAATACTGTTTGATTGCTCAAAGTAATATTAAGAGTACGACAAACTGAAACAGATGTTATTGGGCCCACATAACTGTCTAAAGCCAGTAGGTTTTTTTTCATAAGCTTAGAGGTTATACACACAATTTAACCTGTTAAAAAGAAGCATTTAGCAGGAACTGAGAGAGAGCCTCATTGGCTGTTGTGCAGCTGACACTGTTCCCAAGCAACGGTAAACGTTCTAGCCCTTGAGGCTAACGTTAGATAGCATATTACTGTTGCCAGATATTAAAACTGACAGTTAAAATCTCACTTGCAGTTCTCACTGAAGAATAGATGACCCATGTCTCCCCAGCCACTGTCTCATCCAGAATCGTTTAGCCTTCTGCTTTTATTGTTTGTCACTGCAAACTGTTACTACAGCAATTTGTTGCACCATGTCAGTCAGTCTCCATTTTGTTTACATCTGCTTCCCAATGAGATCACGTCAGCTGGTGCGTTGCTCCCTCTGGCGTGATAATCTTAATAATATCCTGTAGTGTGGGATGCGCCATTATTTTCAAATCTCGAAGTGTGTGCGTGTTTGAGATTAGAGAGAAGAACATCTGTGAGGTTTCTGCTTATGTGCATGATGAAACCCGATTCCAAAATCAAGCAGGCTTTTAAAAACTCCTGGAGTCTGAGTCTGGCTTAACTTGGTACAAAGTTTCACCCTGGACTGGTATAGGACGAACTCGCTGTCGAGATCGAAATACATAATGGAGGACAACAAAAAAAAAAAAATCTGAGTACAAAAGAATAAATAGATCAGCCTTGTCTTTGAAGGGTTTCGTCTTGGACTTGATGGATGAATGAAAAATACAGAAAATGTTAAATACTGTTTGTTCAGTCTCTAACCTCCAGCTGTGAGCTCTTGTGAAGTCTTTTCTTTATCGCCGTCTGCAATCGTCTCCTCTTTGCTCACTGTGAAGGTCCTTAGCAATAAATCGCCAGGAGAACTGCACGACCAAAGATAACGCTAATGCACTTGTAAGCTCAAACCAGTCACTTAGCCGGGATATTTACAGTTTTCTGTAGAAAGCGTCGCCTGAGGGAGGCTCTTCAAAAACAGAAAGAGCTGAATGAAGGAGAGTAATGATGTGTTTGTTCAAGATACCGTGAGGAGTCCCAGCCTTTGAGGTGATGCCGAATGTTGTATCTGTGGTGGTGTCGTGGTTTTCTTTAAGTCCTCTTCAGGCAGGGTGACTGATTATGTTTTTTCATTTAGGGCAGGTGCCAAACATAGGGTAAGGAAGTTGCAAGGTATTGAGAGATTTATATTGTATTGACAGGTAGGAAAATAGAGAATGATGCCAACTGTACCCTTTAAGGATGCTAGAGAATACTAATAAACCCAAAACCTACATCTAAACAGCTTTTTTTGTGATATAATCAAAGTTTATGTTGCGTTTTTTTACTTGAAAATATACATCATTGTAATCCTCATCTTAATTGGTGGATAAATTATGTGATTAAGTATTATTTCCCAAATTAACTGCTGGTAAAAGTTTTATACCAGCCCACCCTGCTTACAGGAAAACCTCAACACTACAAGCAGGAAAAAAATGCCGGACCTGGCATCAGTCTGCTAACTTTTCCACATTAATTTCTGTCCCACAGCTTTCAAGGCTTCTGGTCATCTCACACCTCCCCACAACTGTCTTGCTGTCTGTCTGTTTGTCTTTTCTGTCTGTCGACCTCTCTCCCTGGTATGTCCTCAGTCAACCCTGAAGAGCTTTATGTGCGGGTTTGGTGGTTTTTGGAGCTGCTTTGCCCAACATCAATCCAGGCCGGACAACCAAAATGCCTTAAAATGACTGAAATCCCCCCAAAGCTGATAGCACAGGGATAGTACAGGCTTATGTGTTCCAGTGGGATCTACAGGGAGTTAGACTGAGAGTGGGGGAGAGAGAGAGAGAGAGAGAGAGAGAGAGAGAGAGAGAGAGAGAGAGAGAGAGAGTTGTTCCACTGTAGAATTCAAAATAACGTACAAGAACCATATCACAGAACTAAGTATCTCAGAAACACATAATGGAAGCTGGAGAGAGCAAAAGATAGAGACAGAGAGAGGGTGGTGGTGGTGGTGAGGTATCAAGAAATGAGAAGCACATTTTCATTATTTTATTCCGTCACACTGACGCTCCGTTCTTTCTCTCTCTCCTTCCCTCCATCTATCTTTACGCTCTAACTCCCCTGTATGTTTATTTTCTTCCCTTCCAACTTCCCTCACTCGTCCATCCATCTCTCCTTCCTCTCCTCCCTCCCTCTCTCTGTCAGTTAGCTCATGTAAACTTTGCCTTCCCTCACTGTTTTTCCAGGGGAAAGTGCCTCTGCTTTTGATTAAGCTCAGGGCCCCGCTTAAATGCCATAACCCTCCTCCTCCTCCTCCTCCTCCTCCTCAACACACACACTGTACCAGCATCATACGTCATATCTCGCTTTGCTGTTGAGCAGTAGTGGTGCTGTGTGGTGGTTTGGCTTTTGCAACCAAATACCGATGGGTTGCCTATATGTCTCTTTCTGTAAGAAGAAGCCACCGTCGATGTGCTGTGATGTGTTTGTGTCTGTCCACACTGTATGTACAGTATCCACTCTGAGAGATATGCTGTCATCAGTGTGCAAGTATGCACCTACGCAGACACACACACAGGTGCTGGTTTGGGAGGTGGACAGCAGCAGCACCTGTCTGCCAGCTGTTTCTTGTCCCTCGGGGGGGTTTCAGCTGTCTGACTGACAGGTGAGGAGGCCCGGGGCTGCAAGCCACAACACAGCTGGCCTAGCCCAGATGCCGTGGAGGGACAAAAATCCTCTCTATGTGTTTGTTTTTTGGGAGTTTTGAATAAGTAGGCGCTATTGTTGGGGTTGGCTTGAATACGTTTTGTGAACAGGTGAAATTGACAGAGGAAGTGTGGCTCTCATTTAACTGTGCTTTGTTCCTGTCATTTATCTCATTTTCACTCTCCGTCACGTTTTAGTGTCTCATAAGGCACTGTACTCTGTCATTCATCGTCTTCCTCTTCCACAGACTCCACTCCTCATAATTTTATCCCTCCCCGTATGTCACCCCTCTCTTCTCCCCACTTTCTTTCTTCGTCTTCCTCCTCTCTTTCCTTCTCCCTCCCTCCCTCCTTCCTCTCACTCCTGCTCTCCTTCCTTCCCTTGTTGCCTCTCTTTCTCCGGTTCCCTCCATCTCCCCTTTTCCACATAAAGCTGTTTTTCATAGAAGCCCATGCAGCCTGGAATAGCATTCCCCCGGGCACTGCAGGGTGAAACACTAGACTTTTCTGAGCCCCAGCCAAACAGATGCTGGCTCTTGGAGTCCCACCAGAAACAAGCCTTCATGCTTCTCTCTTTTTTCTCTCTTTCTCTCTCTCTCCCTTTCTCTCTCTCTCTCTCTCTCTCTCTCTCTTCCACCCTCTATCCTGTTTCTCTCTCTCTCTCCCTCTCTCTACTTTCATGCTTTTTTTTCTCTTCTCTCCCTTCTCTGTCCCTGGTTCCCAGTCTTTCTTCCTTGTCTCTCATTCTCCTGACACTTTCTCACACTCGCCTCTCTGTCCTACTCTCTCCTCTCTGTCAAGGGCAACATCTTAGTGTCCTAATCTCTTAGCAGAGTGTCGTCCAAGCAGCGCAGCGTCTGGCCTCGAAAGTCTGCTCAGCCTCTGCTTCGTCAAACTTCCTCCATCAAAATCCCTTTGTCAGGTGCCTGTCGCTTTGTGCCTCCTCTTTTCAGCAAAGGCCCTGTGCTTGGAAACAAGGGAAGCAGTGGAAAAAAGGGGGGGGTTTCTCTCTTGCTCTGTTCTTACTTTGCCTTTTCTTCTATCCACCCTGAAGTCTACACTCCTACATTTCCTTCCTGCCTCCTTGCTGTCTTTCCTTACAATTCTTGACCCACCTCATCCCTACTTTTTTTTCACTTTGGCAGAACTTGCTAACCCCCCTCCACCCTCCCCTTATAGCTCCTTCCTCTACTTCTTTTTCTCTCTGCCTCTCTTGCTTGCTTGCTCAGTCTTTAAATTTGCTTGAACCCGGAGACCTTGTCTGTTACGTAAATGGGTTAAACACAGACGCACATGTGCTCACGTACTGTATGTACACACTTGCCTGCACATACAAACCCTCTTTTCACCACACATGCACTCACACATACATGTACACACGCACAGAGTGCTATATCGCCAAACTTGGCTTTGCAGCTTTTGGCAGGCATTCAACTCCCTCCCTGTCTCCACTATCGCTCACTAGCTGATGCAGTGTTTACATGAACTGCCAGTCACAACCAAATCAAAAACTTTCCCCTTTGAGCAATGAACAGTTGGGGGCCATGGAGGTATGCTGTGAGTGCAGGGCTGTACATTCACTTTTTTTGTTTTGCACATAGCACTAGTGCTGCAGAGGTCGAAAGTTTTGTAGCACAGACCACAAAATTGTAGCATGAGTATAAAACATCTGTTACCGTCTCTAAAAACCACCACAAGTAGTGCACTTGATCACATAGATAGGCGCATGACCAGCAAAGGCAAAGACATGAATGTTCTGCACAGGGCACAAAAATTCTGCCAGACATTGTCTTTGTTTGCCCATCATGGTAAATTGCAGGGACGTAACACCTCTTATTCTACAAAACATCCATATATCATGCTGTGAACGAGAATTCGGTAAATTCATGTCATCACACAGGCAGTATTATTTATATTAAATTCATATTGGTCATAAATTCTAAATCTGTAAAGTGTTTTTGCTCCCGTATGAATGATTTACACAAACAAACATGGGAAGAGATTTTTGTTCTTTAACAGAATGCAGCAGTGGCCGTATCCAGGGTCTGTGGGCAGACGTCAGACTTTCTGGAGCTTCGCCATACCAGAGCAAGAGCTGCTGTTTCTTAAATTTACTTTACTGTAATTGTTATTCGGTCTTGTTTTAAGTCTTAATTTATTTCCAAAATTATAGAATATATAATCTATTTTACGGTGCACTAAGAAAAATGATATACTTAGAAACTAATTACATAGGGTAAACAAGTATTTTGGTATGAAAACCCCAATTTTTAATTCAACCCAGTATCATAAATATATGTCTAGTCATTTGTCTCATTGAGTCATTAACAGATTGCTTGAAAATTCAGTGAGTTATGATGATTGTACTTGGGGATAGACCTCCTGCCTTCACGAACTTACATGCATTTCGAGGTGATTATTCCCTGTAGATACATGAAGCAGTGTTGACACATTGCTTCAAAGCCCACATCTATGAACTCGCAGGGGAGATGATGTAGAGGCGACTGCATAGCAATCATGGGAATGTTCTGTAGGAATTTTGGGAATTGGTGTTGAATGTATGGATTCTGTCCAGGCAGGAACATGATTTTTTATTGCACAATAGACTACAGCTACCAAGTCGAATAGCGATGCGGAAGTCACCTCACACACTAGCAAGGGGGTCTGTCTCACACGCACACATCATAAAGCTGTATCACACAGGTGATACTGCAGCAGTTTCATTCATGGCACTCACTTTTTTGGTCACAGCATGTCACATTGTACAATCCTGGAGTGGGTATGTTAGTACTAATATGACCATAGCCATTTTGAAGGTTGAATGTCGCCGTTTGTGTAAGTGCTGCTGCTCGGCATCTACTTGACCTTGGTGAAGCTAGGTGTTTGAAACAGGTCCTCTTCAGTATGGAGCTGCATGATGACTGATGACACATTTTGAAAATGCTCTGGGCTGATTGCAGATACGTGATTGTTACATAATCAAAATATTCAACTGCGCAAAGTGGGAACTCTTCAGTGGCTGAAGTCTTGTTGATTTGAGTAGCGTATTGTTGACTATTGAATTATTTTGTATCTTGGTGTTTATACATCTGGTCCTGACAAAACAGCCATTCATACTCAGGATGAACCCCGTGAACCCTTGGGTACGTAAGCCTGTTATAAGGTTATGTAACATATTATGGTGGCTGCACCAGGCATTACATCACTGGTTAGATTACAGAGGATCAGGTCTGCTCACACACAACCTCTGCCCCAGCATACACACACATTGCTTCCCATTTTATAGCTCTTTATAGTGTGGATAAAAGCTTGCATGTCTATCTAATGAATTCTGCTCATTTGGTGAGGAGAATAATAAATAGTGGTATTACTGTTTTGTTTATGTTTCTGTTCTTGTGTCCTGTGTAAGAAAAGTGAGTATCAGGTGTCTTGGTGGAAGTCTCTACATGTTTATTTTGGCAGGCTGTGGAAGTGAGGTTACACGAAATCTAATTGATTAGCGTCGAAGGCTGAAGCTAATCAAAGCATTATTAATATGGATTAACTATACAGCACAGTCAAATACGATGGTCCAGTTACCATGTGGCCAGACAGACGTGTGTGCGTGTGTGTGTGTGTGTGTGTGTGTGTGTGTGTGTGTGTGTGTGTGTGTGGCTTAGCTTGGGCCGAGTACAGGGATGATGTGTGGGGTGATTGTGGTAAGGAGGTGAATTAGATTTAAAATTAGAATTAGTGAGGAGACGTTAAGCGGGATGGGCTTACAGGCTAAGCGCTGTGAGGTGGTGGGGGGATGTGATCCTTATATAAACACTCATACACACACACACACACACACACAAACACATACGCACAGCAAGATCGATCGATACGTGAATGCTTAACTGGTTTCAGCGTTGAAACATATAGGTGAAGTTTGATCACAAGATAAAGGGAGGGGGGAAAAAATGGCTGAATAGCGCTGACAGATGAGCACAGACACACACACACACACACACACACACACATGCAAATGTTCAGTGTGTTGTGTTTTAGTGACTTGTTGCTCTGTGGGCACACACATGCTTTGTCTGTGATCCAAATTCTAAAAAGACTGTAGGCCTCTGTTGTCTGGCAGAAGCCTTGGAGTCGCCTGCTGTCTTCTCCCCAGACTGAGTGCTCTTTTCTGGGGAGAGATAGTGAGGATACGAGGAACATTATGACATTATGAGAGAGAAAAATGTATGTTTGTGTGTAAATGTACATTTACTGATTGTAAACACCCCTCAGGCATACGTCATCTCTTTGTCTTTCTCTCAGTTTCTCTCTCTATCACACATACGCACACACACACGCACACACACATACGCACTGACCCTATGTGGCAGCGATGCGGCTCCCCAGTGAGTGCCTATACTATCAGACAGATGGTGGTCTGCTTAACTGTACATCTACATCCTGATTGGTTTATCCACTTGTCTGTGTTGGTGCCATCACTTTTTTGTCCCGAATCCAAGCTGTTCGCAGCTATCCTCGTTACAAGGGTTATCGCCATCGCCATTTGTTGGATTAGCTTGTTAACATTGTTTTTAACAGTAACTGACTTCTTCCTATGTAGGTCAAAATGATTGGCAGTCCGTCCCCTCTTTCAGCAGTAATGCTCTTTTAGTTTATTAGTACTGCAGCAATATACATTAAGGGTGTCATGATTCTGCAGATCCACAATTCGATTTGACCTTCATTTTTAAGGTCACTGTTAGTCCATCAAGTCTTAATTTGTAAAGATTAACAGATCATTGTCATTTACAAATGTGAAATTATTCTTATATTCTATATAATCGGCTAATCGGCTTTATATATACACCACCTGAAGGCCACATGGTCAGTTTTAAATAATTTATATAAAGGACCAGTGTGTAGGATTCAGTGGCATCATGTGATGAGGTTGCAGATTTCAACCAACTGAATGTCCCTCTTACCTCAAGAGAACCTACGGTGGGTGGAAAACTCAAACGCCAGTGTTTGGTTTGTCTGTTCTGGGCTACTGTAGAAACACGGTGGTGCAACATGGCAGACTCTGTGGAAGAGGACCTGCTCCCTCTGTGGATATAAAGAGCTCATTCTAAGGTAGCAGAAGCACAGTGATTCTTATTTTCTAGTGATTATACACTGGATGTGTATAATCCTGTGTATAATCTTCATCGTAACTTACGATGAAGGCAAAATGTTGCCACACCAATGACTTCAGAGAAGAAAGAGGTTTTTACACTTCTGTTTCCCCGTCATCTCCGACTCCGGCGGCGGCCGTGGTGTTAAGTTGAATGCAAGGAGTTGGGGTTGGAGAGGATAATACTCGGGAGAATCTACAAACTAAAAAACTAAAAGCTCTTTTCAATCAATTCTTGATTTTGAATTGAAATTGTTGCACCTCTATCATGCATGCGTGAGTAGGTTTGTACATTAATTGCACCTTGTTTATACATGTGCATGTAAGCATTTTGAGATCAGAATCAGTATTCATTCATATACACATCGCTTTGAGTGATTTTTTTTTTTTTTAAATATACTTTTTTTTTTTTTTTACCCTGTTTTTAATGGAATTTATGGGTCACTTGTGTTTGGGCGATGCAGTTAGAAGAAATTTCCTGGTTGAGTGTTTTGGTGAGAATCCTCCAGCCAGCTGTTCATGAGCCAACGCACCACAAGCCCATTTCATTAATTTCCTCTACATCCATGCACACATAATACTCATCCATTTTACCTGTGCATGTGGCCCTCTGCTTCATCAAACACCATGTCCGAAGACACACAGACACTCAAGTGTCCTCACAGGGACACCCACTGCTGATGCAGACTTCTTGGTTGACTTCAGGCTGGCTGTTGCGCCTGGCTCCATCTCCCTCACATGACCTCACCCTTTACCCCTCGCCACTCTCTCCATCTGCCCTCACCAGGCCGCACAATAGACAAAGAGTGCCTCAAGAGTGTGTGTGTGTGTGTATGTGTGTGTATGTGTGTGTATGTGTGTGTGTGTGTGTGTGTGTGTGTGTGTGTGTGTGTGTGTCTATGTGAAAATTTATCAACCAAATGTCATGTCTTTTCAAGCTTAAGTTGTGTTTTTGTGTGGTTGAAGAGTGTGCCCCACGAGCCGTTCCTGATAAGATGGCAGTTCAGCTCCTGAGACCTGCCACTCAAGTTCACAGGCTGCCTCCTCTGCCATTTACTTGCCAAATCCTCCCCTCTACCTTGCTTCCTCTCTTCCGCCACCCTCCCACATTGTTCCTACATGGTCTTTAATCCTCCGTCTGCGTAGCGCCACTCACATGCATGCAGACACGCCAACACACTGATACAAATGCACACGGCAGCTGACATAAACGCATATTGACATAGCACAAAATGATCGATCATCAGCTCTTGTCAACCTGCTAAAACCTTGCTTTCATTGGCTCATACGATCTGACGTCATGGTTGCGATTGGCCAGTGTGTCCACACCCCCGTGTACGCACAAACACACACACACACACACACACACACACACACACACACACACACACACACACATAAGCACACTCAAACACACTGTTTGCTCTACTTCCTGCGTTGAGCTGTCTGGCTGGCATCATCTCTAGCTACAGTGCCAAAGGGTCAAAGGTGGCCACCGCTTGGCAGCACTAGCTCCACGTCCTTCCGCTCTTCTGTGGGTATGTGTGTGTGTGTGTTGTCAACGTGACAGCATGACCTCTTTGATCAAGTTTGCTCTCCTGGAGTTTTCCCTCCATGTATATATACAATATAATATACACAGCCTTTATATCTGTCACCGTTTTTACTCTACTCCACCACTTGCCAACAGCTCCATTCCTCCTCCTCATGCTAGCATCCCTGCTCCTCCTTTTGCTTTTGAGTCCCCCCCCCCCCCCCCATCCACCTCCCACAGCCCTCTTACTTTCTGCCTCCCACCCTCCCTCTGTCCTCTTGGCACAGATTGACAGGATTGAGTCACTTGGATTGTTCGTACTTCCCAGTGAGACACATATTGTGTCAGTGTCCAGACCACTGAGTGCTGCACTGCATGTGTACAACCCAGCAGAGAGCAACAGTGTCTAATGCATACTGTATAAAACTGCCTGTGTCACTGTGTGCACTTAGCTGAAAGATTATACTGTCGCAATGAAATATACGTCTTAATTCCTGTTATATTAAAAAGTTTTTTCCGAGAGAAAATAATTTTGATTATGGCTTTTATGCATTCCCAGCAGAACTATCATTATTTTCAAATACATTCAAATGTGATGGATTCTCTCTTTACTTTCATCACTGCATTTCTCATGAGCAAAGAACTTAAGAGATCTCCTGTAATTGGGTCTCTTGCTTTCAAGTGCAGCACATTCACCCAACTGACTTTTTGACGTATTGTTATGTTCATAAAGTGGCACATTTGCTCTGAATTTTCATTGAAGTGTTCCTCGGGAGAAAAAGACTTGGCTGCAGGAAGAATGTTTGTTATCACTGTTATCTCAGTGGTGCTTTTGGAGGAGTTGGCAACCTTGCTCAGTATCACTTTGTGGGTGTGTGTGTGTTTGTGTGTGTGTGTGTGTGTGTGTGTGTCTGTTTTGAGGATGTTTTCTCACTCTTATTAATGTGTCCTTGGCTGTGCCAGTGCTCCAGCATTCTATTAGTGTAATTCACTTTCTTTTATGTATCTTGTAAAGAAATGCAAGGAGCCTGGGAGATAAAAGCCAGGAAAATAGTACTGGTGCAATAGACATGTAAAAAGATAACACTCAGAAACAAATATAATGTTAAATAGGGAAGGACAGGGGCATAAAGCAGGTAGTCTGAATGGTTTATAACTTGAAATGAATGATGTGGGGTTTTTTTTACCAGATAGTTGAATAAAGAGTGAATATGACGTGTAACACAGGAAGAGAGAGGAATAGAGAGAAAGACAGTTCCAATGCTCGAACATGGGAGAGGCTTACCTTAAAGCACCCCTCTGCTGGCCAGACAGGAAGTGTGTGTAACAGCCTCAGCACAAAGACCCACAGTGTGTATCTGGGCCAGCAGGAAGAGGGACCAAGGGAGGAGAAATCCAAGTCTCAACACAGGCCTTCCCTTGCTCCCTAGCTCTATATTCAGCTCTGTACTGTACTTTTCTGTGCAACATTTCCAACTTTCCTTTTTGCAAAGCTGCACTCAACTGCTCTGCATTGTACCGGTTTGCTTCAGTCCAATTGTCGTCTCTGTCTTTTATCTTTTTCCTCCTATACCTGTATCCTCTAAAGAATTCACCTGTATTAAACGGTGTACTGTAACGGTAAGCCTAGCTTCAGATAATGCTGCACAGTTTTCTCAAGGCTTATCTTCATACATTCTCTGAGGCTCGCTCATATTTTATTTCATCTCTCCTTTCTTTTGGCAAAGTTTTCTCATTCTTTTATTCCTCTTCTCTTGTGCCGCAAATATGCCTTCTGTCACAGTGCTGTGTGTTTTTTTTTTTTGTTTTTTTTTTGTCTGACCGTGCTCGGTTCTCCTGCAAATCTACGTTCCCCCGGCTCACATATCTCTCCCTCTCTGCACTTTCTGGTAGGTTTGCCCCTCTCTAACTGCCTCTTTGTCTGACAGTGCTCTGCTCCTGATGTTGTTGAGTGTGAGGCATTTTGATTCGAAACACTTTATTTGAGCACGATAGTATGCAGGCTGTGTGTTGGATCTCGCTATCTAAGGGCAAAATGCAGAAGGGATAAGCTCCTACTCACATCTCAATAATATTCACGGCTCCATATT
The DNA here is from genome assembly GCF_051107435.1 of Chaetodon auriga. NCBI lineage: Eukaryota > Metazoa > Chordata > Actinopteri > Chaetodontiformes > Chaetodontidae > Chaetodon > Chaetodon auriga. The sequence goes on along the minus strand of NC_135077.1, from coordinate 4,195,926 downwards.
TCACTTTGATTTTATTCACATCACATCTCTCTCCCTTTTCATCTCTTTGTCTCTCTTTCTCTCCATTCCTGGCCTGCTTCTCTCCACAGTCTAGAGAGTGAAGTCTGAGCTAGCTGAGACGCCTGGCCCAGGGCCTTGTAGCTTTATTTGCATTTCACCATGCTCTCTATGTGCCAGGAAAATGCCACCTGGTGGTGATAACCCCCTACTGCAGCTGCCCATTCAGTGTGCTCGTCTCTCTGATGTTTGTACTGTATTTTGTGAGAGCTGAGTAGGTAGTGCCGAGAGTAAGTGTACCCCCACTGCCGCCCCCCCCTTACATCCCCCTTCCTCCTTCCTTCTACCTCCCCAGTGTTCCCCTTCTCTTTCCCTTTCCGGCCTTTGTGCAGCTGTATTTATTTGGGCTGGAGCGGGGCTATGTAGAGACACTGGTCCCGACCACGCGTGGGCCCCCGCCCTGGTTGACGCCTTTAAGCTGAGTAGAGATGGAGGTTGACAGGGTAATAATGCTGGTGTCAACACCACTTACAGGACAGTTATATCAGTATCAGCTCAGCAGGGGGACGTTCACACTCTGTTAGGCTGGGTCGTGAACCGTGCTGGGGGCCCCTAGCCTCAGACACACGCGCAGTATGTTCGGGCCTCTGCTCATGAAGCAGCTTAGACGTACGAGATTGCAAAATGCTCATACTCGTGTACAATAAGCTCATATTTATACACACATGCACACACAGGCTGGACATAATAATTCATCATCTGTACTCTTTTTTTAAAATATTCATTTTAATGTATTCACATTCACATCAGTACACGTGCTGCTTTTTAAGCTAATTTTTTGCGTGTTAGCGTTGTATAAATTCAGATTGAATTGATTAAATCAGGTCCATTTCATGTGACAGTGCTTTCTCTCCCTGACACGTGTAAGTTGGAAGAGTGTGTGTGTGTGTGTGTGTGTGTGTGTGTGTGTGTGTGTGTGTGTCTTTTCTTGTGATTCTTGCACCTTGAGCCCTTGCGGTCCTTCAGGACTATGAGCAGCTATCCAAAAGCGAGTCTTGTTAGCATGACTCCAAGCACAGAATCACATTTACACTCCACTGTCTGGATTAATTATGAATCAGAATTCTATCGGAGGCCTCTGTGACTGCATTGCACAGAAATAAGCATCAAATCGGATGCTAACAAGGTTGCTTGTATTGCAAATTCTATTATTGCCCAGTGCAGTATTTTTTGCCACAAAGGGAATTCAACATATATAGCATACAGTCAGCTCTCATTTTCTTCTTGAATTCTCACAAGCTTCTTAAATTAATTGTACCAGACACCTGTAACTGGAAATACCCAGGGCATGGACTACTACTAGTACCATAGTTTCAAATTCGTTGCATAAATTCAGGCTGTTGTTAGCAGAGTCAAACCTCTGTCTGTTGTATAATTTTAACATTCAATGCATTACTCTGACGTTTGGGACTGTTGGCAATAATAAGTAGTTATTCTGTTGATGCTGTTTTATTCTTCATTTCATCTGCATTCATTTTTCTTTCAGTATACGTAAAGGAAGCTGGCAAGCCAAGAAATATTGGCAATCCTTACACAGTGCATTGTTCCCCATGCTCTGTTGCTCTATTATGGGGAAAATCATAATCATGATTTTTTTGGTCAATACTGAGATCACGATTATTTAACATGCTTACTCATGGACTTTGGAAACATCATGCATTTATTGAACTTCAGAAAAAAACTTTTTCTTTCATGTAACAGTGGCTTTTCATGAACTTTGATATAATTCAACTGATTTCCAGAAATTCATTTTCAGAAACCATGTACACAGTTGAGTAGAGATGTTGTCTTTTCGGAATAAGGACAAAATCCTGACTATTTTGTGCATGTAAACATATTCAGTGTCAGCTCTGAGCAAGTTACACACACTCAGTCATCACTGTAGAGAGCCGACATGCACTGCAAGCTGCCATAATCTCAGGCTCTCTCTGACTTATTTCTATGAGGTTTTGGGACTGTAACAACCATCCCTGCCTGCTCTCCCAACATAAGTTCACTGTGTGAGTGTGTGTGCGCTTGCTGTGTGCACCATGTCATTTCTTCCGGTCTAACAGCTGAATTAGTTTTACCTTTCTTGTTGACCAAAGGCTCTCTTTTCCTCGTCTTGGCTCGAGCTGAACTAAACATGCCACAGCCTGGCTGAGAGCGAGTTTGGGCTTTTAGGAAGGCGTGAAAACACACCGCTGTAAAGGAAAGAGGCACTTTGGTTTCATAATTGAAAATAAATTCAGTTAATTGCCCGTCCCTACTTTGATTTTAGGAAACAAGCCACGTAATATGTGCGGATACGAAGTCCATGACTCATTTTCAGCTCAATGCAGTAAAATGGTAGAGGAGGGCGACATGACTGAAAACTTAAGCCTGGATAAACTGCCTCTTTGGGACAGCTTGTTACAGAAAAAGAATAAAATGAAACCAATGTAATGGTGGGAGTTGACTGTCAAACCTTTACTTCAAGCTTAAGATGAGGAAGAAGAGCCCAGTGAGTAATCCAACATACTGCAACAGAGAAGAAGATCATAACTCTCAGGGGAAGTCACGTTACTCTCCTCTACGTGTGCAGTTGGCTTTCCTTAAATGCCGTCAGTGAATGAGTTCACTCTTGATATGCAGAATATATTCACCCACTTTTAAGTATTTTAACAAAAATCTGAATATCTTTGATTTGCCACTTTTACAGCACACAGTAATGAAGGACTTAAAATAGTGTAATTGGTGTACCTTGGGTTTTCATGCTCTTACTCTTGGAATTTCCTAAAATTGATTTTTATAAGCCATTGGGTAAGCTAATTTAATATAATCATCCCCTTTTGGGGATGCTACCTCTGGGCCTTCAACTTAATAATTAGCTTAGCTTATATTGTAGCAGCTTGGGAATACCCCGGTGACTTAACAAAGCCAATATATTTGGATAAAACATGTCTGAAGAAACAGTTCCTGTTTTCAGGAGGCCCATATAACCCACGGTCGGGTCCTAACCCAGAGATGGAGAAACATTACAGAACACTGTGTGCGTAGCTGTGTCACACAGGTCCTCAGTAATCTGCACTGATGGAGCCAAGAGGTGATGTTGGGGTGAGGATAAGAGGATGAATGGAGAGAGGGAGGAACAACAGGAAGGAGTGAAGGGGATAAAGAAGGAGGGGGGTATGTATGGGCATCCAGCCAGCCAGCCAGCCACATAGCCCCCCAAACCTCCACTCAGCACCCCACCCTCTCACTATCACCCACTCCACCCATTCCCTGCGAGTTCATGCATACCCTCTAGACCCATAACCCCCTCCCTTTCCCTCTCCCACTTTCTTTTGCTCCCTTTTCTATCCTCCATGCACCCAGCCTTGTAATCCCCCTCTCCCTCCTCTCTCTGCTCCTCCCTCCATCCTCTCCCCTCGCTCCTCTCTTCTTCTCCTCCTCCTCCTCCCCCCCTCCATCTCTTGCTTTCTTTCCATCCCTCCCCTTGTCTCTCAGCATCCCTCTCTCCTGGGTCTTCTTGCCGTGGTGTGGTGCTGTTGGCAGAGCGTGGGCGCAGGCGGCACACAGACGGGAGCACAGATGGGCAACAAGCTGCGCAGGGCGGCCAGGCACACCTGCTCCACACACACACACACACACACACACACACACACACACACACACACACACACACACACACACACACACACACACACACACACACACTGCCACCTCGTCACACAGCCCGCCTGCCTGGCAGAGTGGCACAGTGATACGGGGACACAAACACAAATACACACAGACATGTGCATACATACGTACTTACATATATTCATTTGCACATCCATACATACATACAAATGTTTGCGCATACACAGATATGCACATGTATTTGCAGTGTATACACTGTGCAAACAGTGGTTTCTGTCCACTCGTAATACCTCGTTTCACCATCGAATATTTTAGTTTCCACTGACATTTTTATTCTCTTATGACTCTTAAGGATTTCAAGTTTCGGTTTGAACTTTCTGCTGAGAACAGAGTTAAACATTTGAAAAGGTCACATTCACACTTCTGGTTCACCACATGGGGATCTGGTTAACACTTTTAGGACAAAGGCATTATTGCACACATACACACACATATACATATGCTAAACAGTAGCAATGATAAAGACTTCTTCACACTGAAACAGAAATATACTCTCATATGACACAGACTTAAATAATTAAAAAAGAAAACAGAGAGAAAAAAATATATAAATAAAAAGAAAAAAAATAATAAAATAACGTCCAATAAAAGAGCTGAGTGAACATCTGTGTGGGATAGCCGGGGGGATTAGGAGGGTTTGGAACATTTTAAGCGCATTAAGGATTAAAAAAAGGTCAGAATGTTTAGCAACATACCGATAAACCTCTTAAGCGAAACCCAATTGGGAGGCTGTACCGCGTTATCCTGTGTTTTGGGGAGGAGAGGAGAGGAGAGGGGGAGAGTAGAGTTGACATTTGTTCCAACAAGGAGGGGAATCTCTGTCAACCAACAGTCTGTGCACATACATGTGGTTACATACATACATGCACGCACATGCGGACGCACTGGTTTAATGTGGCTACAGGGTACATTAGCTCACTTGTTGGTTTGTATGTTGATTTTCGGAGTGTGCTTGCCTGTACTGCACAGACTCACAAATGACCGGCACTGTTTATGCGTCTGTCAAACAGTGGTATGCCACTGCAGAGCCCACTTGTCACTTCTTTCATGTCTGACCTTGACTTTTACTGTGGTTTCATCCCAAGTTTCTAATCATCAGCTTGTGCGTTTCCACACTTCAGTTTTGTCTGTCACAGTAGTGTGCGTGGCGCTTTTAGGTCATGTTTGAATGTGTTTTAATCTGGACTTTTTTCGGCTGAGCTTTAGTTCCCTGCTTTGCTCTGCTCCGCTGGCTGTCTGCTCGCCACGAGGAGTGACAGGCTGGCAACTCTGCCTGACCCCTATCACCAGTCGGTCAACAGCACAATCCAACAGGTCACTGAGCCAAAGCCTAATCCGCAGCTGATGGATGGATGGTGGGATGGTTGGTCGCTTGGTGTGATGGGTGATAGAGTAACAGACCAGAGATCAACAGTGCAGCATGTACTGTAATAACAGGGGAAAGAGTTGCGTAGTGAAGACAGTAAATAGAAGAAGAAGTGGTGGAGGGATGAGAATGATTAGTTGTCTAGGTTGAGAAAAGGGACGGAGGTGCTTATACTGTGGAAGAGATGAAAAGAATGTCACATAAGACAAAATATTATGACGAGGAGAATGCAGAACAGATTGAACTGATGCAGAGGAAAGCCACAGAAATGCGTGCCGGATGTCAGAGAGATGGTAAGAGTTAAGCCCCACAGTGAAAGATGGGAGGATTGTGAGAGGCAGAGAGCAGCCACAGTGGAGGGTACAGTGCTGTATGTCAGGGCCATGATGACTGGGGTTATGTTGATTGTGGTGAGGGTCGTGAGATTTGCCCTGGAGCCTGTAGGGAAATTCTGCAATGAGTTAGAATGTAGATGCCAACACAAACTCACTACAGCGAGCCTAGCTGTATCAACTTATCCTGCGCTAAACAGTTAATGTGTTCGCAAACATTTCGTCGTTAAATGTCAAATTCAGGTCCAGTATTAGCACAGGTTTGGTCTGCCAACCCCTACAAAAATGATCCCAGTCTTCTCATCATACTGGAACTGGATCATACTTTCTTCACCAGTAACTCATTTATCTTGGCTGTACAATAAAGAACTTGATTTAGTTGTGAAAAGCGTGAATTTTCAGATTTTCCTGCTGATCGTTTGTTGAAAATGTGCTTTTTAGTTTTACTTACTTAGAAAGCCGATTCTAAAAATACACACAAATTAAAAAACATACAAAGACAATATATTTATTTTTTTCCTCATCAACTTCATTGATTTTTGTAAAAATCTGCTTATTCTGAATTTGATGCAGCAACACGTTTCAAACAAGTTTGGACAGGAGCAACTAAAGACTGGGAAAGATGTGGAATGCTCCAAAAACACCTGTTTGGAACAGTCCACAGGTAAACAGGTTCATTGGTAACAGGTGATAGTACCATGATTGGGTATGAAAGGGGCATCCTGGAAAGGCTCAGTCGTTCACAAGCGAGGATGGAGAGAGGTTCACCACTTTGTGAACACATGATTGGATAAAAGATATTACTACATGGACTCTGGGACACTTTGTAAAACTTGTCAGTAAACACAGTTTATCTACTGATGATTGTGTTGTGTTGATTGTGTTTTTCTTTTTGTTTTACACAGCATCCAAACTTTTCTGGATTTGGGGTTGTACTTAATTTTGACTTTGGAATTCTCTCCCTTATTTACCAGGATGTTCATGTTTCAGGCTGAAATCAAGTCAGTAAATTAAACTCAGCATAAAGCAAAATTGGTAGAATCTAAACTCAGTCTAAAATCTAAAACCCAGTTTTCTGCTTATTTTGTATCAAGATTGATTCTTGCACAGAACCATGTCGAGTCCGTCTTGTCAATCCAGTCAAACACAGTTGGTTATCAAAAAATAAGTGCAGCCCCAACAGTTTTCTGCATGCTTTTATGTGTGCGTCACGGGGTCACACTGTGCATCGGCTTTTATCAGTGTGTAGGTTTTTTTTTTTTTTTTCACTTTTGACGGGGCTGCAGGGTAGGCTGACATGTCTGAGGTTAGAGGATGGGGTTCCTGACGGTGGAGGTGGAGGGGCATCGGGGGGCTGCAGGACTATGATTGGGGTTGCTGAAGGGAGGGCTTTGGGGGGCTGTGGTGGGAAGATAAGGGGCTGGATGTGTGGTTAGGAGATGGGGAGGAGGGAAAGGGGGTTTCGGCTGCTGTTGTAGGCTGCAGCTGGCAGAGCAGTGATAACCAGCAACTAGACCTCCTCTGTCTTACCTCCCTGTTCCCTGTCCTCTCCGCTTCTCTACCCAGTTATATGATGCACTGTTGAACTCAACAGTGACGCTGATTTTCAGTGAATGATGTGGTGCCGTGTTCTAAGCGCAGTGTTGGTTGGCTAAGGAGCCAGACCTCAGAAAACTAGAGCCAGAACTGTTGAAAGCTCCATTATCGAGCTCGGTCATCTTATTGCACAGTCTCCAGGACAGCTTTTCAGGACTTGAATAAACTCTGTGGACAGCACAGAGCACATTAACGAGTGTCTTCTTCTAGAATTAGAAACAGTTTGAAAAGAAAATTGGAGTCATGGTATCTGTTGTAAACCAACATGTAGCCTTCTGTCTTACTGATGAGCTGATGTGGTTTGGCCAGTCGAGGTCTCAGGGTGATGTTGAGGACAGCTATCAGTGTCCCTGCTACTGCGCATATCTGCCCAACAGTCTCTTATCTACCATGGGCCTCAGTTTTCACTCTTGGTCTTTGACACCTTGGCAACAACATAACATGTTGGGGTCATGACAGGCCAACAGTAGTCGATTTAAGCAAGTGAGGACAGGGTTTCCCAGTGCAGGTCCACATTGAAAGACAGGTGTTGCTTAATAAGATATATAGAAACGTGTCAATTCAGTTTTGCAGGAAGGTCTGAACTTGTTCTTTTAGTTGAAAAAATACAAGATCCAGGATTCATTTCTGTTCATTCTGTATTACAGTTTTTTAAACTAGGACGCAGGCTTTGCTAAAGTCACTCTGGAAACTTCCATCTGTGCACGCTCAAGGTTTGTGGCAGCTAACCACACCCTGTAACTTATGCATTAGATGCATATCACATATCTCTCCGGCATACTGTACATACAGTAAGGTGGTTGTGTATCCAACCAGTGCATGCATGGTGTGAGAAACAGAGTATTTACAGTATTGTAGAGCCCTGCGGTGAAATACTACACGACAGTTAGAAGTCCAGTGAAGTCAGGTTGTTTTTTCAACAGCTTTCATTGGCCATCATATATGTTTACTCTCAGTGTGTACCTCAATGTTTGTCCACGTATGAGTGTGTGTGTGTTTGAAAGTGTCTGGGTGCGTGTGCGGCGGGGGCGCAGCCTCGTATGTTTGGAGTGAGTGCCGTCAGTTAGCTGGAATGTGGCGCTACCGCCAATGCTAAGATGGCTGCCAAGCTCTAAGATGGCTGCCAGGATTACACCCAGCCAGTGAGAGACAGAGAAGAGCGAGAGATTCTGCATGAGAAAAGAGGGGAAAAAGAAGCTCTCTTTCATTTCTGTGCTCTTTCTGTCTTTCATTCTCGCTCTCGTCTGTCTCGCCCCTCTCTCTGTGGATAAGCAGTGCTTCGTAGGCAGCGAGACAGGTCTGTTATTGTTTCTGCTCAGTAATCTCTGGCTTAGTGTGGCTGCAAGGCAAGTGCTGCTGGCAGGAGTCTGTGTGCTCTGTTATCACCTACAGCCTACAGATAAACACCTCCTTTAGCTCGCTTGCTAGCTAGCTACAGCCTAGCAAGGCCTGAACGCATGGTCAGTAGCAGTAGCCCCCCCCCCACCTTGACACTCACACACACACACACACACACACACACACACAACATCCGTCCTTTAAATGGAACTCAGTCTTATTGGTGGTGGCATAGCCTGTGTTTTATATATCCATAAACATATATACATACACACGTGACATCGCTTTTCACAGCCTGCACGAGAACGCACTCTCTTTAGACTAACTTTTTTCAGTGCTCATGTTACAAAACCTCGTTTTGTACCCTCCTCTTTCAGCCTGCAGCCCCTCCAGGCCTAATTGTGGCCCTTTGTTGCCAAGACTTGGCATGTTTGTGTCTGCTCATGTGAGTGAAGCCCCAGTGCTTTCATAGGCCAGTCATAACAGGTGCCTGTATGTGTTTGTTTTGCTCTGCTGTCATTTGATCCCAAGAGGAAGAGTTTTTGCCTCAACTTTAACATGCTCTGCCTCAAATCCCTCGGGCTGTCCAAACTGGCATGGTCAGCCTTTTCACAGGGTCTGTGTGTTTATGTATTCATATGTGTGTGTGTGTGTGTGTGTCCATGCAAGGATTACAGCATGTATTAAAGTATGAAACAAAAATTGAAGAAAGAAACAGATTGAGATAGAGTGTGCGTGGTTGTGTGGGTGTGTGTTCATATATGTGTGTGTGTTCATATATGTGTGTGTGTGTGTGTGCGTGCGTGTGTGTGTAAGGTGCTCTGTTTATGCAGACTAAATCCCTACCAGCAAGAAGGTATTAAATAGGATTAGGGCAAGGGATATGATTGCGTGGTTAGATACTAAATGGCATAGCAGCACACTGTAAATCATTGCACCTTGAGTCAGGAGGGACGGAGGGAGATAGGAGAGAACATTCCTAGATACAAGACTGTCACACAAAAATGTGTGAATTATCACACACACACACACACACACACACGCATACACTCACAAGATGTATACCATACCCCAGCACATACTGCAAGTCCCTCTTATTCCTTCTCACACCTCAAATATCACAGTCTTGGCAGCGTGGATACATAGCTATGATTCACGGAGACATTGTGCACTTAGCAGTATGTTTTTGATTACTTTTTTTTAGCATACAAACCAGATCCTAACCATTTGTCTTCCTCTGCTCTCCCCTCCCCTTCTCTGTTTCTGTGCAGAATCTGGACAATCAGACAGCTCCAGCCAACAGGGGGACACAGACATCAAACCACCGCCCAATGGTAGGTACACACACACACACGCACACACATCCACATCCAAATACTGTCAAATTAGCATACTAGAATTGATTCCATCATGCTTATCAGTCTTAGCACTTTCCAATTATGGATCCAATTAGCAAACACACTCACACAGATGTTGATCCACAAACATAGTTGCAGATGGTCGCCCTCTCAAAGGAATGTGATTTTCAGGGTTTCCTCCAATTTTATTTATTTTTTTTTAATCTAGCCATGAATTTCTGATAGTGTTTTTTTTTTCCCTAAAGCTTTTGTGTGTATATGTATGTCCTGATAACATCCTTTTCTGTTCAGGGCACCTGAGTTTTCAGGACTGCTTCGTCACCTCAGGCGTGTGGAATGTGGCGGAGCTGGTCAGAGTGTCACAGAGTAAGTTGTGTAAATGCTGCAGACAGATAAAGAACTGCAGCGAAACAATGCCCACAGTATGGTTGTTGGATTAAAATGCATTTGTTTCCTGATTGGGACTAAAAACTGCAACAAAAACAATACCATTTTGACACTATTTATATACAGACACAGATAACATCCTACTGAGACACAACATAACTTTATGGATGATTGTTTTCCTCTGTTAAAAATCTGTGGAGCATTTCTGGAATATACAATATCCATATCATCTTAACTCATACTCATATTTTCCCCTGTCCTTGCCTTTTCTCCCTTTCAGCTCCTGTAGCCACAGCGTCAGGTCCTAATTTCTCATTGGCTGACCTGGACAGCAGTCCCAGCTACTACAACATCAACCAGGTGGCTTTGGGACGACGCTCCCTCACCTCCCCTCCTTCCACCAGGTACGCAGTCCCAACTATGATTCCGCGCAGACAACAGTAGCATACAGGTGTACGGAGATGTATGTTGCCCAGGAAACAGCAGTGGCCATTATACAAGTCCAGCTGTCCGCCATTAGTAGAGTCCCTTGTGGGTGAAGCTACCATGTGGCAGTAGTAGTGCTACCTTGGTATGCGATTCTCTGTGAAGCCAAGGGCAGACTGCAGGGAAGTGTGAAATCACAGTAATATCTGCCAACGGGATATCGCTTCTTATCGGAAGGATGACTTTACTGGCAAGTAAAGTACGCCATTTCATTGAGGTTTCTCTCTATGAATGGCATTTAGTACACCCGTCCATTCCCAGTCTTGGAATCTGTCCTGAACGTCTTCATATATACGTGTGTGTCTCTCTGTTAGCTGCTCTCTTCTTTATGAATGTGTGATGGCTCTTTCTGCTGTTTCCTCTTTTGTGTCTTTCTTAACTTGTCACTTTCTCTCTTCTTACCTCTGTCATCTGCTGTCACTTTAGGTCTGAGGTGGAGTTGTACGCAAACCTTCCAAGGAGGTAGTTATGAACACCTACAAAGACACAAACTAATGTGACACACGCACTGAAAAACACACACACACACACACAGAGAGAGAGAGTTTCACTGAGTGGCTGTCTCTGCCTCCTAACTTCTTTCTGTTTCCTCCTTTTTCATTCGTAGTTTGGACATTTCTTGTACTCTGTTTGTTCTGCTCCAAGACTTTGTGACAGTATTATTGTTTCCACTATAATGCAAATCTTGAAGCGTCTTTAAATATTAAAGTGCCTGTTGATATGATTACGTTTAAGTTCTGGAAGGTATTTTGTTTTTGATCCATACACTCCATGCCATTATGTGTGTTTTTAAAACCATGCCTCTTCTCCCTCTCTCTTTCTGCCTCCCACATCTCCTCCACCCTCCAAACATCCTCGTCGTGGCCTCAGCTCCACCAAGAGGAAGTCATTAGACGACAGTGAGCTGGAGAGCCCCACAGATGATGTTTTCTACCCTGGGCGCTCACCTGCTGCCAGCTCCTCCCAGTCCAGTGCATGGCCCAACGACATGGATGCAGGTACCCCCACCCCCCCCATGCCTGTCACCTACTAAGCGAGCATCATGAAACTTTACCACACACCTGCCTGACCCCCACCCCACCACCACCAAAGTCCAAACTGATGTCTCCATCTGACTTTGTCTCTCCTCCACGCTCCCTACCTCAATGATCCTGCCGTCACTCTGGTGATGTACACGTCCCTGAACACCCCTCAAAACCTCCAACTCACCCACCAAGCACCTTCGTCAAGGCCCCGTACCTCTGTCTGACCATTCTACACCTTAGAAAAACAGCCGCACCCAAGACTGCGGGTCCTAAATACCAAAGAGAGAATTGCAAACTGATCATTTGTCAAGAAAAACAAACATAAGGAGCTCTTACAGGCAGAATGAGTAGGATTTGTTGGTTATGGTTTATAAAAAAAAAAAAAAAAAAACATTCAAAGTTGGCCCCCACAGCCTGCGTGCTGTTATTAGCTGAGGGCCACACACCCATGTTGATGCCCACAAATGTCCCGAACACAGCAGAATAAGAAAAGACAGGCTGAGGGCATGGATTCTGAGGATACAGCTGCCACCACACACTTAGTGGGTCATACGTGATGATTGAGAGAGATTATTTTTGTCAGAGTCCAAGCGTTGTTTTGTCTCTTTTTTTTTTTTTTTTTTTTTTTGAGGAAAATCCTACTCATTCTGCCTTCAAGCAATATTGAAAGGGGTGACCAAGATTGACCAGGGTCTATCGGTCATGGTGACTAGCAATAAAAGCTTTAAATGAAGTTTAAATATGCGTCACCCTGCCCTTTATCTAAGCATATAAACCAAAACGACTCAAAATAGAGATGTTTAAATGTTCACAAGCCACCTGCCAAAATAAAGGAGACTTACATTCATAATGAAAGGCCAGGTTTAGGTCGAGTCATGAGAAAATAAAATTGGCAAAAAAAAAACCTTTACACAGTCATCACCTTCGCCGTAACTCTGATTAAAAGAGTCTCTTCCTTTATTGTTCAGTAAATGGGTTCAAAAGCATCAACATGAACATAAATTGCAGTCTGTGCCATGTTTTGTCACCATTTTTCAACAACATCACTACAACCCCAAAAAGTTTAGAGTTTATCATGGATAAATGGTGCTAAATGCTATCCACCAAATGGCTCCAGACATCAGGAATATAAATGCCAAGATGCATCAAGGATGAAATAACAGCTTACCGCAGCCTGCATTAAGGCTTTATGTCAGCGTTTCCATTGTTTTGGCAGTAACCACTGACTCTCTGATTCAGCTTTGGACATTACCATCTTTATTCTACCTCCTCAGTAATCCTACCTCATCCCTCCAACAACCAAGTAACTCCAGGAAAAAAACACTTGTCTTGTTTACTTCACATGAGTCCCAAATCTCAAGGCTTCGTATTTCCTCATCCTCACCTTAAAGCCATAATCACACATACAGTTTTCCTTGATGTTGTGTCAATTATCAGTCACTCACTACCTCCATCATACACAAATGCTCTCTCTTAACTCTCTACCTTTCTCCCTCTCTCCCTCTCTCCCTCTCTCTCTCTCTCTCTCTCTCTCTGTTTGTCTCTACCTGTCTGTCTCTCTCACTCTTCCTCCGTCTCATTGTTAACAATACCCTTCTCCACTTTCAGTGCAGCACCATTTGGCGAGTGTGCAGGAGAGGAAGATAAAACATGAAAACGATGGCGTGCAGTTTCCTTACCATGGTTAGAACAACATTGATTACACTCATATATATTTGCTGTTTATCAGCCTTTCTGTAGCTCAGTCATTCCTCTGTGTATGTGTGTATGAACATACATATGTATAAAGTATTACCTGTTTGAGTGTGTGTGTGTGTGTGTATGTGTGTGTGTTTTGATGAATTGTATGACTGTCTGTGTTAAGGACAAGCGTATAAGGGACTGCACTATACTTGTCTGATCATTTCAGTGATGTTTAGTTGTTATCAGATTGATGTCATTGCTGCTGATTTCATTCACTGACATTACATTTCCTGTGATGCACAGTCGCGGGATTGTTGAGGATTATCCAGTTCAGGCTCTACTTTTTGTGTGAAGCATGAGGCTACAAGCTCACCTAAGATCCCTGGCTTTACCTCTCTGAAGTCATGTCAGTCCTCTCAGCAGCACCAAGATCAACAGATGTCATCAGATTAACACTGACAATATCAGCAGGCATATTCACATGCTGTGCTCATTCTGCCTCACATGCACACACATGCACAGTGACGCACTCATATATCAACACAGCAGACCCCCGCACATGCACATACATATACTGTACATACACAGACCGCCCCCCCCCCCCCCACCAGGCAATGACTTTAACACTTACAGCCTCTCTCATACGCACACGTTCACACATTGAAACACATGCTTATCAGGCTTCCCACCCCTGCAGGTGTTCAGGTGCCTGCCTTGCCTCCATCCCTCTGCCGCTCCATCCCTCCCTTGCTTCAAATCCCTCATTAAGATGCTTACCGTCTGTGGATCAGAGGTGTAAAACCCTTCCTCCTGCTCCCTAGCTCTCCCTTCAGCCCTCCATCCCTGTCTCCCTTCTGTCTAATTGAAAACGTGTACAGCAAGAGGGACCCTGGGGAGGGAGAAAACATGTCAGCGGAGAGGAGGAGAGAGAAGCAGAAAGCAGGCAAGTGGATGGGAGAAGTGGGAGGTGAGAGAAGGAAGAGAGGAGAGAAGAAGACATTGCTGTAGTTAAATGGTGATAGCTAATGAGAGAGAAGGGTTATCAGGATGCATAGTAGAGGAGCCAAGAGTCCTGGTTAGGTTTTGCCCCAGTCTACTCTCACTCGAGTCTCAGCGGCTGCTCTCCTGTTCCTGCTCCACTTAGCTGTAAATGTAATTAAGAGGCTGTTCATCAGAGCCACAACAGAGGCTGCTGCGCGCCTTGGCGCACCAGAGCCTCACCTCCCATCTTTTTCGTGTCTCTCTCGCTGGCTCTTGCTCTCTGTGTGTGTGCACCACCCCCTTACTCTCCAAAGTGCACCACACAGCCCTGTACACCTCCTAATGAGTTTGGCAAATAGAGGTGTAGCATGGTGCGCAAATCTGGACCCTTTACCCAATTAATTTACAAAATCCAAGTGAAAAATTAGGAAGCCAAAAGCCTTTGTAATTATCAGCCATTTATTATTTATTTTTTTAATGTGTGGGTTTGGGAATAATTTTTAACAGTAGCAAGTGCAAAACATGGTGCACGCTCAAGAGAAAGCAAGGCGAAAAGTAGAGCTGGAGGTGTGCGAGAGCAAGGATGGAGCGAGTTCAGAATATGTGATTTTGGTACGGTGTGTATCCAATTTTTCCAAAGGATCCCACCTGCCACAGGCAAAGCTCATCTGGGAATTCCTGTCCAGGTGGGGGGTATGTAAACAAGCAACACACAAACACACACACACACACGCACACACAGACAAACAAACCAAGCGGCTTCTTGGAATAGAATAGAAAACACTCTCACATACAGGTGTGCCTCACCGTCTGTCCACAGCACCGTCAGCTCCCCCCCCCCCCGACTCCCTCCATAACCAACAAAACACACACACCCAGTAACACACACACACACACACACACACACACACACACAGATGTATGAAGACGCATTTATACACATAAATCACACAAACACAGTTGCATTCAGAAATACATGTGGTAAATTTGTGCACACATATCGCACAGACACACACACACACACACACGCACGCACGCACAGCTGAAGCATGGACCCAGATGGTGTTTCCGTGTGTGTGTAGCCTTGGGATCCGTGAGGATGCTGGAGACATCTGCTCCACAGGGGCTAGAAGAGGGGTGGGGGAGGTTAGTGGAGGAAAACGAAACAACCATGATTTCATATTAGTTGCAATGATTGTGAAAATTTCCTGAGACACCAGAGACTTGCGGTGGTGGGGGCTTTTCTTGGTGCTTTGAGTTAAATGTTACATGCTGGACTTACATATGTGGTTTAAATCACTAGAGAGACAAGAATTCCCTCACTTTCCTTCACTTGTTTAGACCACTATCTCCTACCTTTTCCAACTGTGTGTGTGTGTGTGTGTGTGTGTGTGTGTGTGTGTGTGTGCGCGTGCGCGTGTGTGCGTGTGCGCATCTGCGTCTGTGTGTGCTTCAGAGGCGCATCTGGTGGCAGGCCTGTTAGTGCAAAGAGACAGAAGGGTCATCATGGGAGCGCTTGATTGGTTGCCAATGAAATAATAAGCCTTGCCAAGAGAGAAAACAGTGCAGTTGTGGCACACACACACACACACACACACACACACACACACACACACACACACAAACACAAACCAGATCAGACCAATGCACAGTCTCTGAAGTGTTGAATATTGTCTTTCACATTCCCTTGGTGATAGTGACAGTGCTATAACTTCCTATATATACAGATGTCAGTCTTGGTCTGATCCTCCCTGTGTTTCCTGGCTCTGACTGCTCTACTTCAGGTTCATTTTATACTTCCAAAATGAAAGCACATAACTACCTCTCTGAAACTGTTAAATCTATAAGGTTCTGGTTTTTATACTTTCTTCCAAAACCTAAGTCTTTCCCAGCTCTCCCCTCCAGTGCCTTTCCTTGTTTAAGTCTCTGCAAACTGCTCTTATTTCCAGTTTGCTCCCACCAGTGTGACAGTGTCATAGCAATCACTGCTAACTATTGGTGTCAGAAGTGGGATTGGGGTTGTCTTCATGCTTGGAATCTGTCTGACAGTACAATACGCCCCCAGACTCCCGCTACAGTTGGGAGGGGGGGAGAGAAATATATGTCTGCTAAAGACATAAATGGTTCACACATATTCACTCCCACCTGCTTGAGACTTAACTCTTTCACACAGGGAGGGAAGGTTTTACACGCCCCCACACTCCCATAGACTTTCACACGTCTCCAGCTGGAGAACTGAGGAGGAATCGTATTTAATGCCTTCTTTGATGCAGAGGGGCCACAGAAATAGACTACAAAACAACAGTCTAAAAAAAGTTTCAGCAGACAACATTATCACATCACTCACTTGTTAGGAAGATTAGAAGAAAACTTAATGGAGAAGAAACGTGTCCATTGTTTGATCACTAAAACGTGGCGGCGTTCTGAAGGTCTTTGTTTCCGTGCGATTGGACGTGTGCTCACACTTTCGAGTATGTTCAGACGTCGAGCGTGTGTGTGTGTGAGTGTGTGTGAGAGATAATAACCATATTTAACATCTTATGACATTCCAATTTCATACATGTCGTCAGAGCAATGCATTGAAAAACAAGACACTGCTGCATTTTTCACAGGTTCTGCTTTGCTCTCTCGCTCCCTTGCTCCCTCGCATATTTTCATGTCTCCCACGTTCTTCTCGCCTCTCTCTTTCTCTCTCTCCCTCCCTCTGTCTCCTCTCTCTGTCCGTCTGCTTGTCTTTCGCACTCAGCAGCTGCCGTGTCCATACTGTACAGTGTGTGCTATTTCTGAATGAAGCCTTCTTCTCGTGCAGCCAGCCTGTGAGCTTCGCTGAAGCCAGACCACAGCTAGCTGACTGTGGCTGTACGGTGGCCATGCTCATACGCAGAGAAAGCCTGGAGTTGGCACCTGAAAGAGAGAGAGAAACAGAGAGAAGGAGATGAGACAGAAAAACATACAGTGGCACAGGAGAGGTTATTATAGCTACAGATGTGTTTTGGCTCTAAAGCAAAGAGCAGATTCATATTGGCTTCAGCTATTTTTCCCTTTTTTGCACTAAGGCTTTGAAATATTGCTCAACCCATATGATCTGAATATGAAGCTGGGACTTAGGAATCCTACAGTAAATCTCTGAATGAGTTTTTACAACCTAGAGTCCTCAGATTGACTCATTGAACAGCCAAAAGAACAGGAAGCCATGCACTGCCATCAACCAATGAGGAAATTAAACAGTCGAATTAGAAAATCATGATGGTTAAAGTCCCCTTTAACAAAAATCAAATTGATTTTTTTTTTTTAGTGTAGCCAATTAAATAAGCAACATTTTGTTGATTAAAACCACCTCTCTCTTTTCCTCCCTCTTCCCCCCACTTTTTTTGTTGATCCCATTTTTTTTTTCGCCAGGACTGTCCTCGCCTGGTTCACTTAAGAAGCCGGGGAAGTTTGATTTCAACGCCCTGACTTCCCAGACGAGGTCCCCCCGCATGGCGTTCACACACCACCCGCTGCCTGTGCTGGCAGGAGTGAGACCAGGTGAGAGCGCTGCCATGAACCCAACAACCCCAATCCTCCCTTTATAATCTGAAAAAGAGAGAGAAGGAAAGGGAGTGTCAAACTTGGTCCTAGATTGCCATATTCACACCTCCGAACTCCTCTGGAAACAAACAAAATACATTCTGCAAACGTGTGCCTGGAAATGATGAAAAATCCCAAACGTACTTGCTGAGAAAGCAAAATAAAACTTTAAAATCCTACAGTTGCAACTGCTGAGAAGCAATATGCCCGCAGAGTTTCATCTGTTCAGTGTTACTGCTGTCATCACGGCTTGGCATAAATTTCTCTCTCTCTCTCTTTCAGCCTCTCTCCATCCATCCATTTTACCACCATCTTTGTGCCTGTGTGTTTTAATATTGTCATTGCATGGTACCATTGCTGCATCCATGACTTTGTGACTTATTGGCCTCATATCTTGCTGCTTCGTGCATCCATTGTAATGTTTTTTGAAATCTGTTCTTCCATTGAAACTGACAAAGCTGTTTATTCTCATATAATGAACTTGGCTGGGTGTGTTCATGTATCAACACACTTAATAGTTTAATTTATGCTGTAATAAGACCAAACACTAATATGTACACTACTTAAGAACCTTTGGAAAATATCTACCTCTTTATGGTCAAACAAGCAGTTGTACCAGGGAGACACACTGTTTGGAGTGAAAATCAAGAAAAATTCTGTATTATACGTAGAAGAAGACAACAAAGGACCAGGGGCCCGTTTCACAAAGGAGGTTCAACAAACTCCGAGTCTAATCCTGAACCCTGAGTTGATCTAGCCTGAGATAGGAAACTCCGAGTTTTCGGTTTCAGAACAGGTGATTTGAGTTAGTTCAATCAACTCAGAGTAGGTTAACTCAGAGTTAAGCGCGTGCACCACGACTATAAAAAGCCAGCATCAATGGAGCCCCGATTCGACGAGTCACCATGGCGACGGGGAAGAGGAGGGCTGCGTATTTTACCCCACTGGAACTCGAAATCTTAATGCGCTCATACGGCGAATTTGAGCATGTTTTTTAGAAAAAAGTGTAACACCGCTGCAGCTGCAAAAGAGAGGGAGGCGGCGTGGGAGAACATTGCTGCTCGGGTCAGTGCGTAAGTTTAAACGCAGTCCTTTGCAATCACAGTAATATTACAGGGGAAAACTGCTTGAATGGTAGCTCATTAATTTATTTCATGTAGGTGCAATCCCGCGGAGAAGAAGCGCACTTGGCAGCAGCTCAAGATGAAACATAAAAACATTGTTTTTAAGACACGGCATAATTTAATGGGGGTACCTCATTTTGATCATGTGTTACATTGTAAAGTAAATATTAAGTGGCTGTTTGACTGTGCAGTTGTTTTATCACCAACATAATGCTGCGCAAAGAAACGCAGCGCAACACACAATATCTGCTGGGATGTGAGAGCATGACTCCGGCTGGTAATGTTGCAAATGTAAGGACGGATTAGGTTGTGTTTGTAGATGATGGACTGTGACGTGAAACGGTACCGTTCAAAAACATAATTGTCTGGAAATGCCAGAACATCTATGCGCGGTCTGATAACCATCTCCCGACGAATATTTAATTCCCTGCGCAGTAATGCTGCACCTTCATCCACGGGATCGTTGTCAAAAAGACATGCCATGTTAGTGAAAAAAGTGCCTACTGACTGATTTTTTTTTTTAAATAACAGACGGCAAAACTATGTTATCCCAAAACTCGCCTGCTGACGAATGAATGAGGAAATCAAATACCGTGTGTGGCTGACAGAGGGCGGAGACAGAGAGAAACTCGAGGTTCATTGAGAAAAACCTGGTCCCGACCAGGTTAGGTTTATAGAGTCTGTTACTATGGTAACTGACCGAGAGCTTAAGTTACCGCTCTCTGTGAAACAGGCTAGAGTTACCCCTCTTTCTCTGGTTTGAGTTACCTCCCTTTGTGAAACGGAAAACTCAGAGTTTCCTTCATTTCAGGCTTAACAAACTCGGAGTTTTCACTAAACCTGCTTTGTGAAACGGGCCCCAGTGCATCTTAATCGGCTGGGGGCTTCTTTACCATGGTGCATCTGTCAGTTATTAGCGCCAACCAGCACTTCTTTTTGTGTTTGTGTTTGTTTTTTTTTTTTTAGACACACCATCTCAGTTTCATGTTTATTCTGTGAAATATGTGTTCGGTAGGTTTTGCTTGCCAGTATAGAGCAAATACAGATTTAGCAGCAAGTTGTAACAGGGATTAAAACCCTGTTTGAAGTCATGCAGTTGCACAGAGGTAGTCTGCAGTGTGTACAGTTCTTAAAGTAACAAAAGTAACATCCGGTGTTTCCAAGGTCTTGTTTCATTAGAGGCACTAAGGGCAAGTTGTCCTCATAAGAGCTTTTGGGCCCTATAGGATAACCGACATGGTTTCTCCATCTCCAGTCAGAGAATTCCCAAACTCTCCAGGATCTCAAGTTTGCCAACAAGTCCCTGTAGGCTGGTCTCACTTTTCAAAGGAGTAAATATGTCCTCCTCTCTCTATCGCTCCCTCTCATTCCATTTGTCTCTCAGAGGGATGGTTTGATCCACAGCCAAACCAGACCTACCACGTAAAGGTCATTTGGACTCACTGCCTTCCACGTTGAAACGTATTGAATTTTACTTGCGGAGCTCCCCACAGTATATTTAGAGAATATAGTCCAGGCCGGATCTCACACTATTAAGCCATGTTGTTTATCTGCACAGAGCAGTCCTATACCCTCTGGAGAATCCAAAGCACCAGATTGAATTTTGCATTTGAATTGATTTCTAAAATTTGCTGCTCTGTTTTGTGCGTGAGTTGAAGAGGTGTGAGGGACTGGCTCGGGTTTCTTTGTTCGCCCAACTAACTTCTCACACTCTCTGAAACTGTGTGTGTGGACTCTTGCCTAAGAGGTTTTCATGTAATAGAGAGACTGTAATGAGACAGCGTTTAGAGGTTGTGTATAGTGCGTTTGTGCACGTACACATAGACACACATGCGCGCATGTGTAAATTTACACTCTTGTGGAGGACTCTCTGTGCTAAAATGGCTGCCATCCAAATGGAATGTCCCTCGGAGGCCTTGGTTCTATAAAGAGACTGGAGGATGATGGGAGGGAGGGAAGAAGAGAGGGATGAAAAGAGAAATGGGGGTAGACAGAGAGGGGGTAGAAGCAGTTAGCAATCATGGCTTGCATTGGATGGACTGGAGCTGTTAGCTCTTGTTGTGTTGGTCTAGTGAGTGTGGCTGCTCAGGGGTAAGGACTGGATGGTTTATGTCCTGTTTTTGGCTCCAGACTGATGTGGAGAGCTGCCAGATTGACTGTTGTCTGATTATACCAGTCTGGAGAGTCCGCCATTGTGACGGTGATTACACACACACATCAATATACTGTACATACAAAGACACATGAAAGCTGCAACAGACATAGCAACACATTCGTACAGAGAGAGTACAAAAATACATAGAAACCAAGATACAGGAACAAGGACGCACAAAATTCATGTGCGCACAGAAACCCAGCAGAAAAAAACGCAAACCCAGACACAAAAAGATGGCAACACCAATACACCAAAATACAGAACAGAATACGGCTTACACAAGAGATAGTAGGTGACAGACATAATCACAGATGCTTGTTCGCCAGGCTCCCCTCACCTAGCAGCTTGCCTCTTTAGTTTGGTGTGCCAAATTGCCAAAGCCATAGAATCCCAACAGAAGACAGACAGTAGAGCCTTGTGTGTGTGTGTGTGTGTGTGTGTGTGTGTGTGTGTGTGTTTGACTGGCTGGCTGGCTGGCTGGCTGACTAATGTCTCCGGGAGGCGTTTTGTGGTTGGTTGGGAGCGGAGGGGAGATTCTCTCTCAAGCTTCAAACTACTGGGCAGAACCGCACAGCAAGGATATGCTGCTGATTGATTACACATCACCGACAAGCAATAAAACAAAAGTGGAAAAACCCACTGTGTGTGTGTGTGTGTGTGTGTGTGTGTGTGTGTGTGTGTGTGTGTGTGTGTGTGTGTGTGTGGGGCACTGTCATACCCTAGTGGTTTGTGTATGTGTGTGTGTGTGTGTGTGTTTGAGAGGGAAATTGAGAGGGAGCAGACGGCAGAAAATACTGTAACACACTCGAGCGTGTATGGGCCTGTGAAAGTGTGTGTGTGTGTGTGTGTGTGTGTGTGTGTGTGTGTGTGTGTGTGTGTGTGTGTGTGTGTGTGTGAGAGAGCGCACGTAGTGATGCCAGGCTTACCAGAGGTACAGAGAAATCTAGTGGGCTGATTTCTAAAATGAATGGGACCAGATGTTTCCCAATAGCAGGGATAATGCCAGTCATTTGTAAGCAGAAGCAGCTTCAGTCAGTCAACCACAAGAGAATGTCACAGCTATTTTCTGTGTTATGACAATAATAGGCCTAAGTGGCAACCTGGTCTCTGATGCTAAATGTGTTGGTGCTTAGTTAGAACAAATGCATGTCTTATATACTTTCATAGGTGTGCATGTACCGAATAGAGTGTTCATGTAAATTTAACATCAGTCAAACAACAGAATGACCTGAGCCTTATTGTTATTTTCCCACTTTTGGTCTCTCTTATACTCCTCATGTTCCTCTTCCTCCTCTCCTTTCCCATTCCTTTGTCCTTTTCGCTTTTCTCCTCAGGGAGTCCCCGTGCCTCAGCCTCAGCCCTGCACTTCCCCTCCTCCTCTATCATCCAGCAGTCCAGCCCGTACTTCACCCACCCCACCATACGCTACCATCACCACCAGGACCCTCTTAAGGAGTTTGTGCAGTTTGTGTGCACCGACGGCACAGGACAGCCCAGCGCACAGGTAAGTGGTCAGTGGGTTCAGCAGAGGAAGGTGAGGGGACGGTGGGACGGTCTGCGGCGCAAAGTGCTATAAAAGAAAAGCTGGCACTGATTAGAAGTCACTTTGTAGCTCTATACAGAGGGACTGCGCCATATTTGTTAGATATGCAGATGCAACAAGGTCATGTGAGCCCAGATCAGGGAATAGAGCAATCTTTGTTGAGTGAAGCAACTTCACCAGGGAAGAAGAAAATAGTTTAAGGGCAAATGCCTCAACAGGAGGAGGCAGCCAGATGTGCTTAAACAAAAGAAAAAAAACCCAGTTGGAGAAAAGTAAGGGGGAAGGAGCCAAACCACATTTGACTCATCGTAGTTCTAACATATAAACTTCTCCCACAATTATGTTCAGGTTGATGAGGGAAGGAAATATCAGGAAAAAGCCCCTTTCGGCAGACGGGCGGGTATGGCCCGGGCGAGACTGGCAACTGGCAGTGGATTTCCGAAAGGGAAGCAATTGGGCTGCAAACTTGGTAGACAGGGTGTGTAGACAGATCTGGATTAGCACAGTTCAGAGAGTTAGGTATCCATGGAAGGAAACCGAAGCAGACATTTAAGACTCTTCATTTAACGAGCCCTCATTGGCCCGCTGCCATTTGAAGGGATGTTCCTTTCCTCTCAACAATGCCATCCTCTCAACGGGCACATCTTTCCCAGTCTGCATTGTGATCTGCAATCATAAATCATAAAAGATAGATTTATCTGTACAAAGTTTATGTGAGTGCCGAGGGGAGTGGAAGAACAGACGTTAAAACGCACCGTGTGTCAGATGAGGCTGTGGAAGCGAGTGAGTGGAGTGGCTAACTGGGGCACAGAGGGGGGACATTTCTGGGACACAGTTGAGCCTTTTTTGACGTGTCATGGGGCCAATTCAGTGAGATTTCAGTGAAGGGAGGTGCCCCCTTGATAACCGCCGACAACTTGCCACATTCATCCTGAAAGCCAGAGTTTCCAAACCTCAAAACACAGGCAGGTATACAGCTGCCTGAGGTGCAGGGTGCTGGTAGTACTGTAAACCTCTACTGAAATCTTGGCCTTGTGAGCAACTTTGAAACTACTTATTAAGCCGTTTTACATGTCCCATTATTCTTTATTCTCATTACTTCACACGCTGATGACTCAGTATCATTAATGAAATTGCACATACACACGCACACACACACACACACACACAATGTACATGCACTCGTACATAGAGACCCCCTTTTCTCATTTCTGGTTTCCCCTTCTTTTTTAATTTTCTACATTGCACTATAATAACTTTCCCTGTGCACAACATTTTTATTTCCCCCTTGTGTGTTGACAGTGTTCATCATTTTTCCACTTCTAATTTATCTCACTATTTTTGGCCAGACTTTCTGATATTCTTGTTTTACTCTAGAACTGTGTGAGTTTGGTGATCTCTCTTGTCCCTGTGTGCGAGACTACTTGTGTGGATACTGTATGGATCTGTCTATATATGAGTGTCTCACCTTGACGTAGGAAACTTGGCTGTGCGTGTGGCTTTATGTTGTGTGTATGTGTGCGTCTGGCTCCTTGTGCATTGTATATTCTCGGGGTGTGTCCTGCTCACCCTGTCTGTATGGTCCGTCTGCAGCCTAATGGAGGTGGCCAGAGCAAAATGCCGGGCTCCTTCCTGCTGCCTCCGCCACCCCCGGTGGCGCGCCCTGTGCCCCTCCCCATGCCCGACTCTAAAATCATCAGCACGCCTACTGACGGCGGACTCAGCTCACCCGCATCTCCGTGTAAGTCACCCCAAACTCCCACTCCCCTCCACAAACCCCCATTACTGCCCCAGTCTCCCCACAGACTCATTGAGGCCATTCCGAACCGATTATAGACTCCAGTAGGTTGGTAAGCTCTTAGCTGGCAGTTGATTTGTCCTCTGTTCCAAGCAAAACTACATCAAGTTTGGTAGGCTGGATCAGATGTAGCCATCGTAGACGTCCCAGTGTTAGGTGCAGTGCAGTTTTTTCTGTCACCTTGTCGTACTGAAAAAGCACAGGTCTGGGACTTCTATAATGGCTACTGCTGTAGTTTTTCATAGTTGAGCTGACTGCTTCCAGTATGGTTGCAGTCTGCGTAGTCAAAACACTCAGCAGCCCCAGGAGCTTCACTCCTATTTCATCCATCACCTTATGACCTGTACTGTACTGTACTGTACTGTACTAGCAAGATCTAATTCTGTCGAGGCAGAAGCCACGCCTTTGCCAAACCAGAGATCCTCTTTCAAGCTCTTCTGTATCTCTGAAGTTCAGTCCTCTTTTCTCTCTTCATGTCTTTGCAAACCTCCTCAGCCTCTTTTCTCCACCCTCTCTCTATCCTAAGAATCTTTTAATTCTCTCTCTCTCTCTCTCTCTCTCTCTCTCTCTCTCTCTCTCTCTCTCTCTCCCTCTCTCTCTCTCTCTCTCTCTCTCTCCCTCTCTCTCTCTCTGGTGTTCGGTTTCCTGCAAGCACCACAAGAGGCAGTGTAGTCTCTCTCTCCCTTCTTTTTGATGTGTTTTGTAGTTTGGGGGGAGCAGAGCAGAGCAGGGCCCTGTGCACGTTGCCTCTGTAGCCGCACGCCTTTGATCAGCGCAGACTTTGCATGTCTGTCTGTGACAGCGGCAGTACAATCTACCCCCTTCTCTCATTTCTTTTTTGCCTTCTTTTCTTTATTTGATATATTCTCATCCTCCTTTCTTTGTTTCTTTTTTCCTTTATTTCTCTCTTTTTTTTTTCTTTTTAAGGGAACAAAATTAGGGCAGTTGGCGTGGACTCCAAAAAAAACATCGTGCCCCACTTTACCCACCCAATCCCCTCGCCACTTTCACACAAATCTCACAACAATTAAAAATTGAGAACAACAAAAAACATGGAAATCACAGTGTAACAAGAACAACCCAATCTCTCTTAACACGAATGATAAAATCTAATCAAACCTGTCTAATTAGTGCTATACTGGGGGAGCGGGAGAGAGGAGTGTCATCAGGGAGCGGTGAGGCTTTGGTTGGTTCCACCCAGACAGGTGCGGTGCGAGAGTCGGGCCACGGGAGAGGCACACCAAGAGGGGGCACTGGACGGAGCAACCGGGGCACCTTCTCCTCGTTTTGTTTTGACTTTTTCTCCTCTTGCTGTCCTATCAACCTTTCCTCCCCTCCCCCCCTTCCAACTCTCTCAAATTAACGTGTCACTTTATTATTTATTTATATGAACATCTATATAAATAAATATCGTACCTTCCGTCTCTTTTCTCATTCCAGTGACTGTTATCACTGTATTTTTTTTAACCCCCTCTACTTTTGTCTCTGATTCTCAAGATATCGTAAATACAGTCATAAAAGCACACACACACACATGCATATGGTACACGCTTACCCTCACTCATGCATCAGTTTCCAGCCCTCTCACTGTCACCCCCCACACATCCCCATCCCCTCAACCTCAGTCCAGTCATGCACAGCAAAAGTTCTACTCAGCCGCCATGTTGGAGTCCAGTGAGAACAACTGCCCTAAATTTGATCCTGTGGCATCACTGAATGGTGTCACCATAGGCAAGATGCTCCTCTTAACCTATTAAATGTAAATGGAGCATTGGCTACCATTGGTGATGAATACAGTTCCTCCACCGGTCACCCTATTATTAAATCCACAGTGAATCCTCAGTGGTTTTCTATGATTACGGTGGCTTATTACTGAGGCCAGGGGCTGCTGAGGAGAGGCTGTGACTAACAGTGCAGCCATAGTCGGGGGAAATAGCTTCTTCATGTTTGTGCTAATCATTACAGGCTGTACATCCCCTTGTTAACCACAGATTAAGTGATTAAATGAAGGAAAATCACAATGAACCTGTCCACAAAATGAATAAATCACCCATGTGACTAACAGGG
This sequence comes from Chaetodon auriga, assembly GCF_051107435.1. Taxonomy (NCBI): domain Eukaryota; kingdom Metazoa; phylum Chordata; class Actinopteri; order Chaetodontiformes; family Chaetodontidae; genus Chaetodon; species Chaetodon auriga. The sequence goes on along the minus strand of NC_135077.1, from coordinate 4,169,397 downwards.
CATCAGTATCCCATGACCCTTACTGGTCTTTTCCCAGTAATTCATTTGACAGTGAGTCATAGCCGTAGTCTTAACATGAGGCTAATATTATATTGAAACAATGATAGTGATGAGGAGAGCATCAAATTCTTCTATGAGCTCGGTGTGTATGTGTGTGTGTAAAAGCATGTACACACTTGTCCCTCTCTCTGTTTATAGCATACTCCACGCCAGGCTCCACAGCTCCCAACCGGTTTGTCGGCATCGGAACACGGGACAACTTTCTGAATATCCCCCAGCAGACTCAGGTACCCCGCCAACCTCCCTCATTTAATTAACATCCACCCATCCACCTTTCCCTCCTCCTTCTCTTCCTCTGTTTTTATGTCCTCTCTCATCACCCGCTGCAAACCTGATGCTGCACAGTGCTGCACGTAGACGATACTTTACAGTGTGCCAGTACTGTAGGCATCTTCGGATTTAAAGGGACAAGCATGTCATTCAGAGTGAAGGCCGTGATACAGAGGCAGTGCTCAGACAATGGATCTGCACTGGCATGGGCTACACTTGCTGATTGAGCCCATGGAACCAGTGTTGATCAGCAGTTTGAATGTATTGCCACTCTGAAAGTTGAGCTGACATCTGTAGTCATTCATAACTCTTACCTGCATTATTTTGCGTATTATTTTTGGCAAAACAGTCCCAAGTCAAGGTCCACTCACAAGCTTTTCCAGAGCTTTCAACCAAATTGCACTTCAGCAGTGAACAAAGCACAGCTTTGGTAGAGATAGACTGGTTAACATGCATGCTCAGGGGCTGTTATAAAGAGGATATGTGAAGCTCGCATGCCAACGGATTCATGTACACGGAAACTGAGCAAACTTTATCTATAAATGAACACTGTGCATTATGATTGAATGCCTTGGAAAAAGCTTGTAAGTAAGTGGACCTTGATTTGGGATTGTTTTGTCAAACTACTTCCAAGGGCAAAAATAAACTTCCAACCACAGTATGCGTTTAGAAAATGCAGTTTTTGAAGCTTCTCGTGCCGAAAATCTTTTGTGAAAATGTTGTGCTTGTCCATGACGCCGCCGTCTTTAAAACGCTTGCGGAGGAATATCACAGTGGACGAGGGAAAGCAAATATGTCACAATGACAAGATATCGTCCAACTGTTTGCAGCTTTGCCCACCTACACTGACACAAAGTGTTGCCCGTGTGTCAAGGCCTTCAGTTTCAGCATTGGTTTACAGTGTCTGTACCACAGTAGTTTCCCCACAGTGAATGTAAGCAGTGCCAGTTAGTTTCAGCTCCAGCAGTGTTGATTTATCTCTGCTCGGCCCCACAGTGTGTATTAGTGCAGCATGTGAGGCCAGTAGTGAACTACATTGTGGTTTCAGCTTTGGCTGCGCTCTGCCACTGGGCTGCAGTGTCTTGGGCCTCCTCCATCACCAACACAACTTTTCTCATTAGGGGCTAACCGCACCTGCCTGCAGCCAACTCGGCTCTCCTGTCCTCCCCACACATGGAAGCAATCTGCATTCCTCCTCGGCACAGCTCTGCTCGGCTGCTCCGCTCCCCCCCCCCCCGCCCTCGCCCTCCCCTCATGCATCAGCAGCCCACCCTCCCTCCCTCTCTCCCTCTCTCCTCCTGCTGCTCCCTCTAGTATTTTCAAGCTCCCCACCTGCACCACTCTCCCACAGATGTAGCCCTGGCACTGAGGGACATCCAAACACCATCCAAATGTGTGTGAGCGTGTATATGCACGTACAAACACACACACACACACACACACACACACACACACACTTCAACTCTGTGCCAGAACTCTTGCCCCTCATTTTCTCTCCTAAAAACAACAGGGCTTTTACAACAGCTTACATCTGTTCAGAACACTTATTATCTCCTGCTATTGCTTATCAAACATTATTGAAAAATATCCACTTTGAACATTTGCGCTGGGTTTACGGCACGCACAGTGAGAACCTGGGCACTGGTCTCAACTGCTCCCAGTTAGCTGAGCCTAGTAGGTCAGTAACAACCCCAGCCAGAGTGAGTAACAGAGGTCTCTGCCTTTCCTGCTGTTCTCTGGCATATGGAGAGGTTCAGACGATGGCCCTGCCAGCCCGCCTCGCCGCCTGCTAGCCAACTAGCCAAGACAGAGGGAGAGAATCTTCCCACTGCTGTTGGGACAAGAAGCAGAGAAAAGCTGGTCTGAGGAGCTCTCTGGTGGTGAGACCTCAGCCCTGCAGGAAGAGAGAGGGAGACGGGGGGACGTGTATGAACAAAGTAGGAGGGACTGAAAGAAACGGAGGGAAAAAAGAGAGAGGGAGTTAGTCGAAGCTCACTGCACTCCACAGTCACGTCCCGGCTGTCTGGTTGCCCGCAGCAACCAGACATGATGTCATAGGCAGTTGAACTTGGACTTGAAGGGGGGTTAGAGAGAGGGGGTCACTTTCCACTGCCAAGGATTACACTGGGAGAGCCGGAGTGAGTGAGGGAGAGGGAAACAGAAGGGGGTTAAGGGAAGTCAGAGCCAGGAGGTGGAGTTTTCCACCAACACCAAAGAATCATGGGTAGGAAGGAGCGAGGCAGAGCTGCGGGAGGATAGATGGAGGTTTAGGGGGGTTTAAACTCTCTCTGTGCTTCTGGGTTTGCAAGAATGGGGGACAACAGAGAGTTTGCTGTTAAAGGTGGGGTGATTCGCTGCCGTCCCCCGGCCGAGGCCTGTGGAATGTCAGCAGCAGCCAGAACGGCCCGGCGTTGGCCCAAGCCTCCACTCTGCCCTCTTATCAAACTGAGAAACTGGATCCCCGGAGTAGCTGCCCTCAATAGCTTTACAGTGTAGCCTGAGACCACTCGGGCCCACAGAGCAGAGACTTATTAGGAGGATCACTTTACATGTAAACTGGTAGCGCATGACAGAGCAGTTATAGTCCAGTGTTTGCTCACTGGAAAGCTGTTCAGGCTACAGCTATTTGTAGTTCTGAAATAACACAAGTGTTTTTAATGAGTAAAACGCCCGAGTCAGCCCCTTTTAAAAACAGCGAGCTTCGACATTGAGGTAGGAACTTTTCTGACACTGTGTGGGACAGCTGAGCTCAGCAAGTACTGCGAGGAGGGAAAGGAATAGCAGGTGGCCCCCTAGTGGATGAAGGATTATCTGCACAAGTGGTTCCCAGCACTTGTAAACCATGTAAAACAAAGCACAACAAACACACTAAACATTGTTGCTGCTTGCATGTGCCTTCTGTTTGTGTGCAGTTCAGCCACAGAGTACATTTTTATTTAGTTTTTAAAGGTGGAATTTGCTAGAAAAAAAAGGCAAAGATTTGAGGAACATCTGTGAAATATGTTTGTTTTTTTTCTGTTCCCTGTCCTTTTAACCTTACCTTGTGACCCTTTGTGGGGGTCTTGACCCTCGGGCTGGGAACCCTTAATTTACATTATGTACACATTTAATTTACACCACACTTTGAAGTTCAGTTGCTGGTCTGTGTTCACACTTAATAGCTTTTCATGTCCCACCACTTCTTCCTCCTTTATTCATATCAATAATGTGTGTGTGTGTGTGTGTGTGTGTGTGTGTGTGTGTGTGAGTGAGTGAGAGAGAGAAAGTAATGTTTGATTTTTCACCTTTTTTTGTTTGTTTTTGGTTTTGTTTTTTTGCACTACAAGCTGAAACATAAGACTGATGAAAATCAAGACTAAGCTGAAATGTGAATCTGCTGATGTTGTTGAAAGACTCATTTTTTTTTTGTCCTTTTCTTCTCCACAGTCCTGGTTCCTCTGACAAGGCCTCTCTGAAATCAAGAGCTAAAATTGTGTCATGAAAATTGGAAATTTGAAAAGCATACACATCACCGCCGATTAAGAACAGACTGCTGACACTCAAAGGTCTTTCTCTCTCGCCAACACTATTCAAAGTACTACTACAGAACCCCCAAAATCCCCCCCCACCCCCCCACCCCCACCCCGAGAGGACTCCCAATCCAACACAATTTGAACAGGAGCGTTCGTCCCCCTTTATGCAGGAGGCTTCAATGAGATTGAGTGGACAGACTCAGAATGCAAGGAGGAGGAAGAGGAAGATGAGGAACTGTCTCACACACACCACGAAATGCCAGAAAGGAAACACAATATGGCAACCTGACAAATGACCAATTATACATTTGTTGTTTCTTTTTTTTATGATTTTTTTCTTTTTTTTTCTTTTTTTTTTCATTTTGTTGTCTCCACAATGAAACTCCATGCATTGGCTGGGAGATCCAAAAAAACAAACAAGTAGTGGTAAATGGTGAAGTCGGATGTGCAAGTTGAAACGATTGCCACCCATAAATTGCACGCCTCCATATCTGTTTATTTTTCCACATACCTCTCCTCCAGGTGCATGGTCCCACCTGACCCACAACCCCCACCGCCCCCCCATCACCCCACCTGCAGCTCACTGCTGCCCAGGGTCCAGACTGCAGCCACAGCCGCACGCCTGCCTGTCGCCACACTCTGCCGCTTCATTCGCTCAGCCCTGAGCCTCTTTTCATTTCTGATTGGCCAATCATGGTGACACCATCTGATGGTGTGACATATATGCACTAAGTGGCTGGTCTTTGTTTACCTGTCAAAGTATCAGGGTGTCCTGCTGTGGGAAAAGTGATAGCCATGAGGCGAGTGCACGCGAGTGAACACACAACAGACAGTCATAACACTAACTCTACATGTGCTCGTTCGTCCCCTCACCTATGCACTATTAATTTTTCATAAGGGATGAACAGTATTGCACATTGGTGGTCAGATGAGCGATCAGAGAAGTGAGTTGAGGCGTGCTGCCACAGCAGGCGTGCGGCTGTGCTGGCGTTCAGGTCTGTGCCCTGAAACACGCAGCGCACATACGCACATGCTCACACACAAACACATGCACGCTTGCATACAGCACACACAGACCGTCTTCTCCAGAGTAGTCTGTCACACAACCACTCATTATATCATCTTGTTATTATTCATAGACATGGAATTTAATTTAGAATAATGCACATGCAGCATCAGCTTCGTATTATTAGCTTTCAGTTTGTTTGTAGGTGTTTTCTTGCAATTTCCTTTTTTTTTTTTTTTTCTTTTTTTTTTGCAAGATTTGGTTTTGGTTTTGTCTCACTTGGATTGTTTTAACCTTCTCTTGCATGCCATAACTCTTTTTCTTTAGTTTGCAGTAACACGTTAAGTATCATGCTCAGATTTCAGCGAAGTAGTAACAGCAGTTTCTCAAATCTCTCACGTATGGACAGCACAGTAACAACAGCTCATCACATGCATCCCTTGCATTGCTTCACCCTGTATCCCTCGAACCCCAGAGGACTACACACACACACGCACACACACACACACACACACACACACACACACACAGACACACATAGAAAATGCACACTAATACCACCAACAACCTGACATAAAATAATAAGGGAAGCCTTTATATTTGGTTCTCCAAACTGCCTTTGTTAATGGTTTTTCATTCACTTAAGATTTGTCTTTTTAATTTGAGATATTTTTTCTATGTAAATGTTCACATTGAAATTGCTATTGGTATCATTTTCATCATGACACAATCCAACAAAAGCCGACCTCACAAAATAACTGGACTGCCTAGCTGTTGGTTCTATTTTGCAGGGATAGTAAACAGGGCTGAGGTCCTGTTCTCAGCCTCTCTAGTAACATTAGCTCTATGTACTAAAACCATATATCAAAACTATAACAATATATCAAAGTGCCTCTGTATTCCCTTCATGCAATTAGTAATAAACTTGACTTCAGGTTCTCTTCCCACATATAAGCTAAAGCTACAGGGAATGGTAGCGTTGGTGCATGTGGAAACCATTGGCCTAGGACAGATCTTTATAGAGGACTGCAAACTTTCTTTTGTAAAGACAGAGAGAGAGAGATCTTATACATATATATTTATGATATACAGTATGCTCCTTTTTAACTTTTACTACATGAGCTGGTTGGCAGTCTAGTTATTTTCTGAACTCTCACCTCCCCCCCACCCCTGCCCCCCCCCCCACCCCCCGACCCACCCACCCACAACCCGTTTTAGCAACATCACCTTACTGTTACCAGTACGGATCAAACGACACACACCATCGCCATCTGCAGCGCAGCATTATAATACCTAGATGAACATGTCAAAAATCGACAGTAGGTTTGAAGAAAAAAAAAGTGTTTGTTTTTTGATGGAAAGTATTATTATTGAAAAATATGTGTCGATTGAGCCACGTGCAATGCATTGGGTAGATCATTGTGTTTGTCTGTTAGAGATTTTTAAGAAAGCTAAGAGAAAAGAGAAAAAAAATGTATTTGTTTCAAGTCCGTAAGCTCCGGGACTCTAAACTAGAGGGCCATGAAAAATCCTAGTCTTTGTAAGTTGGGGGTATTTGTTTTTATTTCCTTTGTCTCTTTTTTAATGTTTTATGTGTAATCAGTTGTTTTTAAAAATGTGGGAGGGCTGAAGGAAAAAAAAAAATTCTACACAGCTTGAGAAAAAAAATCTCTATCATCAGATGAAAACTGGTGCTTTAACACTATAAAGTACATTCAGAACTATTGTAAATGAATGGTAATGAACAAAAATAACAGTCCGTTTAGGAAACAGCATTATTCCTCTCTCTATTTTTATTCTTCTTCTATTTGTATTGAGTGGGGGGAGAGGTTCCTATTCCTTAAGGTTGTGACACAAAAGGCATTTTGGTTCAACCTTTAGAAAAGACAAAACAAAACAAACAAACCGATACGGTCAAGCCGAAAACACTCTTCAGATCACTTACCCATGCACTGCCTGAAACTCACCAGCAAAAAACAGAACAACCCTCCCAGTTTGACTCATTTCTATCACACACATTGGCATAAATACATGACAGGTTGCTCCCTGTTTTGCGGGAGATGCCTCGCATCCAGAAATCTTTTCTCGACCATCGTTTTCTGATCATCTCGATGTGTTTCTGAATCTCGAGCTGGATAAAATTCGGCAGGTTGTGTTGAGATCCACACGCAGTGGAACGAGTATTAGGTCAGACCCTCTGTCTCCTGCACAAATAACAGAAATAGAAAAGGGGCTAAAGTAGCTGAAAATCAGGCATAAATATGAGGTCAGAACCATTTATGAAACAGGCAGCAAGGTGAGCCTCTCCCCTGTTCCACCCCCTCCTCTGTAAATGACTCTTATAGTGCTTGTGCTGTAGTGTATAGTTTCCCAGCAGTTAAAGGTTGTCCCTTAAAAGTGCCTTTTGTTCACAGACTCCATTTTGTAATCCAGATCGCCCCCTTTTTCCGAAGTGGTTCGAGGTAGCAGGTCGCCCCTGAGTGCCGCAAGGAGGCAGCAGGTCGCCGCCCATTCAGCACTCAGGGACGACGTTTTATCCCTCCGCCTTCGAAATGAATCCCTTTCATTGTACCTCCCCTATATCCTCTCTTCCTTTTCAAAGCTGTCTAAATATATATACACACACACATATATATGTGTGGGTGTGTGTATATATATATACATACAGTACAAAAGGAAACTGGTGTGAATTAGTTCTTTACTTTTTATTGATAAATGATGACAAAAAATTTTTTGAAAAGGCAAAAAAACTTGTTCTCGTTCAGCTCTTGCTTTTTTCTTCCCCTCTGTCTCCACTGTCTGTTTTCTCTTAGACACTGGAGTAGTCTGTAACTGTGTGTCCGTCACTCTACGTCTCTCTCTCTCTCTCTCTCTCTCTCTCTCTCTCTCTCTCTCTCTCTCTCTCTCTCTCTCTCTCCTGCCCTCTCCGCTGTTGGGAGGGTGAAAAAAAAAATTGCCGAAAAACTTTTGTCTGAGCAGAATGCAGTTAGCTCACATGTTATTCTTGTCTGTATGCTTCACATTGTATTACCATACCCATCTTCTTCAGCTTCTCCATTCAACAGCTAATGTAAGTGAACAAATTACGCTGACGGGCTTTTGGGGGTGTCCTTGGGTGGGTTAGGAAGGGACGACAGGGGTTCAGGGGTTTGGGTCGAAGAGGTTTATGGAGACATTTAATGGGGTAGGGAGGGCTCGGTGACCTGCTTTGGGATGTTGGAAAGGGGCTGCTTTGACCAGGATAAGAGTTTGCTCTTTTGTTTTAGCTATTTATTTTTGGCTTTGTTTTACTCCCCCCACCCCCCCACCCCCCTTTTTGTTTCCTTTTAATTTGGATTTCTTTTTTGCTGTCAGGGTATGCTGTCATTTAGGCTCTCTTTGGGGATGCCTTGGACTGTAAATGAAAGCTACAAGCACCTTATAACCGGACTTGTCCTGCACGAGGCTGAAAGAGGGGGGTTGCATTTCCAGGACATATTCCACATCCACTCAAACCAACCTTTTAAAGTGAAGTATTATTGTTCATGGTGGGTCTCACACAGTGAAACCCTCAGCAGTATTAGCCATTTACAACATACCAACCAGATAGATAAAAAGCCAGCATGAACCTGATCGCTCAGATTTTTGAGGATTCAGGGAAGTCCCTCCATTTTTTTCTCCTCTGACCACCTCATGCTGGACTGCTCCGTGTATTTGTTCTGTTGTTTATTTTGTTCTTTATCTTCTTAAGTGTGTATGGTTATTGGTGTAATAGGCAGCACCCTTGGCCCCCTGACTCCCAGCTCTTCTACGCCTCTGTCTACGCCCTCAGTGCAGCACCACTTCTTTGTGAGAACACCCCCAGAGCTCTAGGTGAAATGCATGTGTTAATTACAGTTTCTTTTCCATAAGAAGAAAAACACAGTTTGAGAAGAGCAGCACCTGATTGAATAAAAAGGATGTTCTTGACTGTACCATCTTGCCGTGCCATGTCTTTCTTTCTATAACTAGTACAGTATTACCATAAACTCTTACAAACTGGAACTGTTCATCGAAATCATTCTAATGACATTAGGTCTATTTGCAGAGCGATCCTGGTGGAATCTGGTGTCGTCTACGTGCTGATTTCATCCTCAGCTGCTCTTTGTGTCTAATGCTAATTAGCAAATGTTAGCATGCCAACATGCTAAACTGAGCCAGTGAACATGGTAAACATTATATCTGCTACACATCAGCATGTTCGTATTGACACTGAGCATGTAAGCATGATGTTAGCATTTAGTTTAGTTAGCACCATCCTGCTCACAGAGCATTACTTTACGCTCTGTTTTACATCGTACACATGGGGATTTTAAAGCATTAACAACAAAGTATTTTCAAGTTTTATTTGAAGCAGTAAAGCAAAGAAAAGTGTGTGTTCAAAGCAGATCTGAGTTGAATTCATGGAAACTACATTTGGCTCGAATGTACATTTTAAAAAAAAACAATAAAATGAGGTCGTTCTAAAAAGCAGTATGTAAGTGTACATTCAGTTTAGGTACTCCAGTCTAAGAGAATATACTGTAAATGAAGTGGTACTCCCATGATTTAGTATTGCACATAATTCCATAAACTTAGGGAACTCAGAAGAGACAGATTTAATCCTGAAATTCAAACTGCAAAGCTTGAGATATCTGGGTTTTAGGTCCCTTCAAACACACTTGATCCTGTTCCTTTAAATAATTGAAATAATAAATAATATAATAATAATAAAAGTGTTATACCCAGTCCTTATGGTTTATCATTTTGGGAGCTTATTTTATATTTTCATGACTGTGTCACCAAAACATCTCTATTTAAGATACGTTTGGCTCAGAGTTTCTCAAAGGCACAATAAACCCAACAACAAAAAAAACAAAGCTCTAAAATGATCAATTCAATTCATCTCCAAGAACTGAGGATTACTGAAGGCTGAAATAACATATTTAAGCATCTTTGGCCTGAACATGAAGCGATCTGCTTACACGACTGCACTGTTCCAGTGTTTCAGCGCTGTTAGGAACAGCATTTTCAAGTACTGGTAAATGTAGATCCTGGTCTTTGAGTAACTGACGTGCTTCAGGGTGATTGGTCCTCTGCAGCCTGGTCCGTCTGAGCGGCTGCCTCATCTTGCTGCTCTGTCATCTTGAGACAAAAAGAAAATCACGGTGTTTCGTATGCTGTCTGTGATACAGATCATGAAAAACTGCACCTACTTCAATGTACCTGTGGGCCACTGAGTGCCTGTGGTGGAAGACCAGTTTCCTGCACTGGACCAAGTTTCTCTTCACTATCAGGACTGTCTTCTTGTCTTTCTGATGGTGGAAATTGGGGCCTATTTTCCACTGGGAGTGGTGGTGTCGATGGTGCATCCTGGATATTAGAAAACGTCACAGTAAGATCTTTTAGATGTCTAACACAATATAACTCCAGACTGTGGATGAGACAAGTACCTCTGCATCATGTACAGTCTCCAATGAAGGACTTGTCTCTTGGACTGGAGGGCTCTCTTTAGGAAAAAACGGTAGTGCAGCATGTCCAGGGCGCGGTGTGGACACACCTCTACGAGGCTGGTCTCTACAGGGTGGAGGAGGGGGTGGTGCTGGTGGTGGAGCTGTGGCCTAAATGTATGAAGACTGACATTAGGGAAAGCCAAAGTCGCACTGTGTTTCCAAGCTGGGAAGCCAAGCCAATTCTCTGTGATGCCACAGGTGAGAGAGTCACAGCAAAGATGCCAAAGATGGCTATAACAAACTTTTCTGTATAAGGTGACTAACTGGAAACCTGTATACTAAATTAAATTCTCTACCACAATTACACACCTGGCACCAGATCATAATGTGTGATAGAAGAAATTTAAACGCTGTTTTTTTAAAGAGCAGTTGCACACGCAATAATAAAGACACCTACCTCCACCCGCACTGCGGAAATGTCAGTAAATGGCTTCTTTTACGTTGCTATACAAAACCATTTATCACAATGAGATACATTAAACACAGACACAAACTTCTGGTACGCCATGCGCTGCCTCCATTTCTCACCATTTCTCAGTCCTAAGATCTCCGTGAACTGAAAAGCAGCACGAGACAAACAGAGCGGGGCGAGACAAAGACAGATCAGTTAAAAAAAAAAAAAAAAAAAAATAGCTAATTTCTCTCCGCTAACAACGCAGAAAAACAAAGACAAACATCCCTAACGGTGTACTACCGTGTTGACAACATGTGTTCCGCTCCCAGCTGCCACTACGTCAAAGTCAAAGTCGGCTTTACGTGTAGTCCATCCGGAAATGATCCTTCATAATAAAAGCGACAGTGTCAAAAACTTTTTTTCTCTAAGAGACTGTTGCACTGTGAGTGTACAGTGCAGGTCAAGGGTAGGATTTTGATACATGCTGGCCATTTTGTAAATCCAAGCACACCTGTGCTGTTGTGTTACACGTGTGGCGGGAATAGTGAACAAGCCCACCGGGAACAGGCCTTGGGGCCCAAGCAGTCAGACCCCTAGGCATGAGCCTTCGTCTGCAGTAACTGTTAATATCAATATAATATTTATAGCTGTCTCATATACCGTCCCTCGTCGTCTCGTTCTGCACTTTTATTCTGAATGTCAAAGGAGCGCATCATGAAAGACGGAAGTCCGGCGTTTTGCAAACTTGTTCATGACCACTTCCGGTTTGTGTTTCTTGTAAACACAAGAAGCCAGAGTATAAGCTGGCACACAAAAATCACCTCGTAGTGACGACTGAAATCTATGTCACCGACTGTTTTGCCAGCCACCGCGTAGCTCAGCGCCGGACTGCTCTTTCATCAGGAGAGCGGCGTCGCTCCTCCTGCTGTCGCCTGTCCGTCACGCCTTTCTCGGGATGACAACAAAGTCTCAGCTAACAGCTAACTAGGCTAACGTGAGGCCAAACCGTTCAAACGTTAGCCAGTGAGCTTAGCGCCTGCTAACGCTTGCTAAGTGTCTTTCACCCCCCAGAGCGAAGTGGTCACGCTCATGGTGGTTTCAGTTCAATGGGGAACTGTCTGTTTTCACAAGGCGCGGATGACCTGTCGCTGCTGAACGAGTCCGAGGGGGGCAGCCTGCCCGGAGAGCCTCCGCCGCCTTACCAGGTGAGCCGCTGGAGCTCAAGATAAATACACTCCGGGGATTGAGGAGCATGTCACGGCAGTAGTTTTAGCGTGCCGTTACCAAAAAGTCAACCAAGCATATATTCAGCGTTGGATGATGAAATGTTCATTCAGGTTGGGACTTTTAGAGAATTTGTTTTAATTTGGAAGTTGGAGGTCTACTGTTATCAGGAATATACTATCATGGTAGATTAGCTGGTAGAGGCATGGACACACTGTGTAACTGTAATTAGAATAGAGACATTGTATAAACTATACATTAAGTTAGTCAACCAAATTAAGACGAGATAAAATAATCTTATTAATTAAACACTATAAGAGACGTCAGAAATGCTAAGATGAGTAAACAATATAATATATGAGTAAAACAGCCAATGGTTGAATTTACCACAATTGAACATATGAAGTATTGATCCTGAACAGTTTAGAATGTACTGATACTGCACAGGAGTGAACACCAAGACTAACACCATATCATCATCATCAGTACTTGTAAAACAGCCATTCTGCCGGTGTTGTCAGAAACACAGCTGCATTGCAGTGTCTGATGTCCTCAAAATGACTTTTAAAACTTACGTGATTGGTTTGGAAAACATTGCAACCATTATTAGCTTCACAAAGCCGGTATGTCAGGCTCTAATGCAAAGGGAACGTACTGAGAAGACTTGCTTCATAGCCGCCTTCTGTTCCTGTTTCTCAGGAGCGCACCCAGCCGCTGCCAGTGTACCATCCCACCCCAGGTGAGAGTCGTCTGGCGTGCCAGCTGACCGAGGAGGAGCAGGTCCGCATCGCCCAGCGAATCGGTCTAATCCAGCACCTGCCCAGGGGCATCTTCGACCCAGGCTCCGACCCCTCTGACAAGAAAGTGAAAGAGTGAGTGTAGAATAGGCAAAACTCATCACATTGTTTTTGTTTGTTTGTTTGTTTGTTTGTTATTAGAATGTACAGACAATAGGTAATTTTAGTAAAATAAAGTTTCAGTCTGAGCCTTTAGAAAATCATGAAGTTTTATGGTGTTTTGTTGTGTATATTGTATCATAGTCTTGTTTAATTAACTCTGACTTAATTTCACAAACACTATCTTCATGTGTTAGAATTGAGGACTGTTTCTCTCTGCTCCAGGTGTGTGATCTGCATGATGGATTTTGAGTACAGCGATCCCATCCGGTTCTTGCCCTGCCTTCACATCTACCACGTGGACTGCATCGACCCCTGGCTGATGCGTTCCTTCACCTGCCCCTCCTGCATGGAGCCGGTTGATGCAGCCCTGCTGTCCTCTTACGAAACCAACTGAGCGGCCTCACGATGGCTGCTCCTGCCTAAAAGTAACTGCACCTTTTTAGCTGAAGCTGTCCTTGCTGTTCAAAGAGGTAGCCAAGGTGGTATGGCATTATGCAGATGTTTGGAGGCTGTTTTAGGATGCAGACAGATGTTGAAAACTGTGCCCTATGGTGAATAGTTTTGGTCTGATGGGCACCTATTTTGGCTTTGGGAAGTCTTTGCCTTTTACAGTAAAACGTGCCAAATTGAGCTAGACGGAAAGCTGTACACGTAGCATAATATTACTGCAATGTGATTTCACTTGTGTATGACTGGCAGTCTGTTTTAATCTGTGATTTTTATGGCAATTAGATGCATGTCACCAATGTTATTTACTTCCCCTTTCAAGACGTAATGTGCAATATGGTGTATCAATGGAGAAAAAGCAGGAATATTGTCTTGGCATCATTGTTTGTCAGAAAACCAAGTGAAAACATAAAGTGAAGTTACTGTGTTTGAACCCATGTCCTTGAATGTCACGAAAGCACAGGCCTCTCTACGTATATGCAATCATCAGAACACAGAAAAATAAGTTTCCTGAACAAAGATATGCTATGAGGTCCCACGACCATTCATGTCCACAGTGCCATGAGAAAATATGGTGTCATTTCAGCTTTTGAAGATTTTTGAAAACTGAATCTGTTTTATTTAATTAGGGTCTTGTCCTGTGTACTGTACTGTTTTTTTCCTTTGAAGCTGCTTTCCTAATGTGGATCTGTTTTTTGCCTTCCACATATGGAACCTGTCTTTTGCTTTGCCTTGAGTTTGTGCTCTCTGTTCTGTTTTAAAAAGCAGTTCTTAGTGTGCCCTTTTCATTGTTTACCATCGGTGACATTTACAAAGACAGGATATGCTCTGCAGTCCCCCTTAAAGCACCTTGGGATGCCCCCCATCTCACTCTGTAGCTCGTAGATTTTATAGAGGATTGTGAGTTTTGATGTGTGCGTGAGTTTTGAGGGGATGTTGGGTCGAGATTGGCATGTCGAGGTAACGTTGTGAATCAACTCTGTCATTTGTAAGCCTTGTTGTAGTTACCTCTCTTTTTCTTGTTCAAAGCTGTTGGCTTTTGTTTTGTATTGATGGCCTTCTCACAGCAAAGGATGCATTTCCAGAGCGCCTGGGTCTGGTCACACAAAAAATGCTTTTACCTTTTGTTATCAGACGTGTGCCGTCTGACACTGACGACATGATGAAAGAGAAGCTAGAATAGAAAGGAATGTATTTTGAATGTAAAGCATTATTCCAGCTTTTAAAGATTTAGACAGTATAGGCGACGACAAGAGGACATTTCTGATTTACTCAGGCTGCTGTGCCTTTTAAGGTTGAGGTAAGCCAACTCCTGTGAAGTACAATCATTTCTGACAAGACTTTTGGTGTTCTTTTAGTTGTCCTCTAGGGGGAGACAGATACCAGCACTGCACTGATATGTGTCACCATGAAATAGGCCTAGGATGAAGCCAGAAATGTGCTCTGGCTGCTGTTAACAATCATTTTGTGTTTTAATTTATAATGTGTGCCACAGGCGCAGTGTTTTAGGAAAATTATGAAACCACAATAAACGTGGATACCAAATTTTACATAAGTGTGATGTGTCGTCTCTTTATTATGTGTGAAAGCTGAAGTGCTTCGCTTTCTTTTTGCTTGGCTAAATCACAGCTCCTCTTTTTTATACAGCGTCGTAGTTGAGTTCAATGTGCATTAAGAAATGAGCAAATAATGAAAATAATTGTTTCAGAAGGGGCCAGCCTGACGAAGAGAAGCGAAAATAATTCATGTTGTTGATGGTTTACCAGCAACTGTGTTCATTAACTGTGCAGCCGTATGAACAGAGAATCTTTTCCAGTGTTTTACCAGGAACCATTATAACAGCGAGGGCCAAATGAACAGCAGGCACACGGTCGGGTGCCAGAACATTAGTGCAAATGTCAACCAGCTGGACCCCGAACATCAGCAGCGTTGTACCCATTACAAGAAAATAATATGCATGAGCAGTGCCAATTAAAGCACAAACAAATAGCACATGAGACTCCAACAGAAAGAGTGCTTTCTTTCAACAAAATGTTTTATTAAAAAGTCACATATTTACATATTTAAAAGCACACATATTGCACGTTTAACACACACCGAGTAACAGTGTTAACCAGGAGAATCATACACTCACATTTCATGAATGCATATTGTAAGTGGCTCTCACATAATTGCAAAAACACTACACATTATTTTGTCATTTCCAGACCATTGAAATTTAAAGATCTTACAAAAGCAAAGATTTTAAAACATTAATAGCAAATACATAGTATTTCTTGTTGTGTAGCCTCTCTACAGAGCGTAGATTCCCATACTGACTGTGGCCAGCGCCACAAAAACCCCCAGGATCATCCTGAGCAGTGGGCTAGTATTGATGACGGTTCCGCTGATCTGGAGCGTCTTCACCGGTTTGGAGTGTGTTGAACTATTCTGTAACTGGTTTTCTGTGACACTCACCATCTTCTGTAAGTCGTCAAAGACCTGTAAAACAAAGGAAAGGACGTCCATCAGATGCTTCTGGCTTCATAATTAATTGCAAGTGCAAAGGTTGCAAAGGTCTGCCCAACCATCATCGCTCTGTACCTGAATGTTGAGCTCGAAGGCTCTGACAGCCTCCTCCAGCACGCCGTTCCTCTCCTCCTCTGTCAGCTCCACGCTGTTCATCCGGCTGCGATACAGCTGTTTGAACAGGTTAGGGCTGGACACACCGGGGAAGGCAAAGAACGCCAGACCCTCCTTGCTCTTCAGCCCCATGGACTTCTGGGCGATTCGACCCAGGACTTGACCGCCAGACAGGTCACCGAGGTACCGGGTGTAAGCGTGCGCGACCAGAAATTCAGGGTTTTCTCTACCAATCTAAAAAAAAAAAAAAAAAAAAAAAACAGGAACAGGAGTGTTATTTCAGTTTCACACCTCAGAGAAATGGTATGTAATACATGTATGGATCAACGAAACACACCTGTCTGAGTCTGTGGGAGTATCTTTTAGTGGCTGCAGGGACAGCAATCTTCTCTCTCCAGTCCTGGCCGTAGAAGTACTCCAGGTCTTTCTCGATGGCCTCCAGCCTGGCCAGCTCAGCAGGGAAGTAAATGGGTGCGACTCCCGGGTGGTTGCAGTTCCTCTCCAGTTCTTCCTCCAAGGCCTGGTAGATCTCATACAGCGAGCACAGGAGGAGCTGAGGAGGAGGAGAGGTGGTGTCAGACAAAAAGACCACAGTAGTACACAAAACGGTATGAAAAAAAAAAAACTGATTATCTGATAACGTGTCGGGCTTTACTGCGTTACCTTGTACTGTTGCAGTGTGACTTGTCCCCTCTGGAAGCTCAGCATCAGCTCTGTGTTTTCTGCCCTGACGTGACTGTCCTTTGTCACCTTTTTGATTTGTTCTGACAGATCCCTGCAAAAACAAAATAAATCATCATCATCATCAGCGCGGGCAGGTTGACTTCAGTTGTATCAGACAGAGATACTTTCTGACCACAGGTAAACCAGTGAGGGGTAAGGAAGGCAGGCATGAAACAAGCACACAGGACAAGTATGCAACTCCAAAGTATTTGTGAATATGTGCATTGTATGAACTGCTGCACCTCGAGACCTTTATCTAATCTAGGGGATAACATTTTGATAAAATTTTGCTCAGACAGGAAGTCAGCACTTCCTGCACAATAAACTGATTTTGACTGCTGCAGCGCAGATGCAGGTCTGATCATCCTCACTCAGATTTAGTTTAATGTTTCCCAAGATGCTTACAGTTTGAGCACAATCATCTGAAAGCATCTGATGGATAAACACAACAATGCCCGCTGGTGAAACAGGAATGAGTTAGGAAGAAAGGATTTAGAGATACAATGAGTAACAGCGGCTCATTCTTACCAGTCGGTTGTCTGCTCTGCTGTCGTCTGAGTCCTCTTCTCGGTCTCCATTGTGGCACTAAAAAAAGGTTAGAATGTCAGAAAGGTGCTTTTACATGACATAAACCATCATCTAACATAATCTCCAACATTGTATAAAGATTCAAGAGTGTATAAAATGTCAGAGAGAGGTTATGAAATTCAAAATGTGACAAAAACAGCAGGGTAAGAATTGTGTTGAACTCACCGGTTAGGATGAAGATCTGTGGGTTTGGTGGTTTGGTCTGTATTCACAGTGGCTCAGTCTTCTCTCTGGATGTTCTGTACACTTTGTGTTCTGTATGCTCCTCCTTTTATACATGCTCCTTTGTCTCCTCCCTCCAGCAGCTGAATGAAAACAGGAACTTGGCGTCATAAAACCTCAGCTAAACATGATGTGGCAACTTCAGCAAAACACAGAAGGAGGGACTGAGAGTTAACATGATGCAGCAACTATGGAAGCAACTTGGTCCTGAGGGAGGGACTATGGGACTTAGCATGAGTAAGGAGGTTTTAGTCCTGCCCTGGAAAACCAGGAGGAGGAGGAGCTGAGCGCTAAGCATGACGGCGCAGCTTTGGAATTCCAAAGTTGAACCAGACGAGAGGAGGAGCCGACCCTAAACATGACTGTGTGAGTTTCTGAAGAGGGAGGAAGTGCTGCAACAGTGACTAATGACACAGAAAAAAAATAATCACATGACAGTATGAGCGCAATACACCAGCATTGTCAGCTCATCAGAAACACGAACAAGTTCAACCACGTTACCACATTCCTAAGTCTGTGAACGCTGACATGAAAAGAAAAAGTTTCAGTAAAACAAGAGGCAACAGGGAGGAAGTAGAGCAGATATGAGCACTGGAGGCTGCAATAATGAGTGAAACACGCTGCTGTCTATGATTTTTGTTCACTTTTTTTTTTTTAATTGTTGTAAAACCAGAGCGAAGAATTTGAATTCATACAGTTTTTTTTTCAACTGCCATTGATCAAATCAAGCCAACGGCTCAGCTTTTTAGATCATCTGTGCAGAGTTCATCCTTTTTGTAAACAGAGCAACACAGTCAGATACATCATGTGTTTTCAAACGGCTCTCAAGTCACACTGCACTTGACTGTGTGGTCGGTGACGTCCTGTGTGTGTTAGTAATGACTGCTGTCAGCGATTCAAACTAGCAATCGAAAACTGCTGAAAGAATGAATATCGCATGGCCAAGTGTGTGTGGACACCTGACCATTACACAGCTATGATTGTTGAGCATCTCGGTCCAGAAACATCGGTTTTGCTGCTTCCACTCTTATGTAAAGGTTTCCACGAGATTTGGAATCTGATTGATGTCGGGCGATAAGGTTGGCGAGCTCACAGCAGACTCCAAAGGTGTTTGATGGGCTGCACGCCAAAGTCAGGCAGTTTTTTTGTTGAGCTCCCGTTGAGCATAGGTCAATGACATCATGAAGCAGGACAGGGAATTTCCCAAACTGTTAGCACAAAAGAAACTGGAAACACACAAAATAATGTTGAAGGGTGTCATGTGTTGTCTAGATTGTGAAGCTCTTCAAGGCAAATTTGTGGTTTTTTAACTATTTTTTTTTCTTGACTTGACTGAAATATGACCGGATGCTGTAATGTTGAGATTTGTTTTAATTAGAAATAAGGGTCCAAGAGCAAACCATGAAGAACAGCCCACGCCTAAAGCATATAGACACGGCTGACTACATACTTTTGGCCTGAAAGTGTAATTACTCCCATTACTCCCAGGCCCACATGAAAATTTAAAATGCAGATTATTTTAAATTAATTAATACAGACATGTAGAAATGAACACTGTCTTGTGAAGTCTCACTGTGAACTAGTGAATTTAATCCACAAAGTGTGAAAAATGTGTCACAAAGCTCTGCTCAGTCAGCTGCAGGGAGCCATAATAATTGGTCATCTATTAAATCTGATAGGTCACTCTTGCTCAGACCTAGTAACATGAATCAGCAGACGTGCGGAGAGGGAGGGAGGGAAACGCTAAACGTGAGTCAGCAGCTTCTTCCTTCACATGGTTCAGATTCGTGACCACCGTCATGAGAGAGGACGGAGAGTTCAGCCGAGCCCATCGACGAAAACAAGCTTTAAGGGTGTAAAACCGGATGCGACCTACACTAAAGCGGGTTTTTTTTTTTAATTAACTTTAGCTTTTAACTAAGTTTCAGGCATATCGTTGCCGTCAAAAGTCGTAACCTGGCAACATCGACGACTGACTTTAAACTTATCAACAACCCCATTACAAGAAAATAATGTGCATGAGTAGTGCCAGTTAAAGCACAAACAAATAGCACACGGAACTCCAACAGAAAGAGTCCTTTCCTTCAACAAAATGTTTTATTAAAAAGTTTTTGTTTGTTTGGTTGTTGTTGTTTTTTTTTCTTCGCAATTTAACGTTAGCCGAAGCTAACAACGGAGTCACACACCCCTCAGCTGACTGCTGCCATAATAATAAACGTCTGAAATGCCGGTGAGTTTATGTAACTGTAAAGTTACGCAGTGTTGGAGCTCTCTATGCATATAAACAGTCACGTCGCTGTCATGTTTATGCCTTCAGGTGGCGTTATATTGCCAAACTAACAGAGACGAGTTGATCACGTATCTTTGTGTTCATGGATAAGTGTCGGTGTTGTTAGCAGGAGGACTGGGTTAGCCGTCATGACAGCAGGCGGGCTGAGCTTCAGTAACAGTGTCACCGTGCCGGCTCCCGTCGTCCAGGTGGAGACAAGTTGGTAGGACTCGCATGTAACGCTAATAAATTAGGGCTGTTAAGGCGTTAAGCACACGATTAATCCAGAGATCTTAACACGTTAATTGTTTATTAACGCAAATTAATCACATGACCAGAGACATACGGACCTCTCATCCTATATTACATTACAGCGCTACAGTGACTGATAGCATCAGACAGACTGAAAGCTGCCGTCAGTTTTCAGCAGTCTGCAATCAGTGCAGTAAGCTCTGTCTCCAGTGGACTCACGTTACCTTCACTGTCCGCTGGATGAAACAACTCCGTCACCTCTGAGCGCTGCTGCTGCTGCAGCTGCGCAGGTTGTCTGCTTAAAGCAGTCTCCTTAAGTGCACCCAAACATTATAGCAAGTCCCGTTAGTTAAAAATAGTAATCCAATGTTGAAATCCGTGTTGAAACCCGCAGAATAAACGCTAATTAGCGAACTAAACGAGGTGCCATAAGATTATATTATGATGTGTTCCTGGTCGGCTCAGAAAAATGACAATTAGGCGATGTTAAAAAAAAAAAAAAAAAAAAAAAAAAAAAGTCATCATGGTGTGTTCAAATGCAATTTCAAGAAAAAGAAAATGTGTACGCACAAATGTAAGCAGTGCACATTAATGAGAAAATTAAAGGAGATATTTAAAGTAATGTAAAAGTTAATTCTATTTAGTAATAATCACTTTTACATGCAGTAATTGATAAAGTAATTCAATAACTTTTCAGTCAAGTAACTAGTAAGTAACTTAGTAAAACAATTTATTATTTAATTTCTCCAATGAAAGAAATAAATATTTGATGGCTAAAACATGATTGAGAGAGACTAAAACTCAATGAGATCCATACTCAGACAATGGATATGTAAGTCTGTAAATGAAAATTTAAGGAGTAGTCATATGTTCTGAGCTTACTCTACAATTTCATGTTTTTAATATTACAGGAACACTTCTATGACCCACAGAGTGGATCTGGCTAATTGGTCTGGAGGATAAAGACTGTTCAGTGCAACACTGCAGCTCAGTCCTGGAGATCCTCCACCAGCACAATCTATCAAGATAGTCCAAAGAGAAAGAGGGAGGCTCTCTGCACTGATAAGCAACCGCTTGGTGAGCAATGTCATGAAGCAATATCCTTTTTGAAACATTCAACTGATGAATCGGCAGTCAAGGAGAAGAGGTGAGCTTGAGGTGATAAATATCCTTGGATGCAAATACGTTTCTTATGTCTGTAAGGCACACCACAGAAGTTCTGCATTGCTTTGTCAGCATTTAAGACTCCACCACGGTCTATATCCTGGAAAGACATTACGTTTGAAATGTGGACAGCCGGGATGTTGTTCATTATTTTTCACCTATTTAGGTTTCAAGAAGAATCTTGTTCATTTCCGTAGAGATGTTGCTTTGACTGATACTGCTGACAATGTGGACACTCAGAATGAAGTTGGAGAGCCCTCAACTTCACAGGCAGTCATTACAGACTCTCCAATAACTACCCAGCTCTCTGTTGACAATAATCATGTGTTAAATATGTGTGCTTCTGTTGTAGCACAGTTGCAAGCATCTGGTGTTGCTGAGAGCACAGTCCAAGCAATGGTGGGTTCCACGGAGGAACTTGTAAATGACATTCATAGGCAAGCGAGAGAGGCCGTTCTTAGCTGTACTTAACTGTACACAAATTCAAGGCACAGATTTGGGAAAGAAGGTGGAAAAGTGTTTTGGTCAACTACAAAATCGTTTCTGATTTTCTAGTTGGCTGATGACCCTGCAGGTGCGACAGGCAGAAATGCCAAGCAGACAAAACTACCACCTGTGCTTATATCTAGTTTTTCTGGCTCGCCAGTGACTCCTGTGAACAGAGCAGTTGACATCCAGGAAAGACTGTTATGAGAGGTGTGAATGATTGATAAAAGTTCAGAGTGATGGGGTGGTCTATATACAGTAATGCAGAGAATCAGAGGGCTGACGTACAGATAGTCAATCACATGGGTGTGATTGAACCGTACGGTGAATGTTACCTGCTAAAACCGAGCTGCCCAGTGATCCTCTACTCAATCTTCCTCCAACTCTCAAAAGTCCATCCTCCAGAACTGGGTCCAATCTGTATATGGGACTCGATTCACAGTAGCTCTTTTTGATGACAGAGCAGAAACCTCTTTGCTGAACCTCTGTTGCTGGCAAAAGCAAATGATAGCAACTTCTGCATTCAATAACTCGTCCACCGTCAAGATGTTGCTCATGCGCCGAGATGTGACCCGCTGTCTCTCTCCCTTTACAGAACCATCCGACTGGAGGCCTCAGAATGATCCACCACAGTAGCTTCCGACTGCTTCCTCAGGAGACCTTGTTCCAACAACATAGCCTTTAACCTAAGGATCCAGGCAACTGCTGTTTTGAGCCTCCTCCAGTCAGAAAAGTAAGTAATGAGCTGGTCCGTGGGACTAGACACATCATAAGCCCAGATGGCATTGGTCGAGACGATCGAGATTCTGTTGGCCATGAATGTGTGAAAGCGCCTGTCCTCATTGTTCAGATATTTCAACACTGAAGTGCTGTCGGTCCAAAATGCTGAATCCTGATGTCCAACTCTGCCTAGAAGAAGAAGAATCAGGGGGAGACATTCCCCTTTATTGTCACACACACGCGCACAGCACACGGAGGTGAAATTTGTCTTCCGCCTTTGACCCATCCTGGTCGTCCTTCCTCCGCGGCAGACCAGGAGCGGTGGGCAGCCAGACCGGTGCCCGGGGACCCATTCTTCTGTCACCATTGGTCAGGTGGTGATCTTCTTGCATGTTTTTAGTGGGGGTATATTTTTACGGAGGATACCCCAGGTGAACACGGGGAGAACATGCAAACTCCACACAGAAAGGCCCTCCTCGAGCAGCAGGCACCGAAGCATGGTGGAGGACACACCCAGTGCCCGCAGCGAGATTCGAACCCGGGACCTTCTTGCTGTGAGGCGACAGTGTTGCCACCATGCCACCGTGCCTACCACTGAGTCCACTCTGACAGTGAGGACGGCTGCCGTCAACTCGAGTCGGGGAATGATTACAGCCTTCAATGTGTTACTCTGGCCTTACCGGGCAGAAAAGTGACTTCAATGTGATTTTCCTGATTCAGCATCTGGATGTAGGTTGCCGTTCCATATCCAGCTTCACTTGCATCTGCAAAGTGGTGCAGTTGGCCGTGCCTGACCAATCCAAAGTCCACTGGCTTGACGCACCTGTCCACATTGAATGCAGTCAGCAGATCCAGGTCCTCAATCCACCTTTGCCATCGATGTAACATGTCCTGTGGTAAAGCATCATCCCATCCACAACCTCTCCTACAGAGTTCTTGTTGCATCATTTTTGCATGCAAAGTGACTGGTGCCAGGAAACCCAGAGCTGTTGACTGACAATATGCCACAACTGTTGACTGACAATATGCCACATCTAGTTAGGGGCTGATGTTGGATTTCCATCTTGAACCTGAAGGATTCAGTCTCCACACACCACTGTAGACCCAGAGCTCTTTCCATTGGAAGTTTGTCTCGATCCAAATCCAAGTTCTTCAGGTCCTTGGCTCTTTGATCCTCAGTGATGGCTTGCAAAAGAACTCAACTGTTGCTGTTCCATTTTTCCAAGATGAAGCCTCCCTTTCAACACAGAGCAATGAGATCCTTTATTGTTTGGATTGCTTCTGTTTCTGTGGCTGAGCTTTTCAGACAGTCATCCACAAAGAAGTTTTGCTTCCCTACCTGAAGCACTTCGGCTGAAAAGGCGGGCTGGTTATCCTCCGCAACCTTCCTCAGTGCATAGCTTGCACATCTAGGAGATGACATGGCACCAAACAGGTGCACAGTCATTTGATACTGCACAAGATCCTTCGTGCTATCTCCACCTGGACACCAAAGAAAGTGAAGAAAATCTCGGTCCTCTTCCAGGACTTTCACCTGGTGAAACATGGCTCAAATATCTCTTATGAATGCTACTGGCTCCTGTCTGAAGCAAATGAGAACACCAAGCAGCAAGCTGGTTAGGTTAGGACCCGGCAGGAGCTCACTGTTCAACAAAGCACCTTGGAATGTGGCTCCACAGTCAAACACCACACACAGAGAACCTTTCCTTGGATGGTGGACGCCAACGTGAGGAATGTACCACACTTTCCCACTGTTACGATGCAGCTGTTGCTGAGGTGCTTGCTCTGCATAGCTCTCGCTAATAAGCTTGTTCATATACCGCGCATTTTCCTGATAAAAGCGATTGTCATGACGGAACCTCTTCCTCAAACCTTGGATCCTCTGATTGGCCACTGCAAAGTTGTTGGGCAGGGAAACCTCTCCTTTCCTAAAGGGTAATTTCAAACAGTACTTTCCCTCCTTAAGAACTGCTGAACTTTCCATGATCTTTAGAAACTGGAGGTCTTCTCTGGACATTTGCGTTTCCTTGGAATTCCTTTTGTTGAATTCTTGATTGTATTGGTTTGCCATCATTTCTTCCAGTTGACACACAGACACTTGGCTCACCGTAACTGAGGGAAGCTCTTGGTCCACATCGCTGCCTCCATCCAGCGGGCCATTAACCACCCATCCCAGCACAGTTTTAACAGCATAAGGGCCATTCGCTTGGCTATTAATGACTTCCCAAGGTTCCAAAAGCTTAGGTGCATTGGTCCCTATCAACAAGTCAACATTTGCCTTTATGCTTGGGATGTGCACCTTGGATAAGTATGGCCACTTGCCCAGGTCCTCAGATGTTATCATGTCATCGGTAGTGACTGGCATCTTCGGCTATGTGATAATCTCTGGAAGAAGATAGAAGTTGTTGCTGTCAAGACCAGATACTTGTACACCAAATAAAGAGTGGGCTGGAGTCACCTTTGTTTGTCCCATTGTGCGCAACAGGAAGTTGGCTCTTTTTCCTGTAACATTCAACTTCTGCATTAGATGTTCGTAGCAGAATGCGCCTGAGCTGCCAGGATCCAAGAGGGCGTAAGTATTTATGATGTGATTTCCCTTTGTTGCTTTAATCTTTACAGGAAGGATGGATAACACACACTGGTCCTTACTGCCCCCTGTATGTCCACATGTTATGAATGATCCAGGCTGCTTAAATGGCTTCTTTTCCTGTTCCAGAGCTGTAGTTTGCCCTTTGATGTGAAGCATGGTGGGATGAGTTTGACTACAAACTTGACACGTCAAGCGTCTCTCAAGGCGCATCCATTGTGTTATCATGCAGTAATAACACTTTTGTCATGTCATTTTGTTGTATTGATTTACATGTTTCAGGCTTGAATTCCTTTGCCATTGGGTATAAGACATTGGCGTCCCATTTCCTTTGTTCCTTTTCCAGGTAGGAATTCATGCCATTTGAAGGTGCCTGAGATGAACTTTTCAGGTCAGAGGCCTGTAATACTGCCAACTTAGTAGCAGATGCAGCTAGCTCAGTTGCCACTTAAGCTGCTCCTTCTTTCGTCTCAGCTATTGTTCCTCCTCTTCCAGAGCATGTTTCACCTTTAAAGCTACAATGCGAGCCGTGAGTGAAGCTCTCTCTGCCTCAGCTTTAATCCTAGCAGAGGACGTGGTACTTGATTTACCACTATTACCACTCCTTTGACTTGAGCGTTTGCTACCAACATTGGAAACACTGTCATCTGGATTTATATCATCAAATCATCATTTTCATGTGCATTATTCTCATTGGAAGAAACCCACATTTTCACATTAGCAATACACTCATCATTTGAAAGCATTTTGGTTTTGAACCATATTTCATGTTTTTCTCGTTCATGACATGGCAGTAAACACAACAGAGAATCATGCATGCATTTTGCTTCTTCACACATTTCGATCAGTCCTTCAAGAGCACTTTGAACCTTAGTTTTATCATTCTTTGACATTAAATTTTGCATTACATTTCCTATGGCATTTGCTTCATTTAGTTTGGCCTTTCTGCCATTTGGCAACCTGTCCAATTTCTCGGCAAGCGCTTTAGTCATCAGTTTAATCACCCGTTTTTGAGTCTGAATTTCAACACCGCTAGTGACACTACTGGGTCTACTAGCAGTTTGCACATCAGTACCGGTGATTATGTCCCTTGCCGCATCGTGCATTTCCATAGCAAATAGACAGTCACTCAATTAGCAGTCCGCCGCAACAAAATGCGAGCCAACGCAAATTTGGCTTGGGCCTTGGGTCTAGGCTTTTGGCGCTGGTCCGACCCAACTCGTGTGCAGCAAGAGCCTGTGGGGGAGTCGCCGTTCCAGCACTGGTACAATGGAGCGGCAGACACAGACGCAGGGCTTGCAGACAGGCAAGCCAGGCAGTTGCTTGGAGCCCCCAGCCACTGGGGGGGCCCCGGCCACTTATTTACAACATCAATTATTGATAGACCTGGGCTTTCAGGGACCTCTGTTGGTCCCTGGACCTCACTTTGAGAACCACTAATCTATTTCTTTAATCTATTTTTTCAGTATTCATCTCAAATGTCCCAGAAATTGTGCATTTATGTGTGCAAAAAACAAATTTTTGCGGGGTGCACGGGTGGGGTGGGGGCCCCAGGGTTTTCTTGCTTGGAGCCCCAAGAGACCTGAGCAACGCCACTGGGCAGACGCTCGCACTCAAAGCTGGGCAGCGGTAAGGCACTCATAATTCCCTGTTCCCTAGCTATCAACAACCCTATTACAGGAACATCTATTGCATACTCTACCTGTCCTCTACCTGTGGTTTTTGGTGGTGGGTTTTAGATCTTCTCCAGGTTTTGGGTTGTAGTTTGTTACACTGTATATATTTAGCACTATTTTGTTTTGTTTTAGCTGTGGCCCTTTTTTACCTGTACATCATGTCTCTTTTTGTTAATAACAATAAATTGGTGGTTTACTATTGGACCTGGTTTTTGGCTAAGAGTAATTTGTTGATTTGGAGACAAAGTTTGTTTTTTTCACTCTTTTATGTTGCGTCCCTGTTCCCCTAGACTGGGGCGTAACACAGCCCTAAGCAGCTACGAATGGCCCCCACCCTCCTTCCGCGAGTGCAACAGTTGCTTGGCCAGAAAAGCTGCCCCCGATGTCCTCAAGCTTCGCTCCCCAGACACACTCTCCCGCTTCCTCCATTCCCTCTTACCAGTTCACCTCCCTCCTAATCACCTGCAGCTGAGAGTCATCAGTTCACAGTCACTGGCAGCAGCCACAGTTTGGAGCAGGTGAGACTCATCAGTATCTAATTGTTGTCCCCGTCTCCCAAGGCAACTACAACCTCAGTTCACTACAGAAGAAGAAGAAGAATCGGGGGGAGACATTTCCCTTTATTTGTCACACACATGCACATGCTGGACACTGCACACCACACACTTCCGCCTTTAACCCATCCTGGTCGTCCCTCCTCCGCGGCAGACCAGGAGCGGTGGAGGGACGCCAGTATTCACAACAGTGAATAGCACACATAAACTTCATGACAAATTTAACACATATTTGGCTCCTACACTAGATGTGTGAGAATTTAACTCCCTAGGAGTTGAATTAACACTGTGTAGTTTTGATGACGGTTCCGTTGATCTGGAGCATCTTCACCAGTTTGGAGTCTGTTGAACTATTCTACAACTGGTTTTCTGTGACACTGATCATCTTCTGTAAGTCATCAAATACCTGTAAAACAGAGGAAAGGACATCCATCAGATGCTCCTGGCTTCATAATTAATTGCAAGAGCAAAGGTTGCAAAGGTCTGCCCAACCATCATTGCTCTGTACCTGAATGTTGAGCTCAAAGGCTCTGACAGCCTCCTCCAGCACGCCGTTCCTCTCCTCCTCTGTCAGCTCCATGGTGTTCATCTGGCTGCAATACAGCTCTATGAACAGTTTAGGGCTGGACACATTGGGGAAGGCAAAGAATGCCAGACCCTTCTTGCTCTTCAGCCCCATGGACTTCTGGGTTTTTTGACCCAGAATCTGACCGCCAGACAGGTCACCAAGGTACCGGGTGTAAGCGTGGACAAACAGAACTTCAGGGTTTTCTCTACCAATCTGAAAAAAACAGGAAGAGGAGTGTAATTTCAGTTTCACACCTCAGAGAAATGGTATGTAATACATGTATGAATCAACGAACCATACCTGTCTGAGTCTGTGGGAGTATCTTTTAGTGGCTGCAGGGACAGTAATCTTCTCTCTCCAGTCCTGGCCGTAGAAGTACTCCAGGTCTTTCTCGATGGCCTCCAGCCTGGCCAGCTGAGCAGGGAAGTAAATGGGTGCGACTCCCGAGTGGTTGCAGTTCCTCTCCAGTTCTTCCTCCAAGGCCTGGTAGATCTCATACAGCGAGCACAGGAGGAGCTGAGGAGGAGAGGTGGTGTCAGACAAAAAGACCACAGTAGCACACAAAACGGTATGAAAAAAAACCCAACTGATTATCTGATAACGTGTCGGGCTTTACTGCGTTACCTTGTACTGTTGCAGTGTGACTTGTCCCCTTCGGAAGCTCAGCATCAGCTCTGTGTTTTCTGCCCTGACGTGACTCTCCTTTGTCACATTTTCGATTTGTTCTGACAGATTCCTGCAAAAACAAAATAAATCATCATCATCATCAGCGCAGGCAGGTTGACTTCAGTTGTATCAGACAGAGATACTTTCTGACCACAGGTAAACCAGTGAGGGGTAAGGAAGGCAGGCATGAAACAAGCACACAGGACCATTTCTCATCATCTGGAGCAGTATAAGACTACGTTTACACGTAGTAGGGTTCTTTGGAAAATGGGTATTTTAGCCCCTCCGATTTCAAAAACAACATCGTGCACACAATATCGTTTTCAAAATTGTTGTTGTTTACATGAACCTGGCCTGTCCCTCTGCTTTGGGGTCCTAGTCAGCCTTGTACTGAACAAGATGCTTACAGTTTGAACACAATCATCTGGTGAAACATGAATGAGTTAGGAAGACAGGATTTAGAGATACAGAACAGCGGCTCATTATTACCGCTTATCGGTTGTCTGCTCTGCTGTCGTCTGCGTCCTCTTCTCAGTCTCCATTGGGCACTAAAAAAAGGTTAGAATGTCAGAAAGGTGCTTTTACATGACATAAACCATCATCTAACATAATCTCCAACATTGTACAGGGACTGAAGAGGTATAAAATGTCAGAGATAGGTTATGAAATTCAAAATGTGACAAAAACAGCAGGGTAAGAATTGTGTTGAACTTACCGGTTAGGATGAAGTTCTGTAGATTTGGTGGTTTGGTCTGTATTCACAGCGGCTCAGTCTTCTCTCTGGTTGTTCTGTACACTTTGTGTTCTGTATGCTCCTCCTTTTATACATGCTCCTTTGTCTCCTCCCTCCAGCAGCTGAATGAAACAGGAACTTGGCGTCATAAAACCTCAGGTAAACATCTTCAGCAAACAACAGTAGGGACCTGTAGGGACTGAGAGTTAACATGATGCAGCAGCTATGGAAGCAACTTGATCGAGTCCTGAGGGAGAGATTACAGGACTTAGCATGGGTAAGGAGGTTTTAGTCCTGACCTGGAAAACCAGGAGGAGGAGGAGCTGAGCGCTAAGCATGACAGCGCAGCTTTGGAATTCCAAAGTTGAACCATGCTCGGCACAGATGTTCCTGTGTATGATGCTAGCCACCTGGTTATGGCACTCCATGTATGCCTTCCCTGCCAGCATCTTACACCCCGCTGTTATGTGCTGGATTGTCTCAGGGGCATCTTTGCACAGCCTGCACCTGGGGTCTTGTCTGCTGTGGTAGATCCTGGCCTTTATGGACCTTGTGTTCAAAGCTTGCTCTTGTGCGGCCATGATCAGTGCCTCTGTGCTGTCTTTCAGTCCAGCCTTTTCCAGCCACTGGTATGTTTTCGCCATGTCAGCCACTTCCTCAAGCTGTCGGTGGTATATGCCATGCAGGGGCTTGTCTGTCCATGCCAACCCTTCTGGCTCCTCCTTACTGGGCTTCTGCTGCCTGAGGCATTCACTCAGCAGGTCATCATTGGGGGTCATCTTCCTGATGTACTCCCAGAGACTTGTTGTTTCCTCCTGGATAGTGGCTCTGACACTCACTAGTCCACGGCCTCCTGCCTTCCGCTTAGTGTATAGCCTCAGGACGCTTAGGGTGAAACCCTCCATGTATCATAAGGAGCTTCCTTGTCTTGATATCAGTGGCTTCCATTTCTTCCAGTGGCCAGGATATTATACCAGCAGGATATCTGATTACTGGCAGGGCGTAGGTGTTTATTGCCAGGATGTTGTTCTTGCCATTCAGCTGACTCTTCAGGACCTGCCTCACCCTCTGAAGGTATTTGGCTGTGGCTGTTCTCCGTGTTGCCTCCTCATGATTGCCATTTGCCTGTTGGATCCCTAGGTATTTGTAGCTGTCCTGAACATCTGCTATGTTGCCTTCAGGTAGTTCAACCCCTTCAGTGGCAATCGTCTTCCCTCTTCTGCACACCATCCGTCCACACTTATCCAGTCCGAATGACATCCCGATGTCATTGCTGTATATCCTGGTGAGGTGAGTGAGGGAGTCAATGTCACGCTCACTCTTGGCATACAGCTTGATGTCATCCATGTAGAGGAGGTGGCTGATTGTAGTCCCACTTCGGAATCGGTATCCAAAGACACTCTTGGTGATGATCTGGCTGAGGGGGTTTAGGCCTATGCAGAACGGCAGGCGAGACAGTGCTTCTCCTTGGTATATACCACATTGGATGCTCACTTCTGCAATTGGGTGTGAGTTGGCTTCCAGAGTTGTCTTCCACAACCCCATCGAGTTCTTGATGAAGGCTCTAAGTGTCCTGTTGATCTTATACAGGTCTAGGCACTACAGTATCCATGTGTGTGGCATAGAGTCATGGGCCTTCTTGTAGTCAATCCAGGCTGTGCACAGGTTGGTACTTCTGGTCTTACAGTCCTGGGTGACTGCCCTGTCAACCAGTAGTTGGTGTTTAGCTCCTCTGGTGTTGTTGCCAATTCCTTTCTGTGCAATACTAATGTACTGATCCATGTACCTGCTCCTCTTAGCCGCTATGATGCCTGACAGGAGCTTCCATGTTTTACTCAGACGGGTTATAGGCTGGTAGTTGGATGGTACTGGACCTTCTGTGGGTTCTTCATGATGAGGACTATACGGCCTTAGGTCAGATAATGTAGCATGAAATGATGCTTTGGAATCAATTTTTTCTGTGAAAACAAAGATCTAAATAGCTTGTGGTGGTCCTTAATCAAGTGCTTCAAATAGTATGTGTCATGTCTGTCAGGTCTCTGTATTATGTTGTGCGCATTTCATGTCTTGTCTTTCCTGTTTTATGTTGATATCACTAACCTTAGGCCTTTCTCAATATGCGTTCTTCTCTGTACTTGTGTTCTTGTGTACTTGAGAAACGTCATCAGTCTGAGCCCAAGTACTGTTCCAATTAAAAAGTCCGCATCTCGCCAAGTACAGTCAAATACCCGGATGTGTTCTTGCCCCTCCCATTTTATCGAGGATGCATCGGGTGGTGACTTGTGTGGACTTGGTGCAGCCACGTATCCCAGAATGCATTTCGTAGCAACAATCGCAGAGGAGAGGACTCACAACTGTAAAGTTACAAGTTTCGAAATACTACTGTTTTAGTAGTACGGAATGTGGTTTTAAGATTATTTTATGTGAGAAAGTGGATGTTAAAACTTAAAATCTGTGGTCGATTCATCACGATAGCGCGTAGTTTAAAATTTGCTCCAAAGTTTTCGGAGATAACCGGCAGACGAGCTGCGATGGTGACGTCATCAAGTACGCTGCCGTCCCTATTGCAGAATGACCATCCTGCGTCCTCCCGTCCTGGAGAGACTGTACTCCCAGGTCGAACTTGCTAAGTCCGAACTGTCAAGTTCGTAAGTCCGAACTTGGCGTACTTGGTATTGAGAAACGACCCTTGTGTTTCTGTTTTAGGTTCACTTCCTGCACGCCCTTCCCCTGTCTCGTCACACCTGCTCCCTGATTGTTCTCCCCACCTGTTTCCCATCTCCCCTGATTACCTCTTGTATTTTACCCTGTGTGTCTCACAGTCTCATCGCCAGTTCGTTGCACTTCACAGTCCTCGTTCCAGCGTTATTTCTTGTCATAGTCTGTTTCGTATTTGACCTCGTTTTTTGTCTTAGACCTTGCCTTTCGCCTCTCGTTTCTGGATACCTCTGCCTGTCATTTTTGATCTCCCGTGTACCGAACTCTGATTGGAAATAAACCCGCCTTTTGCCTGAACCATCTGAGTTGTGCATTTGTGTCCGCCTGTTCTGAGCTTTAAGTTCACGACAGTATGTCATACCATTAGTTACAATGGGTGAAAACACAATATTCACAATCTGAATCAAGAGGAGGAGCAGATTCCAGTAACAGTTATTTCTTTCCAATACATCTCCAAAAATGAGAGGAGCATTTCTCACAAGACACCATGACTGCATTGCATTTAATCCAAGATCTTTGCTAGCCTCATCCATTTTCAACTCACTTGGCCTTTTTTTTCTCTCAGTATAAATATAGTTGAAACTTTGGATCCTCTGTGACAATGATTCCAAAGACAGATACTTATAGTTGACAAGGTATTGAAAGACAAGTTTGAGTTCGTACTGTACAACACCTTCAAGTAAAGCATTATGTCAACTGCATAGTTGTCACAGGTGTGGAAAAAATGCAACGTATTGAGCAAGCATGTCTTTTTGATACAAAATGTTGAACCCAACAGCATTTTCCTGTAGAGCTGCACAATGTTCTGCATGGATTTCTTTTGTACAAAAAATCATGCCAGGGTCATCTTCAGTAAAGACAGACTGTGACTCATCCTTACTTGTCAAACAAAATCTACAGAAATATGTAGCACTGAAGGACTGAACAAAACCAAACAGTCCATGTAAACCTAGATTGTCACCTGTAACTTTTATAACACAACCAAGCAATGGTGAGTCTGAGAAGGGCACCTCAATTCCTTGTGTTTCACGTATTTTAAGATCATCAACAAGAGGCTTTAGGATGTCATCAAATCGGTTAGTCTTCAGGTCTTGTGAGTGAAAGAGTGCCACAACATGTATATTCATCAACACAGAATTATATTTTGGGGACAGGTTCCTCAATATAAAGTAAATACGACCAAGTTTGTGAATCCCTTTCTTTGAACCTATGGGATTTGCTGTTTCAAACTCATCAAGATAGAGTTGAATCTGTAGAGCATATTTTTTCTGGGAAAACAAAATGCTACTCTTGAAGTATGAACCATCACATGTCTTTATAAGTGCCTTCTTGTGATGTTTGGCTTGCAAGAAACTTTCACGTAAGTCAGTGTTCTTGAACATAGACTTAAGAGTTCCTAGGATGGGTGTATACACAAATTTATCTGTTACAGGGACCTGACTGTAAACTTCTGTTGCTTTATCTCTGCAAACATCAATAGGATAGATATATATCATGTAGCCGACATGGTTGAAATTCATGGGTGTGTGTGTATATACAGACACACCCATGAATTTGCAGCTGCACACTCAGTAAGTTAAGCCTGTCCAGGCCTGGCTTCAGTCGGTGGTGTGCAGGGCAGCAGAGCACCTTCCGGTTTGGCGGGTTGGTTTGACGTTCTACCTCACCGGAAAATTAACTCCTCACAACGATAAAACGGTGGAATATTATGTCGCTGTCACGATAAAACGGTGGAGTATTATGACGTTATCACGATAAAACGGTGGAATTTTATGTCGTTACCTCGATAAAACGGAGCGAAAAAATTATGTTGATCCACGGCCTTTTAGGGCTTCCGTAGAAACTAGAGTGAT
The DNA here is from genome assembly GCF_051107435.1 of Chaetodon auriga. Lineage (NCBI taxonomy): Eukaryota > Metazoa > Chordata > Actinopteri > Chaetodontiformes > Chaetodontidae > Chaetodon > Chaetodon auriga. Next base: position 4,135,674 of record NC_135077.1, on the reverse strand, counting down.
TAAACTTATTTTTTTTTTTAATCCCAAAAGTTTAAAATAAATAAACTACTCCTCCCCGTATAAAGCACCGGGTTTGGAGCAGAGCTTGGTGTGACACTGGGAAATTCATTTTAACATGAATCAGCAGATGTGCGGAGACGGAGAGAGGGAAACGCTGAACGTGAGTCAGCAGCTTCTCCCTTCACATGGTTGAGATTCGTGAATCGTGACCACCGTCATGAGAGAGGACAGAGAGTTCAGCCGAGCCCACCGACGAAAACAAGGTTTAAGGATGTTTATCTGAAGTTCTTAGCTAATGTTACATGTTAGCTCGTTGGTCAGTCGACAGTTCCGGATGTGACCTACATTAAAGCGTGTTTTTAAATTAACTTTAGCTTTTAACTAAGTTTCAGGCATACCGTTGCCGTCAAAAGTCGCTGTAACCTGGCAACATCGACGACTGACTTTAAACTTAACAACGGCGTAACAAGGCGACATGCAAACTGATCACGTCCCCGCAGTTTTAGTTGTTTGTTTGTTTCACGGAAAAAACGACCTCAGCCGAACAAACAATCCCACATATCTTATGTAGTTAGCTAACACAGAGACGGGGCCGCTTGTTGCGTGTTTTCTACATTAGCAAGACATTAGCTGCCAAACACCTAGCTTAGCATTTAGCTAGTTCCTTGATTTCGATTCCATGGCAAGCGGTGGAAGAGGTATCCACAAGTAATAGTGCCAACACGACACTGAAAATACTTTACTACACTTTAAAGTACTGTATTCAAATCCTCACTCAAGTACAAGTATGTAGAGGTTAAGTGTTATCAGCAGAAAGTACAGAAAAGTATAAAAAGCAGAAGTACTTTGCAGTAAAAATGCTCTGTCATTGTTCATGATGTTTTTACATTAATGTCGCTGCTGCCTTCTGTTGCATTTTACTGCTGTAGATATTTAAGGCTAATTTTAACTACTTTATATTCTGAGATGTAGTGGAGTAGAGTAAAAGTAGAAGTACTTTGAATTACTACTGAACTGTACTTGAATAAATATACTTAGCTACTTTCCACCACTGACTATAACAAGTCACTTGAAGATAAAGGTCAATGATGAATTCACTTGCCAAGTGGAAATGCTCTATTTCTAGCAAACGGACAAATTTTGAATTAATCTAAATTTCTGAAGTTCTGCTCTCTTCTCTCTTGCATTGGTGTTGCTTTTCTCTCCATCACAAGTGAAGCTCGTATGTCCATTAACATTACTGCTGCTGAATCACTGTCCTTGTCATCCTTCGCTGTGCAGATGGAAAATGACGCAGGCCTAATGAGTGGACTCCAGAGAGAGAAGAAAAGGTCCCACAAAGACTCAATGATGGACGAGGAGGAGCTGGAGGAGCCAGATTTGGATTTCGAGGAATGTAGCACCAAGAGTCTCTATAAGGTGGACTGCACTGGTAGTGAAAGGAACGGTGGAGAAATTATTGACTATTAAGCTTTAAGAGTACCAACAGCTGTGATAAGGGGTGTGACAGATAACATCCTATATCATGATGTAGAGTCTGGGCACATGCTATTGATACATTGCCATCAATATTGTATTCTGTTGTAAGGTCAAAGGTGTATCCTTCACTGCAGATAACTGAACTCTGAACTGTTCTGCCTTGTGGTAATCTTTTGCCAGTTTATGGCTCTGTGTGTGTCAGGGTGGTACGCACTGTTCTGTTCAAGCCCTCTATAAAACTCTATGAAACAGTCAGCTTATGTGATGCAGTAAATAAATGCTAGCACCAGTTGTGATGGCTTATTATTTACCTTTTTTTCAGGAACCAAAAGGCTCACTTATCAAGAAAAGGCAACACTCTGGTGAGGTGGTTATAATCTAACTGTGTGTGTTTGCCATGTGTCAGCTTCATGGGCATCCGAAAAGGTCTTTATGTTGGAATTTAGTCTCAGTGGTAAAAAGTTCAAATTTCAGCTAAAACCACCGTGACTAGTCACATGACGATTGCGATAGATGGTGATAGCGTAATCGGAAGGTGCAGAAAAGCATGGGATAATCACAATCATCTGTTGTGTAAGTTTATGACTACCTGACATGTTGCAGGTCATTGTGGAGATGAGCCTGCGCTTTCCTCTGGCTTCCTCCCCGCTTATCCAATCTGTGCACCACAAGCCAAATGGGAAGTAGGAGGAGAAGAAGAGGTGATAGAGCAGATGTGACGTAAAAACGTGGGGTTAAATCCATTTTACTCTGTCAAATGAAGTTTGTCTGTGGGTGTTTAGATTTTAAATTCATCAGTAAACAGTTAATCCCCTCTAAACTTATCGGGACTAACACATAAACTCCCTCCTCCAGGACTTCCAAGACAAGTTGTTGCATTTGTGTTGCACAGCAGGGGGCAGCATTGATCAGGTAATTGTCATGCATGTCATTCAAAGTTTATTTCTGTTCTCACTTCTACTCATCATCATTTGTCTACATTTCTGTTCCAGCCAAATCCAGGCTCCATGTTGGAGTACTTGGTGTATCTAGATCACCAGCACCACATGGCAGACTGTCCCATTACCACAGCTATCACCCCTCCTGCCACTCCAGGGAGCCACAGGCTATGTCTGTCCATACCTGTTCCCAGTTCAGCCATAGCTTCTACAGAAAGCTCTGCAGTTAGTCTCAAGGGTCTCAGCCCCATGACTGACAGCTGTAGTCCCATTAGCTCTTTGTGCAGCATCACCTCTTCAGCAAGGGACACTCTCATATCAACATCCAGGGGTCCTGGCTGCTCTGAACGGGATCCTGTCAATGCTGCAGCTCACCTACACCTGTTGGGGGAATCATTGTCCCTCATTGGACACCATCTTCAGGAGACAAATGTGAGTCGTGAAAATAAAGAATTTTTGTCTTTATTTCTAATGATTACTGCTCTGAGATGCTGCGTTTGATATCATTAGGGTGTTTCATAGACATTAAAGAGGCTGCTCTTTCACTGGAACTAACTGGATATGTATATTTTTAATGTTTCAAATTATGATATGATGAAGTGCTGCTTTATGTACTCAAAGTGCTGCATGTTGTACATCTTTTTCGTTTATTTCTCAAACTGACACGTGAGGGGTGTTGTGCCTCTTGGGCACAGTGGCTGAGCAAATTACTGCCTGTTTGAGAGAAAATAACAAGAAATGGAGATTACTGAATGCTGCTCACTTAACCAGGCAGCCAGACCAAATTGCCAACTGAGAAGGTCCATGAATGCGGGGGTACAGATAAGTATGAGTGCAGTGGGGTTGAGATAGAGACATGAATCCTGGAGCCCGAAAGATGTGTTTTAGAAAAAGTCCAAGGACATGTTGAAAGCTGTAGAATACTGCAGTGGTACAAAACCCTTGACTGGTTTGTCAGCTGTATGTCTCTGTGACTGTAACTGACTACAGGATCGAGGAGGACAGGTTTCATTTCGCCTGTGGGGAACATCAAGCATATCCACTGATAATTGCCTTTGTCTTTGTGTGTCTGCAGAAAATGGTAAGTGTGTCGAGTAGCTTGTCTCTGCTCTTGGATTCTCTGCTGTGCGGCCTGGCTCCTCTGATCTGCCTCACCACAGAGGTACCAGAGCTGAGGAGCTGCACACAACACACACTGGTGAGAGATGCAGCCACTTAACAGCATTCACACCACATACTTAACACTGTTTATGTGCACGTGCATGCATACGAGTGACACTGCAGTTCTGCCAGTATGCTATGTGTTAAGGAGGAAACAACTGTTTCTTCTCTCTGTTTTTTGAGGCCTCCACTCTGGAAAACATTGCCTATTTGATGCCCGGGATGTGAGTGATCATGACAACTCTGCCAGCAGCACACAGGATGTCCTAAAATGCTGAAAGACGTTATAGGTTAGTTTACACTTGAAAAATAAGTCTATTTTGTTACTTACTTTAGTTTTGTCTTAAACATGCAGGTTTACCTTAAATTGTGAAGCCTTTTTCTTTAAAGATTTTCGTAAAGATTGAATTTTGTAATTTTCTTTTACTGACCAGATGCCTTCTGTCTGTGTCCCTGGACACACGAAAAGTGTCAATTTCTATTTTTACTGCTTCACAGTGTTGTTGATCAGGCATCACGTAGTTGAACTAGTCAGCCTCAAACATGATCTTGGATCTATACTCAAAAATAAAAGCTGGAGAAAATATACATTTGCACAAGTTAATTGTATATAACTGTATCTCTGGCACCTCTGCTGATACATTTGGCTCAATATGACCAGGAGTCATAGAAGCCTGTATTTGATTTCTCTGTAATTTCTCATTGTTGTCAAGTTGATGATGTCATCCAATAAGCTAAGAGCAGTCGTCTTTAAGTCAGTGTTTTCAAATTCTGCTCAGGGTTTATGGGACATCCAACCATTTGGAGTATTTCAAGCCTGAAATATCACCTCAATGCAAAGCACTTAGCAGCTAGCTCAAAGGTCAGATGTAGCACCGGCCCTGATGCTACTGTCTCGTCTCGTCTCGTCAAGCCTCACTCAAACAGGCATTCAGACTCAGTCTCAGTCAGTCAACCTGTGACACATGATATATGCAGTCTTGCAAGTCCTGAGTCTGTTCATTCCAGTGGAAGAGGAGAATGTGAGAAAGATTATGACTCATTCTTTTCCTCCATAGTTGCTCAAGTAAATATTGGACCCATTTTTCACAAGCAACATATCATCTGAACAGTGTAACGCTGAAATGACCTTTTTCAGACCGACAAATCAGGAGAAACTTGTTTCTGCCTCAGCAACACATTCTTGTGAGATCTGGACATCTGGAGTGAGTGTATTAAGCTAGCAGGTGAAAGCGAGCAGCAAAATAAGGCACAAACATTGAATTTGTATGGTACCTAGAATTGTATTGTTTTGACAGGGACAAGCAACAGTCCATTAGTAATGTATTAGTGCAAGAAATGGCCAGTGGGGAAGTGAATACCATTTCATACCATTTGCGCAGCTTGTGAATCAACTGTCGAGCATCAAACTTTTCCCATCTTTTTGTGATGTTTCTTTTTTTATGTGGAGCAACGGACTACGGGAGTTTACTCTTTTATCTCGTTGTAATTGAGCTTCTCTGCTAAGACACTGTCCTCCAGAAATGGCAGTGCTGCCTCAGAATGCTCTGCGATTCCTTCCTTTCTGTTGAGGCCTGAGTCTTCAAGGGTGTCATACGCTACGGAGGATGAAACGGCAAAGTGAATGCCCGTCTGTATGACCTACAGTCCTCTTTGGTTTACTTTACGTTATAAACTCGTCCGTCTCATGCCCTCATTTCTGATTGGGCATGACAGCAGCAGCATATGAAAATATTTACAGGCATATTGTACCAGTTATCAACCTCAACGACTGCAACCCCTGAAGCTCATCCACGAGTTTTGACACCTCATGGGTGTGTCAGATCAGACTAGAATGATTCACATGTGCCGCGGGACACACCTCCTCCGCCCCATCGTGGAATGTTTAGCAGCCTGCAGACAAAGAAACCTGTTGTAGGCACAAAACTACATTATGAGCGCATTCATGTGTGCATGCGTTCAAAATTGGGAGTGGCGAGACGGATAGCTCCCTGAGCTGAACCTCACCTGCCGAGGCAGCTTTTAGTCGTCGACATGTACTGAAGTTGTCTGGATGAGAGACATAAATCAGTGCCAACTGAACAGATCACGCAGAGAAGACAGCACATGAACGCAGCGTCAGAGACCTCCAACAGGTGAGTAACTTTTTTTATTGTTTCAGTGATACACCTGTTTACTAAACTGAGTACTAGTTATCTGAAAATTAAAGTGGGAGTTTATCTGAAGCAGCAAAGTTTCATATTTCTGTCTAATCTCAATGCAATGTGCACTGTAGTGTTTTTATACCAGCTGTGTCGTTCTGAGAAAGTGGTTGTCAGAGTTGTGTGAGCTGTGAATAGATGGCGCCTGTCATCCAGTTATACTCTTTGCTTTTCGGCTTAGTTTAATGCCAAGTTTGAGTTTCACCTTGCTGCTAAATGTGTGCAGTCTTTATCAAACACTGCTCTGTTGCGTGGTGCCATATGTTCAGTCCTCATTTCTGTGTGCATTTGTTGATGGATGTGTTTTGTGCATGTTTGCATATCAGTCCAAATATAAAAGTCCAGGTAGAAAATGTCGTAGGACAGGACTGGCAAGGTGTGGTGTGTTCTCAGGCACACCGAGAAAAAAAAAAGGGACCAAGTGACAACGGGAAGCAATGTGAACCGAAAGCTTCGTGTAAGAGCACAGCTGTTATCAGTTACCTTGGTTCTTGTTAATTCATGCACAGCAGGTGAGAGGATGAAGTGAATGTGTAGGTAAGAACCGTGATGCTCCAAGGAAACTTCATAAGAAGACTGTTGTTTTAACGATTCACGATAACAAACACTCCAGAGAGGCGATCACATGCATCACAGATGAAAAAGACAACACAGACATCATGGCTTTCATGTTTATTATAAGTCATCATGGCCTCATCCTGACCACATTATCAGGTGTCAGGTTAGATAACTAAGCTCCTCCCCCACCTGTCTCATCCTCAGTTTTTCCAGTTTTGTTTTCATGTGGTTTCAGCTCTCGTTTCAGTCTAGAGGCAAACCGTTGATTAAACCCACACGTATGAACACATTCTCACGACACACCTTTGATTTTGTTCACTTTCCAGCTATGAGTGAACACTTGAGAGGCAGCTACTACGAGTCCTCGCCCCCAGAGCTCAGACTCGTTCTTTTGGGAAACATTGGATGTGGGAAGACGTCGTCAGCAAACACTATCCTGGGCCAGCTGTCCCCCATCTCTCCTGATGCCTCCAGGAGCTGCCAGCTCCGACAGGGCGTCTCTGATGGCAGGAGAATGACCCTGGTGGAGGCGCCAAGGTGGTACTGGACTGGTGGAAAGATGGAGGACAGCGTACGGAAGGAGACGGAGCGAGCAGTGACACTGGTGGCACCAGGCCTGCACGCTATTTTGCTGCTGGTGCCTGTTAGCCAGTTCACAGAGGTTGGTTGTGGTTCCTATGTGGCCTTTCACTTGTGTTTTGCCGTTGTTTCTCATTTGCTCATGCCATCATCAGTGACATCTTTTTGGTAGTTTTACAAGTAAAATATTTGATTTAGAGTCGTGTGTTTCCTTATATATACAGTATTCATTGATATTTTTCTTTTTTGAAAATTTTACCATGTCTTTTTTTTTTTTACGGAAGCATCTTTAGCACCTGAAGCCCAAATATTAGCCCGAATAATGTTTCTCCTTTTCTTTCCTTGGTATTCCCAGATGGAGGGTCGTGTGCCGGCCGAGCTGGAGGAGGTGTTTGGGGAGGAGGCGCTGGATCACACCCTGGTCCTGCTCACCTGTGGGGACTACTTGATGGGAAGAAAAGTGGAGGTATTAGAGTTGCACTCTCAGTCTCAACCCTCCTAGTTTTAGTATTTTTAAAGGTATGCTAAGTGTCCTTCAGATATTCTTACAGTGTTTCCTCACCGTTCACGGTGTCCAGATTGAACTAATCATTTGCAGTTTGTAAGAGCAAGAGAGAAACAGTCTATTGCAAATCTGAATTGTTTTCCACAGGAGTACCTGCAGAGAGAACACCCAGGCTTGAGGCACATAATTGACCGCTGCGGGGGGAGGTACCATGTCATCAATAATCGCCAGCAGGAGGACAGGGAGCAGGTCCATGAGCTGCTGGAGAAGGTGAGAAGCTTTCACACACATTTTGCAGTGTGTATTCACAGCTCCTCTGTTTTCATACTGATGATGGTGGTTATCTCACGGTTTTGTCCGTTTTGATGTGTACTTCAAAAAACACTTTGACATGAGGGACGTGGATTTCATGACTTTTGTCAAGCACTTTTTCAGACATTGAATTTCTGTTTTGTTGTGGTCTTTTTAACAGATTTGTCTGTTGTTTCCCAGCAACACCCTGTGTCACACTCATATAATCACACCCAGCCGTACTCAGGACCAGTTTGGGTACTAATAATTAGGATTATTACATTGGAAAAAAACCCTGACCTGACATGCCATTTGTTCCACAGTGGAGATTAACTGCAGGAATTAGTGAATAACAAGATTTGTTTGTTTGTGTTTGTTTTTTGTTGGCCTTTAACACCTTCCAAAAACATCATTCATATTCCAAAACATTCAGCTCAATTAGGACATGCAAGCCTCTACTTTTCTCATTCACGCTTTTCATATTTTTGAATGGATGTAATGTTCAAAATTCCCACATTTTTGCACTTTTTCAAGGTTTTTCAGCTGCTTTCTACTCATACTTCCATCTAGAAACACCATTCAAACTATCATTAACTATCAATCATTCACAACATTTGAGACTTTCTCTCATTAATTCAACCTTTTCATATCATTCATACAATTGCAGTTTTAACTTTCATTTTGGTTTCATTTATCAAATAACGCAGTTCAGCTTCTAGCTCACACTATATTTTGAATCATTCAGCCCCTTCCTTCTATATTCCTTCTTATACTTTTTCATGCATTTATAACTTTTATCGACCCATTCCTACTTTTAGCAGAAACTCCATTCAAGTGCAGTTTAGCATCAGCTTTTCAACATCCCGCATTCACACTGCAGAAGTTTCTTCAAAAATCGCTTCTCTGGGTATAAACATGACACTGTAATTGGAAACACGAGTATGAGAGACATTTCCTAAATGTATTGTTCCTTCATGTATCTATTTATGCTACAGGTGGACAATTTGGTGAAGAAAAACGGGGTATACTATATGAAAACAGCCCAGGAGAGAGAGCTGGAGAAACTAGTGAAAGAAAGAAGGAGAGAGCTCATGGAAAGTTATAGAGCTCAAAAAGAGGAGAGAAGAGAGACGGCCGCCGCGACACACATCACAAACACAGAGACACAGAGGAGTGTCGATAGAGGAGAGGAGCGCAGCGACGCCTCGGAGAGGAGGAGAGGAGAGGAAAAGGATGTTATAGAGGGAAGAGTGGGTGTGAGCCAAGTGTCTAACGGGCTTCATTCAGCTCCAGCACCAGAGCGACAGTCCTATTCAGAGCAGCGTGATGACAGGAACGTGAAGAGAACACCCAGTTTCAGACTAAATGCAGGTAAACACCAACAGAAATTGGCACTGGATCCCATTTTTGTATCCAATGTTGCTTCTACATCACAATGAAATGTAAAAAAAAGGAGAAATGTGAGCAGAAAATGAACAGGACTCCCTGTTTTCCCTCTGTAGATGGAGCTATACTCTCACAAATGTCTGATGCTAAACCATCTCCAAAAGTAACCACTACTTGTAAGTCACGGGACTCACTGTTACTTTATAGTTTGCTTCTATGATGTTTGAAGTTTAAAAACATTTAAAATCTTCAATATTAAACTCAATTTCCACCCAATTGTTTCCAGTTCACCACAGAATCAACAGCTTTGAAGAGAGATCCCCTGAGGCCTCTCCGACCTCTGCTTCTCATTCGCCTGTCTTCTCCTCTTCCCCCTCTTCGCCAACCTTCACCTCCTCTCCTTCCTCCACCCCGGCATTCCCCCCTTCCTCCTCATCCTCCTCGTCATCCTCTCCGGAGCTACGTCTGGTGCTGCTCGGGCGATCTGGGGCAGGGAAGAGCACAGCTGGCAACATCATACTGGGGCAGGAGGAGTTTGAGTCACGCCCTGACAGCCTCATAGCGATCACTCAGGAGTGTGAGAAGAAGAAAGCTCTGGTTGAAGGAAGACGGGTAAGTTATTAAGATGTTGTTTGCTTGCACAGTTCCACCAAAACCACCAAACAGCTAACGTTTGACACGCTCTTCTTGTTTTGTGTCTGGCTGATTTCCTATGAGTCGACTCTTCATATCGCTGCATGCATCTCCTCTCTCACCTGCAGGTGGCGGTGGTGGATACTCCAGACTGGTTCAATTCAGAGAAAACTCCAGATGAGGTGCGAGCTCAGATCTCCTCCTGTGTGGCTCTGTCCAGTCCCGGTCCTCATGCCTTCCTCCTGTGCGTCCCCTTAGACCAGCCTGCAAAGACCGAGCTGCAGGCTCTGTCGGCCCTCGAGTCCGTTTTTGGCCCAGAGGCAGTCCAGAAACACACTCTGGTCCTCTTTACTTACGCAGATCAACTGATGGAGAGCGGGAAGGCTGGAAACGACAGCGTGGAGGCGTACATTGCTGGTCAGCGGGGGGATTTGTTAAAGCTCGTTGAGAAATGCGGGGACAGGTTTCATGTGATGGAGAACAGAGGGGGTTGGAGAAAGAGCAGGAATGTGGCAGAGCTGCTACAAAAGGTGGAGCAGACAGTGGAGGAGGCCGGAGGTCAGTGTTATTCTTGTCCAGCTTTTCAGGAGGCGGAGAACAGATTGAGGCAGAGGCAGGTGGAGATAGCAAGGGAGAGAAAGGGGAAAACATTAGAGGAAGGCAGACGAGGAGACGTTAGACAGCTCAGCTCTGAAAGGCGGGTTCTTTATCCCTACATGCAGCCTGTGGCTGAGGCAGAAGAGGAAGTGAGAGAGGACGAGATTGAGAAAACAAGGGATGAGGCAGAGATGAGTGTAAAAGACATGAATATCGAGAGCCTTCCTCCTATTACGCTTTCCAACATGTCACCTTCACTTCTCCGTTCCATTATGGAGAAAATGGAGTCTGGTACAAAGAATTTACCAAAGCTGTTGGCAGATAGCTCTGTGTGGGTCTGTGAGGGGGCAAAGAAGGTGAAAAGTAGTCCAGTGTGGGGGACAGTCGGCAGTGGAGCACAAAATGTCCAGAAGATGGTGGCTGATAGTTCTGTGTGGGGGAAGGTGGGAGCTGGTGCCGGACATGTGTCCAAACTGGTGGGAGATAGAGTTCCCAAGGTAGTGGTGGATGGTTCTGCATGGGTGGGATCTGGAGCAAAGGCAGCAGCCGCAAGTCCCATGTGGGAAAAAGTAGGTTCAGGGGCAAAAGTGATGGCAGAGAGGTCCATGCGTGTCGGAGCTGGGATTGGATCCGGGGCAAAGAATCTGGCGCAGAGTCCTATGTGGGGAAAAGTAGGATCTGGGGCCAAAACCGGAGCTAAACTGCTGGCTGACAACTCTGTGCGAGTTGGAGCTGGAATTGGTGCTGGTGCAAAGAAGGTGGCACAGAGTCCAGTGTGGGGGAAGGTGGGCTCCGGGGCCAAAGCGGGGGCCAAAATGGTGGCTGAGAGCTCAGTGTGGGAGAAAATTGGGGCCGCTGCTAAACAAGTGCCCAAAGTCGTCATAGGGGGTGCGCTGCTGGGTCTGGTGCTCGGTGTGTTTTTGGGGGGTGTGATCGGCGGAGCTGTCGGGGCAGCTGCTGGATCCGCGGTATCTGAGGTGGGCAGACGAAAATTCAGCAACGACAACACGTCAGAAAAGACCGATGATGCTACAAGAAATGTGGCAAGAACAGTGAACGACGGCATGGACTCTCTGGTCAAACAAGGAGAGAAAGTCCTGAAAACTGAATGAATGAATAGAAAATTTCTAACAAATGTGAAAACCTTTATTTGTTTTGAATTAGTACCACCAGAATGTATAATTCAAAACCCAAATATTTTTTCAATTTGGCAGATCGATGAGCTTTAAAGACACTTTTCTGTTAGTCTTAGTCTATTTAAATATGATTCAAGTTAAAGGGTTACTTTCAAAATGCTTTTGTCAAATGGGCTCAACTGTTCTAATGAACAAATGCCTTGAGATGATTCTCAGCTTCACCATTATTCCATGACCTGCATACGTTTAATTCTGACAGTTAATGAATGAGGATGTGTGACTTTTTAAAAAGGATAAATCCAGATTCCAGATTTTGACAAAATGAACTAAATCTGACACGTATTTAGGTGTTTGTCTTATAAACTGTGTGGAAGAGAAATGTGTAAGAAAGTAAAAGTACAATTATCATTTTTGCCAAATCTTTAACCTTTGATTCATTCTTTCCTGTCCATCTGCTGAATGTAAACTTTATTTTTGTAAGTCATTGAACAAGTTATATATAAATCCAGTGTATCAGTCACTTCGCTCTTATCTCCTTTTAATGCTGTAATTTTCCTCAGCACCTCAATTAAAAAATACTCATTTTAGAATTATTGTCTTGTTATTTTGGATGTTGTCTTAATTTAACAGAGCATAATGTATGAAAACACGTTTTGATGCGATGTGACGGACAGGTTTATCACAACTTTTTAAATATTTTTTCACTCTTTCACAGTCCTGCACTGACGTTATTAAAGCTCTGCCTTTAAAAAGCTGGAGCCTCATCATCAGCATGCTACAGAGAAGCTGCATCCAGCATGTCCCCTCCTCACATGGGATGTTCAGGTTTAGCCTGTGAAGACGAGCTACTGGTATTTCTGTGCTCAAGTGGGTGTGACTCTGGTGGCAAGAGGGGCACAACGGAGGGGTGGAGGCAGGGGCATTATCTCTGAGTCCCAGGCTGGCCAGAGTCACCCTGCTTGGCCTCCTGTATCAGAAGAAGGAGAGAAGGTTAACACCCCAGCTATGAGGTTTCACTTTCTTGACCTATATGCGTCATTGCAAATTTTTTAGTATAAAGTAATGCAAATATTAAAAAAAAAAACATGCACGCATTAGCACAGCTGTGATGTTTCGTTGATTTCAATAAATTCAGTTGACAGATGGAAAAGAGACGATATGGGAATAGCAGCGAAAATTCACATTTCTAGTATAGTAATGTGAAATGACAGTGTGAAAGGCATCAGTCGTAGTAATAAACCTGTAGAGAATTATCCCCTGAATCTGCAGCTTTTCAGGAGGTTTCACTTCATTGCTTAGCTGCTCTCATATAACCATTTTCGACCACAGCAGGCAGCTGTTTTACTACCTGCTCAGCACCAAACAGCAGACAGACACAGTTAGCGACTAGCAGGTGAACAAAGTCGAACATTTAGCAGCTAAAGTGCCAGATATTTCCTTCAGGAGCGGGTAGAGACCGAAAACAGGACAAAAAGTGAAGGAACGCATTCAATCTGCATTCACTGGGTGGCCAGAGACACGACTCCAGATGAATTCTAATGTTGCTCCGCAGCTTCTGGATGTGAAAACAAGTAACATGCTAACATGCACCGTATCAACTTTAAAGGTGATAACATGTTGATGCTGAAACAGTCAGTTATTGCAGGTTTAATGTTATTAGCAACACCTGTGCTTTTGAGTCGATGACAAGCTGTCCGCAGTGAAAAAGGTCTATTGGTTTCCAACACATCACGGCCATGACATCAGGAGGCCTTTCTTAAGACCTACAAATCATATAACGTTAAATAACTCCCAGCAACACAGCAAATCACTGGTGTCGCTGCAGATAAACTGTCAAAAACTTTGTGCAATTGCCGAATTCTGCAGAACACCTTGAATTTGTGTGACCCCTGCCTCAGTCTGTCACACCCTCTCTGTGGTTTCAGAGCGCAGCATGGCGGGACAGAGCAGCCTGGCACTGCAGAGCGGGCAGAGGCAGCCGTAGCAGCGTTGTGAAAGCACCTCTTCCTGTTATGCGGTCCTGAAACCGGGTGTGTAGGGGTTCCCAGAGCATCCTGGTGGCTGTAGTCTTTTTCTGTTTTTTCCCTCTCTTTTTCTTCCATGCAGCGTTTGCCACCCACACGTCCAAACACCCATCAAACACACACACACACACACACACACACACACACACACACACACATCGCCACCACCCCTCCTCCAGGAAACTCGTTGGCTGTCAATGAGACAGCACTAACTGTAGACGTTTCCTGGACACTTGATAGAGCCAAGCACGCAGGCAGAGGGGCACCAGCACCACTGCACAGCTGCAACCTACCCCCAACCTTCTCACTGATACACCACCCCCCCACCAGCACCACCTGGCTGAACCCCATCTCTAACCGCATTCCCACATCCATCCTGACCTTTGTCACACACAACCGCACACCTACAACTGTTACATAAATCATTTGCTAGCTACACATCCACTTGATTGCTTGCACACACACGCACACACACAGTGAACACAAACACATCAAAACATGCAATGGTGGAAGGTAACTAAGTACATTTACTCAAGTACTGTACTTTGAAATGCTTTACCAAACTTCCAGTTTATGCTGCTCTTACTTCTACTTCTTATAGAGGTAAAATGTCAGACTTTTTACTCAGTATTTGACAACATTCATTACTAGTTACTTTCAGACAATACAAAAATAAATCAGATGATAAATTATAATGTTTTCTATTGATTCAGCTATCTGGCAGTGTGTAAAGTAGTTGACATGAGGGACTCTTACATATGAGTGCATCAATAATTATAATCCAAAAATATAGTATATATTATTCTGAATTGGGCCATTCTGCATCATGACTGCTTTCACTTTTGATACTGAAATATTTTGATACATATATTTTCATGCTAATACGTCTGCTAGATGCTAGATTTTAAAAGCAAGACTTATACTTGGATCAGGGCATTTTTACAGCGCTATTGCTAAATCTGCGTACTTCTTCCACCACGAAAAACATTGCACAATACATGTACAACACTCGAAATCTGGAAAACTCCAGCACTTCGTCAGCATCAACAGTTTAGTCACCAGGTTTTCTTTCCTTCTTTTTTCCAGGGCTGGGATTGTCACAGTGATGTCAGCGAACAGTTAAACTGGGCTTCAGGGTGTCACATCACTCACTATTTTTATTTCTTTTTAACTGGTGTTGTTGATGGCTCCCTTGTTAAAAGCACCATTATCAATCTGTCATTCTGGGGAAAGCACAAACAAACAACATGGAGTTTGACCTTGGCCCTGACTGTATAATGTGTGCTGACAAGTTAGTTGTGTTGCTCTCCAAACATATGGACACGGGCCTTATCGGCATGTTATTGTTTAAAATAAGCAAACGCGTTTCAGTTGTTTTTTCATAACCAGAGCTTTGCATTTATATGTTTAACATCTGATGGTTATTGTGATCCCGGCACTCTGAGATTGCGACTCGCTGAACACTCTGTGGATACACCAATGTTCCCTAAACATTTGACAAACACGGCAAAACATTTGGATGTGTTGAGAAATCGTGCTGACAGAGAGTTGTCTTTTGAGCGCAATAAGAGGATGTCAAATACGGAACAGCAAACTAAAACACACTTTATTTCTGTCTGGTACAAGTGTGTCACAACGTCAGGGCGGGACCATCGATCCTGCTCCTCTTACAATAAGAACAGCAGGAACGTTAAAAGCTGCAACTTTGATCCATGAATGAGTCGCATTTTGCTTGTTTTAAGGTTATTTAGTTGCCACTGTAAATCCAGCCTGATACCATCTAATTAGATTTCCAGGATTCTGTTTTGCATAATTTGGGGTGCAATGTTCAGACTTTATTTCGATATGGAATATGTACGAGTCTGATGTTCTGTGATGCTTCATGCCTCTCAAAATGCCCCAGAGCACAGTTCATCATTTTCCTGAAACACAAAGCTTCATACTCAATGTTTGCACATCACCAAAAAAAAAAAACATGAAGGCTGTTAAATGTCCATCTCTTACTTATTCACATTACGTTTGATGTCGGCTGATGATTGTGTGTTTTGTCTGTCAGTGTGACATTTGAACTCTCTCTTTGTTTGCTGTCCTCTGGTGTCACCGCTCATCATTCGTGGCTGACACCATCCTTATCTGACCCTTAACTTTTCCCAGAATGCCATGGGTCACCAAAGAGGTCTTAGCCCCAAAGCTCTCCTCGCTGTCCGTGTCACCGTAGCAGCTGGACGTTGCTGGGGAGTTAGCCAGTGCAATGACTGAGTCGGTCGAGTCTCTGTCTCTGCGGACAGACGATGGTGGGGCGGCGTGGGACAGAGGAGGAGTGTCGCACTGAAAAAGAGGGTTCAGCTTGTTGCTGTCCAACCCGGCCGTGGCGCTTTCGTCCTCAGCCTCGTTGTCAGCGGAGTCCCTGCTCTTGTCCTGTGCCTGGTCGTTGAGCAGAGTGACCAAGAAGTTGATGTATTTCACAGCCAGACGCAGGATTTCATTCTTGCTGAGCTTCTTGTCAGGTGGGTGTGTGGGAATGAGTTTTCTCAACTCAGAGAAAGCGCCATTCACGTTCTGCTGTCGCCAGCGCTCGCGGCTGTTGGTGAAGACACGCCGAGCAATTTTCTGTGGTGGGCCTGTTGGACACACATCAACAGTGTCTAAGTGTGCGGGGCCTTAAACGACATAAGACAAAGTTGACATATATTCTTCTTATTGTTGACAAATCTCATAAAAAGACCAAAGCCAACAATGAAATCATGTCACTAACAAGGATTGTGTAGCCAAAGTCCAGTGTAGCTGTGATGTGTGCTGCTACACTAAATACTTAGTGCAGCACCAAACGTGTATTAATCCACCACTGAAAATAGTCCCCTAATAAATGCACTTTTTTACTCTTGTTTGATTAATGCTTGCTATTGATTACAGTGCCGAGCTGTTTTAGGGAATTATTTAACCTTAAAAAAATCCAAATACATATCTCTGACCCCCTTTTTTTTAACATTCATGTCTTCAGTAAGAACAACTGAGCTTTGGGCTGAATGCCACAAACAACAGGAAGAAATCTTGGAGGAAATATTGAGAGACAGACTAAAACATTGATGTCAAAACACAGAACATGGGTCGCCTTATCCTTGATCACATCATCAATCCCATATAGTAACTATATCAGTGCTGACATCTGATTCACACTCACATTCAGTGATCTCCATCTCAAAGTGTGACGAGGGTCTTCTCTTGATCCGGCTGTTGTTGATGACGCTGTAGTTTCCTGCCGAGGGACCCAGGTAAGAACTAAAAGTAAAAACATAATAATGTGTGTGAAACTGTGACATTCATGGAACTACATTCACAATCAACCTAGAAAGTGAAATACGGCTAAATGTAATGGGCAGGTGACAAGTACGCTGGGTCGTTCCAGCCCCTCTCTTCTTAAACAGGAAGACATGCTGGAGAGTGGGTGGAGAAATCGAGAGGATGGTGGAAGCCAATGTGATTACATTGGTGGCATTGATTGAGTATGCATGCAAAGTTTTATCCTAGTCTCATTAAGTCTGGTTACTAGCTGATTCTGCCTCAGGGTTGGGGGTGGGGTGGTGAAATTGATCAATGCTTCCTGCTACAAACGGACCGGAGAGAAGTGAGGAGGGAACCTTATTCCCAGACCTCCATGACAGATGGTGAAGCTATAGATGTAGCCACTGTGAAAAAAGCCCTGCTTTTAACATAGCTGATGCTCCTCTGTTACAGAAAGAAGCTATGTGGAAAATCCTTTCTGGAGTAAAGAATAGATGAACAGTAGGAGGGCTTTGATAACGTCTGCAAATGAATGCCTTTCTTCATGAGTGTAAGCTTGGAGTTGCCAACTCTACGAGCCCAAAAAGTGCTTCAAGAGTTCTGTTGAGTCACCTTTTGTCAGTTTGACGGCTAAATTTAGCGGCAATTAAAATTAGATGTATAGTTTTAAAAGTGATCTCTTTTCAGGTTTTTATTTCTAAATGCACACAAAAGAAATCACATGATGCAACTTGTGAACAGCCAAACCTTCTGGAGAGTAAATTTAGCGTGTGAAATGTCAGAAATGAGAGGTCCCTTCATAACAGCACACATCCTGCTGTCAATTTCACAGAACCATGCAGCGTAGGGACTATTAATCACTATGGGAAGTAATGAAATCCCAGCAGTTGAGGTTTCCTCTGAAACAGAAACTTGTCATGGTTACCAACGGAGTAACATCATCTTTCATAATAGCGTCTCAGGAAAGTGTGTTGTGGCATTTTGTAGTTTAGAGCTCCACACCAGCTCGCTTCCCTACTGAGAAGGAGGTGAATGAGAATGTGGCTTTTCTTTGTCTTTTGTTTGTTATGATGCTCTAAAGGGGGCTGAAGTTACATTATTGTGTTTTCTATAATTCCTGACAGGTTCCAATGCAACCTCCTGAATTACAGCCCCAATTACAAAAAAAAAAAAAAAAACAGAACACAATCGTCTGCAAACGAACTGTTACTGACAGCGGTTTTACAAAGTCTTCCTGAGCCCATGTAGTAACGTCCTTTATCCAATCATGTGTTCACAAAGTGCTGAACCTCGCTCCATCCTCGCTTGTGAACGACTGAGCCTTTCCAGGATGCCCCTTTCATACCCAATCATGACACTATCACCTGTCACCAATGAACAGAATCCTTAGTTGCTCCCGTCCCAACTTGTTTGAAACATGTTGCTCCATCAAATTCAAAATAAGAATTTATTTACAAAAATCAATGAAGTTGATGAGGTAGAACATTAAATATATTGTCTTTGTAATGTTTTCAGTTGAGTATGTCAAAAAGGATTCACAAATGATCACGATCTGTTTTAATTATGTTTTGCCTGACCTTTTTGGAATCAGTTTGCTGCTCATCAGTTATTCTATCAACAAGATTTTTTTAAACACAGTCTGCTTGTAACATTTGGATATTGGATAACACTATCAGTACTGTCTGCTAATGCTGTTGTTCCCAACTTTGTAGTTGAGACAACAAAAAAATAAGGATGACAGACTTTTCACCATTCTTTGCATTTTCTGGTGGAGTAGATGGTTTGACCTCTTAAGACCTCGAAATATTATTCAGATGAAACAGTCTGAGAAGAGAAACTCACTGCTCACCACTAACTGATGAGGGGTTGGAAGTACCAAAATGGCTGTAAATCACAATGCCTATGAGCCAAATCTCACCTGGTGAAGAAGGGGTGTGCAGACAGGTACTGCTGAGGCAGCAGGGGTCCTGATGAAGAAGCCGAAGACCCCCCAGAACCTACAGCAGGTCCAGAACCTCCAGGGCTGGCCACGGGCAAGCAGGCCAGCTGACTGCGGCGGAGGTCCCCTCGGGGCCCATGCAGGAGGTTGGGAATTGGGTGGAGAGCAGTCAAAGGGGTATTGGTGAGTGGGAGAGGGGGTTTGCTGTGACCGAGGCTGATGACTGGAATGTGTGGAGGAAGAGGAGAGGGCGATGAGGACAAAGGGAAGGACGCGGTGGAGGTGGGAGGTGGTAGAGGACACGGGGAGGTCTTGCCAGTAGGTGCCGGGAGGAGCGGAGGTGGAGAGGAAAGAGTTGGGGACTGGTTGACAGAAGCACCAGCGGCCGCGGTGGGCGTTGGTCCTCCTCGCCTCTCCTCCTCCTCTTCTTCCTCCTCGGTCTCCATGACGATGGGCTCAGGTGCAGCAGTTTTATCTGTGCGGTGACTGGTTAACACTGTCGTCGTGGCAATGGGGGACCGAATCGAGCCAGCAGTGGGGACATCCGTGTGTCCCTTGCACCCTGCCTTGTTAGCAGGAGGCGGGCTGCTGACAGCATCCGAGGATGTCTTGTTCTGGAGTGGACTGTGCTGCTCTAAGGAGGCACAGGACGGGGAGGAGGCAGAGGAAGAGGAGGAGGAGGAGGAGCGAGGTAGTTCAGGGGGTGAAGCAGGTGTGCTGGTGTGGTTCAGCTTCTCCATCATGGTGGTGAAGTCTCTGGGCAAATCCCTGTCAGCGCCAAGGTCCTGCTCCTGTCAGCTGCCCTGCGTGTGTGTGTGTGCGCGCGTGTGTGTGTGTGTGTGTGTGTCTTTATATGTGTGTGAGAGTAACTAACATGTTGCACCACCTGCAGATTGACATACAGATCCTTTCGAACCTCTCCTTACCAAGTGTATGTGTCTTTTCCATATAGGCAACTTAGAACCCTTTATTTCCTCTTCTTTTGCTCCACTTTCATGCAGATTATACAATATTTGGCTGCTCTACCTCACTGAAAATGCAGATTTTCCTCTGGCCAGCCTGAATCCATCGGTTGCTCTTATTTTCGCCAGGGTCAGTGTGTGAGTTTTCTATTATTTCCCGCCTCTGCTGGCTATATCTGGACCGTGAGTAAGCATGAGCCTGTATTCATTCCCTCATTAAAACATTAGAGAAGGTGCCAGTGAAACAAAGGTTTTCACGTCCATGTGTTGCAGTCCTTGCGGTCTTTAATGGACGACTATTTCTGTGGTATCGTCCCTGGGTGGAGCGTGGAGCCGGGTGGTTGTCGCGGTCTGATTTGGTGTGTATTTTTCTTACAGCACATCCTGAGCAGCACACTGTAGGTTTCTGAACGAGTCTCTAGTGGCTGCTCTTAATGAATCTGTCTGTGTCTGTCCGTCTGTGTGTATTTTGAGGATGTGAGTCAAAATCCTTTTCAGCATTCAAAACCTCCCAGACCGCTGAAGATTGGATTGATATCAAAGAGTCTGTTGAACAAAAGAAAAAAAAAAATGCACTCAGGATATATATTTGGTGTATATTTAGTGAAAGTAATAAAATATGAATACGTGCTCAAAAGTCATGATTTTACATATAAGCAACACAAGAGCAAGTAGTGGTTGGTGCTGGTTTCCTCCCTGAACGCTGGTCCACAGTTTAAAATCTGAATTCAGTTCATGGAAATTTACGGATTCGCCTCATACCGCAGCCCTGATGGGATGTTGAAACGCTGGATATGAAGTGAATTCACTCTTTTCACATTTGCTTTCACTCTGCGGGGCAGAGTGAAAGCAAATGTTAACAAATGTTAACAACAAATGTTAACTCAGGTTTTGCAGTTGCAATTGTTCCTTTTTTTCTTTTTTAGTGGTCATGACTTTATTTTGGACAGTTTCCTCTTTCACAATGATGTGCAGACGACACTCAGCTAATTTTGCAGCAGTGCTATATTTGCTGAAGCGATACAGTAACAGAATATTTTTGCACAAATTTATTAAGACATTAATTTTGCTCTGGTTGCCCAGAAACATTAGGACACCCCATATATTTTGTTGTAGGATAGATGATACGCATTTGATTCTTAGTCAAGCCAATACCGGCTTCCACAATTACTTCCACAACGAGCTTTCTAATATTTTGTATCATTTACTCAAATAAAATACCTTCGATTATTGTGATAAATCTTTATGCCATCAATATTCCATTGAAATATACTTTATTAAAATAGTTCAATTTCATTGTACTTGATTTTATATTTGTTGAACATGTCTTTTCTTTGATTATTGCCTTATATTATTGTTTAAGCCTAACATGCATTATATTAGAAATGTACTGTAACCAGCAGACTGTCACAAAAAATAGAATAAGTTAACACAGTAAAAAGCCATCCACCAAACCCTCTGACAAGGCTTGATATTAATTTTCTGCCTTCATTCATCTGCCACTAAATTACTGTTTTCAACAGAAATTTGATTTTACTAAACGTACGTACTTTATATGACATTTGGCAAATATACAAGAAACTCCAGATGCATTTTTAATATTAGTCTCATCATTTAAAATAAAAGTTAGAGGCTGTGAACCGCTCATGTACTACAGGCTGCATTAAAAATAGAATATAACATACTAATAAGTACTCACAGATACATTATGACATCCAGTGTGGCCCGTCTGTCTGCCATGCAAAATCCGCCGGAGTTCAAGTGATCTGTGAACGCACATGGTGTATCTCCTCAGTGTCTAACGCCCTCCTCCTCCTTGTCCTCCTCCTCCTCAGGTCGCTCACATTGCAGCCTGTCAGTGTCTGTCTGTCAATCTCTGAGATCAAATTGGAGCCAAGCTGTCTGACACCATTCAGAACACCTCCACACACCCGTGTGAATCTCTTAAAAAATTAACAAGAAAAAAAAGAAAAAGAATAGAATAAATATTCACAAAGACATCGACAGGCAGCCCCAACGAGCTTATTTGTTTTTTGGTGTGAAGTTGCTCCTTCAAACAAAGACACACTCAAAGCGTGGACATGGATGGTGTGGGTGTCTGTCCGTATGCCACGCTCACCTCTCTCACCTCCCTCTTTAACTGTCTTGTCTACCCTTCCTTCTCTCACTCCCTTCGCCAAGACGACACAATGCTCCGGTTGGTTGCCAGTCGGAGAGCTGTGCTACTGGCAAATGCGAGGTGGGAGAGAGAACGGGAGAGAGAAGGGGGGAGAGAGAGGGAGACAGAGAGGGAGCCATGTTGCAAGGAGAGTTTTCCGCTCCCTGCTGGACAAGAGGATGTGCTAGTACAATATGGTGGCCGCTGATAAGAGCCTCAAAAGCTGCCTGTGGCCTGTAGATAAGGAACCTCCACCACCCCTCCTCCCCCTCCACCACCAATACCTCCACACAAACACTTTTCATAACACGTCTCTGAAACACACACACACACACACACACACACACTCACACAAAAGCAGGTTCATGCCTACGTGCATGTGCACACACACACACATCACACTAGACTGGTCAGGCCCAGACTTTGAAGGACCTGGATCCTGGAATGTTTCCAAGAAAATATCTGCAACTGCACTTATATCAGAGTGTAATAAACAGACAAAGTTGTGCCGTACACACATGCACATGCTTATTAATACACACATAGAGTGAATGCTCATGCATAGTCATACATAGACGTACTGCTGATGGGGAATCACCCTGAATCTTAATCTTTCTTAAACCGCCTGCTCTGAATGGACGTTTTACATCTTGATGACGATCAGTGAATCCCTTGTAATGTAGATTTATAGCAGCATTACAAAAACGAGAAAAGGAGCAACTGTGGGTCCCTGAATAGAGCTTTTTTTTCATCAAAGTTTATTGTCTTATCCTAATCCCAGTAAATCAATTAGTCAATTATTCAATTAACAGCATTTTCAAGGAAAAATGCTAAACATTCATTGGTGTCAGCTTTCAAAAATGACAAGTTGATGTCTTTATGTTATCTATGATAGTAACTGTGTGTGTGCGGGTGGGTGTGTGTGAACGCTCATGTGTATGTAAAGGCATTGTACAAACACAAAAGATCTCTATTCATTGGCCTCGTGACAGATTTCGGGATTCATGACATCAGAGCACACCTGTGCCACTGATACCAGCACACGAGTCATCATCGCAGTAACTTTCCTCCCCAAGAGCTCGTGAACTTCCTTCCTACATCTGTCTCGCCCGTTCTCCTCTGTGCTCGACCATTCCTGTTCTCTCCTTCCCAAAGTCTCTCTCTCCCAACCTCAGGGTCAGTGCCTCTTTTACATTCCCTCAGTCATTTCCTTCTTAGACAGACTCAAACACAAACGTTATAAAGCCTTTACAGTTATGTGACCTTCAAGGTCCTGGGAAAGACAGCAGTTTGCTGAGCAACTGCTCAACAAATCTGTCATCACCTTCATCATCCTCATCATCATCATTGTAGTCATCAATACCCTCGTCATCATCATCATCATCATCATCATTATGGACACCGACTGCGCTGAATATGCTGAAATAACACCAGTGCGATCAGAGTGCCGTCGACTGGTCTGTCACACTGTTGTGCGTCTGGCAGCTGTGGTTCCAGTTGATCGCTCTCTGTGAGCCAGAATAACGTTGCAGTGGCACCGCTGTGCCTGCAGATGCTGCCTGAATTTGCCTGTGACATATAAAAAGCTACACAAGGGACAGAGTGAAATCCTTAAGGGATTAACTTTTCCTGTGCTTTATATGCTCCTGTTTAAAGTAGTATAAGTCAATATTGTCACCTTGTTGTATTGTCGGTGCAGTTTTGGTTCTTTAAAGGTGTTCATTTTGCTGCTTCTTATTTGTGCCCATATGTGCAGAGGGAAAATCTAATAAAGAAACAATAATACGTTTGCAGAGTCAAGGCAGAATGATGGAAATGGTCCTCTAACTGTTTTGGTCCTAATATTTGAGATTTTCAGTGGCATGGATGTCATTTTTTCCAAGGAAAAACGGACCAGTTGGGATAAAAGCATGTTATATATAAAAAGATTGTATCAAATGTATCATTTGTAATATTTTGTTTCCGTTTTCAGGCTTTTTTAAGTGTTTTTAGTACAATTAATTCATGGTACAGTGGTATTGATGATAATAATGATAATAATAGGCTTTAAAAGAACCGGAAATGAAAACAAGTTGAGAGGAAAGAGGGTAGCATGAATGTAGGGTGAAACTGGTTTATTAAGATGACAAAGACAAAAAATAAATACAAAGCAAAGTCTGAAAGTGAATCTGGACCCCAAAGGGTTTGAAAATGCAGTTTTCGTTGCCAATATCTCTTAAAGGAGCTATTAGTGGCACACCGTTTTCTCTGCATTGTGAAGTAAGTCAGATGAGCCAGCAGGCAGCAAATCAGTGTACACTTTGGGTTTCCCCCATCTTACTGTAAAAACCTGACTTCTCAGACAGTCACAGTTTTCTGGGCAGCTGTCTCAAAAGAGGAAAGACACCAAAAACAAATCGTTAACTATCTCATTTAAGGCCCCGTGTGAACACCCAAACTGTAAATGGGGAATAATAATAGAAACAAACGATAACAGACGGCTTCCGCTTTTCCCTTGAGTGAGGAAGAAATCAAGAGAGGATTGTTTTAATCTCAGAGCCGAGCTGTCACGCCCTCCTCCTGGCTACCTCAAAATACCCTCCACAGTAATGAAGTATTGATGTGGGAGCCTTTGAGCATGTGTGTGTGCACGCGTGCATGTGTGTGTGTTTGTATGTGAGACTCTCTGTTAAATACACAAGATACTTCAGTAAAAATAAAGGTATATGTAAAGGCTCTCTTACTGTGTGTGTGTGTGTGTGTGTGTGTGTGTGGGTGTGTGTGTGGGTGTGTATTACTCAGGTTGTGGGGACATAAATGTGTTTGCACAGTCACTCTGTGGGGATTCGTCTTCCTTGTGGGGACAAAATGCAGGTCCCCACAATATAAATCATGAAGTTTTAGGATGAAGAATCGGAGTAAGATTAGAGTAATGGTTAAGGATTAGGCAAACAGTGGTTGTGGATTGTTGTGTGCATTTAGTGGTGATGGTTAAGGTTAAGGAAAGGGGCTGGGGAATGCATTATGTCAATGAGCTTCCTCACAAGGATGTAAGTACAAACGTGTGTGTGTGTGCGCGCGTGGGCGCACCTGCAGGAACAACATTGATCTTCTTGCTGGGCCAGTAAGCATGTGTGGGTGAGGGGTGGAAAATGAAAACCTTGCGACTTATTCGTGGCCTCAAGAAAGAATCAGCTGTTAAAATGTTGTGCAGGAGCCAAACTGAATGTAGCATTTGAAGCTACGAAATGTGATGAAATAAATTCATTTCAGTGGAATCGCTGCAATCAGTGTCAGTCAGTCAGTCAGTCAGTGGAACATTTCATGCAGAGGTCAACCATGAGGAACTTTGACATGGAAATTTACACAACTGAGCAATAGCGAGCCATGACAGAGCTGATCTTTGGAGGAAACAGAGAGCCGAAGAGTCCAAAATGAAGGAAGCTGTCGTAGCTCAGCAGTGTTCAGCCATCGACTTTTATTTAACCCTCCTGTCATGATAACTGCCCCACAAATGAGGCATGTTCAGCTGACAGTAATGAAACAGGAGACGGTACACAGGCATCGTTTGAAGGCACTGTGGGAACATATATTGTCCCTGATAATCACGGGGACAATAAGCCTGCTAATGGACAATTAGTGACCTCATTCACTTCTTCCCATCTCTTAAATAAACCTTTATTCAATGTGGTAAAGAAAGAAAAAAGACACTGATGTGCTATCGTGACTCCTGAGCACTAGCATGCGCATGGATGGCTAGAATGTTAGCAGTTAGCTTGCCTGCTACAATAGTTCACCAACTCAGCTTAAGATATGATAAAATAGAACTTTATTAAATTCTTGTGGCTCAAAAATTACAGGAACAGAAGAATAGAGACGATAGAGTAATAAAGTTTTTCAAAGAAATAAAGTGTAGAAGGTCAATAATAACTTCAGCAACAGAAGTATAATAGGTAAAATATATGTAGCATAATAAGTAGACTAAAATAAAACTATGATAGGAAAAGTAGTATTTACAGTGATATTGAATGAACGAGCTTCCGGAACACGTGTGGATGAATTTTGCTGAGCCTCTTTCTCATGTGACATCCTTTAAAATGCCTCTGATGCCAGACTATAAAACAAATGTTATAGTCTCACTTTAAAGTGTGAGAGCACTGGAGAGTAAAATGAAAAATCAATGAAAGTAATTTTCTTATGTCACACCAATATTTTGTGTATTTAAGTGTATGCACATAAATAAAGTAAAGACTTTAATTCAGGAGTTTTGATCTGTAAGATCTTTCCTCAGGCAAGCTTAAAAGAGAAAACAGGCATTTCTATTAGAGGCAGTAATCAGCTCAAACCGCTATCACCTGCTGGTCAGCCTGCAGTGCCCCAACACTGTTTAACCTTCACACAATATTCACAGCTGAGAGTCGTAGAAGTCCTGTGTACATATAGCAAGGATATGTATACACACACACATGCACATGCCCAAGAAAACACGCACACACTCCCTAAAGTGGGCTCCATGGCCACATTTCCTCCACGTCATGTAAACACTATTGTGTGCCGGGCGATAGGGATCACTGGAACCTAATTGTTTGAGGCAATATTCACAGTGCATTTCATGGAGAAAGTGACAAACAATGCTGCGAGCGCTGGCCGGGACAGACGCCCTCTCTCCTCCTCTGCTGCGACAGATGTCCACTCTGTTTATTTTTCCTGATTGTCCTGGAGACCGGCCATCCAACTGCAGAAAACGACAACAAGAAGAGTTTCGGTCTGTGTTTGAGATTTAGGTCAAAGCAGGAGTATGTGTTCACACTGGCAGCCTGGAATCTGATCTTACCCACTTGAATGTGGCATAGACCTGATCTCTCTCACCAGCACTCTGCAGCGCTCGAGGTGTCAGAAGGAATATGTTGCACTATTATTAAAACTATACTAATGAGCAAACATGTATTTTTAAACATTTTTTAAAAAATTCCAATAGTATTAATAGAATTTTTCTGGCCTTAAGTGTATAAGAGAACATTCAGGACCAACCTGTTTACATCTGTTAAAATCAATAAAGAAAAGCTTCTATCTCACATCACACCCCCAGACTTGTTTCATTTTTAACTCATGTTATCTTTAAGTGACATCATTTGAGGCAATTCCTCAGATTTGACACAGCTCCCTCTGCAGCCAGAAACGGCTTTATACAACTTTGGCACATAGCAGTGCTCCACAACACCTGTAAGCAGACTTTCATTTGTGAAATTGGTGAAAAGCAGTCATTTGTGGGGCTGCTGCATCTCAAGCAGATCAAACGTAAAATGATTCAGTTCATCCTCATTACTGCCCCGTGACACAAAGGTCAAAACATTGCAGATTTTTTTTTCCAAAAGCAAGGTGCTTTATTTTTATCTTGTGGCTGCATAAAGTTCACAGCGATCCTGATTACTGTAACGGCACCTCGTACAGTGTCAGCCACATGTCGACGGTCACACATTGCTCTGTTCCCAGGATGCACCTGGCCTGGGGCGAGCGGGCGGACGCGGGGGACAGCTGTTTCCTGCGCACACTTCCTGGTTTGGCAGAGCAGAGGGGCGGGAGGAGGGTTGTGGTGTCGGGGGTTTAGTAGGGGCAGAGGGGCTGATGGAGAGGTAGGCAGAGGGGTGAATAAAAGGTGTTTGGAGAGGCTTTTTCCAAACAGGACATGTCTGCCACAGCCACAGGTGTGAGGGCACTCCTCATACTCATATATACATAAAAAAAAAATAAAAGACCCGGCTGATTGGATGGGAGGGGTTTGGTTGAGAGACGATGGAGGGAAGTGGGAGGAAAAGTAGAGAAGGATCAGTATATAGAGGAAAAAGAAAGGAAGGCTGGACAGACGGAGGGAGGGAGGGAGGAGAAAGGCCTCCTTTATTGTCTCCTGTCTTAGAATAGACTGACTCAGCTGGGAGGGAGCAGGGCTAATCAGAGCATAATGGCTCCAATCAATCGTTTCCTTGATTGCACACATACTGTACATGCAACGTCAACAGCTGGACAGGAGCCAGGCAAGCGGCACAGCACCACGAGGCACCTAAATCAGAGTCAAACATATAAACCTGTGATGAGGTTCCATCAATCTGCTCTATAAATGGCACAAGACCATATTTTTATGGCTATCAAAAACAAACATTTATGGAAAATTTTAGAGTCAGTGGAGAAAATGTTGACTGATACTGAAGACAGTGAGGTAAATATTGACCTCTTTGACCCATGAGGACAATGATTTGGCTTCCAGAGAAAGTTTGGATTGTGTTGGAGAAGCTAAGGAGGAAATTTTTGATAGTTTTGGCGGCCATTTTGACATCAGAAGTCTGGGAGTATTAAATGGTTATTTTAAGGATCTCCAGCTCAGACAAATATATTAAGTCTTCTTATTTAGAACTGTGTTTTCAATGAGACATAAAGGGTGACTGTCAGGAAGCCTCCTTCCTCCTCCCTTTACTGTGTTTCCCCCGTCCCTCTGTCACGTCAGTCTCTCCTTGTGTTTGTCCTTGTGTGCGTGTGTTCGTGTTCGTGTTCGTGTGTGTGTGTGTGTGTGTGTGTCTCTGGATCGGGTGTTTCCCTGCACTCTCGGCTCACCTACACCTGCTCCCCATGCCAATCAGCCACCTCAGCTGCAGCCGATCCACACTCATCAAACACAGGATAAAAACTTGGATCTCCTCACGCGTCTTGTTGAACTCAGCCTGGTAACAAGTCTTTGCTGTTTTGCTCTCTCGTATGCTTTGCCTCAGTTTAGCCTTGTCTGTTTTTCAAGCGACTAATCTATTTTCCTCGTGTCTCTAACCTGTCACGTCTGCTCAGCTCCATTCCATCACCTGAAGAACCTGCTGATTCACCTCACATGCCTCCCCATTTTTCTCCCTTTGCATTTTTTCAGAAACACAATTTGTTCTTGTTTGTTCATTTCCATTTGTGTGCTTTTTTTTTTATTAATCAGGAGGACAATTTTCACATGTATTTTTTTTTTTTGTGTGAATCAGTGCAGAAAGGCAGAAAAGTCCTCCTGCACTAAAGTCGCCTCATATGAACACATTTCATATAGAAGCAAGGGTAGATGAGACAAATATATCAAGAAATGGGGAAAATATGTGGTTGAGCTTACAGAGAATGACCCATGCTGGTGGTGTTAGCACAAGGCAACTTATTTTAACTATATTTTAACCGATATGTTGCATGAAATCAAGAGTATTACTTGGAGCAGTTGGCATTCTACTGACACTAAAGACACGCAGGTCCGACTTGGCGTCCGTTCTTTCGTTTTTTTTGTTAAAAAGCTAAAAAACTTCAACAAAATATACATTGAGAGAAAAAAAAAAGAAAAGAAATTATGAGCGGGGGCAGAGAACCAGCCCAGGAAGTCTCACTGGGAGGACTGGCGTGACTCATTTGACCCCGAATCCTCAGCGTGACCTTTGACTCTGAAGCGTCATCACCTGAGCCAGATTACGTGCAGAACTTTACGAGTGCGCTGCGGCCTTTCAAACAGCACCACTCGCATCCACTTCCACTTTTGGCAACACAACTCCAAATATTTCCATATGAGATGAGCACTGACAATGGCCTGTATGTGTGTGTGCGTGCGTGTGTGTGTGTGTTTCAGTGTGAACGTGTGCTGAAAGTTTCTGATTGTGAATATTCTCTATTTGTGATTGTCTCTAAGCATACATGCAATGTGCGTGTGTGTGTGTGTGTGTGTGTGTGTGTGTGTGGCAAGAGTGCCCTCGGGTCATGATGACACTGCGTGGAACAACACAGTATTGTGTCTTCCTCTCTCATGTTTCTCATCATCAGCACTGCTGCCGTCCAAATTCCACTGGTGTGTTCACAGCGTGGCGGAGGGACTCGGGCCTGTCGTCAGCCCCCCATCCTGCAATAATAGGAAACACTGCATCACTTTTCCACTTTCTCCCTCACTTTTCATCGCTAATTCAAAATATATTGAGTTCCTGTTTGGAGCTTCCTCACTCTGAACTTGATTATTTGTTTTGGAGGATAGCTACATGCAGTTTTCTTTGTGCTCTTAAATGGTATGGTTGTACATACCGTGCTGCTGTTGTTTTGCTATATGGGTGGAAGATGGAGCTCAGTCTGTAATGCAGCAGCCATCTCTTCTGTTTTTGTGCTTATACTGTATATGCCAATAAGAAAACTCTGCCAGGACATAAGCAGTATTAGTATCTAAGTATTATCTGTCAGTATAATCGCCATTGACTCATTCTGAAATTTGGGGGTTACCAAAAAATCTTTATTTATCTGGGATATTTTCACTGAAATGAATGCCCTCTTTCATAGAAACATCATGTACACTCGTGTGCCGAGCCAAAGCCGCAATTTCAGAAACACTGATGTCATAAATCCTTCGTGCGGCTTTAATGGATGATAAATGTTTTTGTCTGCTTTTGGGAAAATAAGATCTGAGCAGCAGGCTTATGGTTCAAGTATTTGATCACTACCAGACACATTTTCAGATAAATGTTTTCATGTTTTTATGATTCATAAATGTTACAAAAACCTGCCTGCATGGGAGCAAAGATAGGAGGCACCTTCAAACAACTTTGATGTTAAGGTACTTTTACATTAAGTCATTCAATAATAATTTTTAAAATCTGTGATGATGTAGTACTCTGACCTATTTCCACATCTAATTTCCAGCAAAATTGAAAGTGACTTATAGTAACAGATTACAAAGACCCTCATGTTAACAAAAAGACAGAGAGCACAGGGACTTAGTGTCCTCGGTGGGGTTTAAGGGCACCTCGGCGTTCAATGAGGGAGGAGTAAGTTCTGATCTTACGCTTTCCTCATCCTGCCAGTCTGGGCGGTCTCTGGAGGGGTGTCCAGGTTCGAGCTGCAGTGCGTCTGTCACACCTCTACAAAGCATGGGTGTTTCTAACATTTCGAACCCCCATTTTTATCAATGAGAGTAGGACAAAAAACAGAAACACTTCTCTGTATGATGCAGTGCAGGTCAACAGCACTACAAACTACATCACCCAAAATGATCATAGAGTTGAATCAGCGTCACTCTCAAACCTTCCTGAGGGAACATTTATAGCAGGACTGTGAATTAGACCGCATTAGTCTTAGCTGGATGTACCTAATATACTGGCAACTGAGTGCTCATCAAGGTGCAGTTGTTATCTCATGCCTTGTGCCGTCTGCGGTGCAGGTCTTATTGTTTGACTGTTTTGGTCATCTCACCACTAGATGGCGACAAAGGCTAAATGTTAAACTTGTGCAACTTCCAAGCGGCTTGCACAATTATTTAAAGGGACATTCTGTCAACTTTTCTGCCATCTTTTTGTCATTTGATAATTTACCGTGATCACTGTCATTATGTCATCTGTATCTAATGTGCATATGAGATGACGGATGAATTCGAGCCTGGAAATGTATCATCAGATGTATAATTTTAGCATTCAGTGGTTAGAGTGTATATCCACAGTCAACCTAAAGAAAAGGTTGAAAATTGGTGGTAAAGATGGAACTCTTTAATTCAGAAAACGTTGCATGTAAGAAAGATTTTAAGTATCCAGTCAGCATCAAAGTACCTTTAAATCAGCACAGTGCAACCGAATTCTCTCTATTTTTGTCCACGGTGGAAAAAGTTCAAACCAGCAGCCCAAAATGAACCTGAACACTAACTCTCTGAAAGTAAAGAACCACACACTGTTGTTGTCAGTTTTTCCATTTATCATCTGCAGATCATGCAAAATGTAAAAACAATTAAGATCAATGAATGCAGTGATATTTGTTACAAGCACAAACAGGCAGAAGGTGGTCTGCCATCTTTAATGTTCAATCAGAAACATATAAACAGAATTAACTTTATTTCAAACACAAATCATTTCGACCATTTATTCATTATTGATTCTGTGTAAATTTAAGTACAGCCCTCCTTTTGTCCACATGACATGGTGTAATACACTCACACACTCTCTGCTGGTGGGCCTCCGCTGCCCCGCTCAGTGTGTGGGTGGTCTGGGCCAGGTGGAGGAGAGAGCGATTAACACCAGGCCTGCCTAAAGGAAAAAGGAGTACAGAGGGAGAGAAAACAAGAGATGGAGGAGAGATAGACATCTGTCCGCCAGATGTGCTGCGCGGCATACGGAGGTGGTTTGTGAAACAGAGAGGAGGGAATGAAAAGGCTTTTGGTCATGGGGCTCAGTGACAACTGGATGCATTGTGACTGAAATAACACTCAGCCTCCCTCTCCGTCTTGCTCAATCCCTCTCTATATTTCTTCCATGTGTGTGCGTGTGTGTTTGCCCTGGTTGTCTGTCATTTGGTTAAAGACATAACACAAACACACACACGCACACTACTTCTCTTTCCGTCTCTTCTTCCGTTCCCGGAGGAACTTCTGCAGGCTGCTATTATACAGTATAAACCAGTGATGACCACCTGTCAAAACATGTCCAGTTACTGCGTGTGTGGGTGGGTGTGTGTTTTAGGAAGGTGTTGATGAGAGGGAATGAGACAGGTTGAACTTACTGAGCTACAAAAGACTGATTTAAATACTGATTTTAGCGTTAAACATGATAAAAATACACTTTTCTGTCTACAAATACTACAAACCTGCGAAACATTCTCAGTCCTTTCTTCTTACACTTGCCATTTTTACTGTTATTCTAATTCATGCTCCATTGCTAGTTAGCCTTTTTAGCCTTTAGCACAGTCTCAAAGTCCCTAAATTTTACTGCACATACTGTATGAGCATGTGATGAATAAAACCGTCCAATCTTGAACAACTGGGAATCTTTAAAAAAAAAAAGTAAACTCAAAGTCCAGAGCTTTCTGCTGAATAATGAAAACTGAACCAGTGACAAAAACACAGTTTCCAGCGACAATAATCAACATTTATCAAGTTCATTGTATGACTGTAATACCACTGTTGGACATAAACAACACCTTAAAGCACAGCTGAAAGTTTTACTCCATGATTAGATCTATTCTCTGTTTAATTGTAGTTCCTCTATAAATAAATATCATGCAGACATGAAGAACAAGGAACAGGACAGTTAAACACTTAACTCAAACCATCATCTATTTACAGTAAACCACCAGCGGCGCTTCCTGACCACACACACATCTGATGGCTTAGTGTAATATACACATATAAAAATACACACCCGGAAACAATATGGATCAAGTGTGTAAGTACGCACACTTTTCCTCACAACCAGAAGTCAGAACAAAAATGTGATCTAGCTGCAAAAATAAGATTTAGATTAGAGGAGCAGCTGACGAAAACAATGCCTTCACTCAGGAGGAGCTCTTGATCCGAAGGTTTTTGTCAAATTTTCAAAGTCGAGAACGAGTCTCAGCTTTTACGCTGTGACTGCTGCGCAGACTTCATCTGCGGAGGAAGATGCTGAAATACGACTGAAAGCTCCAGAGCAGCTTCTGAGTGAACTTTGTGGCGAGACTTTGTTGTTGTGTTGTCTTTGTTTCCCAGAATGAACTTTCAAATTCAATTGTATTTATTATTACTGCCATGCACACAGCAATATTATTGTTCTTTTTCCAACCAAACCACATTTTTGTTATGTTAAATTATTGTGTTAAAACTACTAAATACGCTACAAATGACTGAAATTAAGCAGCGATGTTTTTCATTATTGTAATTACGACTTGCAGCCCCCCTTCTGAAACACACTACAAATATGTCACATTTTTCTGCCCTCAACTCTGAATCTTTGCACTGTTAGATTTACGCATTTGGCCCGCGCACACAGAATATTGCATGTCACTCACACAGTGCTCCTTTGAGGTTCAGCTGTAGTTGAGCATCTTTTTTTTCAGCTCCTATGGATTCACTGTTTCTTTCCTCTGCAGCATGTATGTGTGTGTGTGTGTGTGTGTGTGTGTGTGTGTGGGTGGGTGTGTGTGTGTGGGTGGGTGTGTGGGTGGGTGGGTTACAGCTGTTTACATAGCTAACAGTGGGTGAGCCCTGTTCAACAAGCACCACCTCTGGGATTGAGGCATTTCGAAGGCCTATAAACTTTGGATGAAAGCTGAGGCCAAATTAATAAAGTTTAACAGGATAAAGATGTGGCTTGTTACACAGCACACCATTAAAGTATCCCTCCTAAATGACAGAAAACAATCCGTATTTACGAGTTCCTGGCCATTCAGCATCATATAAAGCAGACCAGTTTTAGTTTGTTTAAGTCCTGTTTGCATTATATATTTTAGGCTCTTTACCTGAGCCTTCATATTTCTCCCCTCTGGCTCAGCTGACCTCAGAGTTCGCTCTCATCACGAGATTTTAAGTAAAACCAGCGAGCGCGTGGCAAGGCAAACACACACATGGATGACTGAGGCATCGGCCCACGTTTGCTCCAGCTAAGCTATGACGGTGAGGTGTGTTACCTGGAACTGTTCATGGTTATTTTCGTTGATGCTCTGGTTATTGGGTGCTATTAGGTTTTATCCCACTTGGCGCTTTAATAGTTGTTGTTCTTCCTGAGCCGAGCAGCGAAACGTACCTTTCTCGCACAGGTTATGGAGCAGTAAATGCTGGAAAATAAAGTGCCTGGATTCCCTTAAAAACTCAGTGTTATCTCATGTAATTACTTGGATTCTGAATATGGAGAAGCTTACCGGTATGAGGCGAGTGTGTGGGCCTGTGTGGGTGTTTAGGGCTTTGTGTGTATGTGTGTGTGGCTATACATATCTATCACAGTGAATGATGTGTACTGTGAACACTTAGAGGTGATGGGAGCCTCAAACCAGGCCAAAGTGTCTCACAGTGATATAACATCAATCATATTATGGCTCTGGGAGAGAAAGAGGGAACTAATGGTATTCTCTCTGTCCCAGCTGGTTAAAATGAGGGTAAGTCTTTGGCAACGTTTGACACAAAAGCAGAAATCTGTCCTCTAAATCACTTTTTCACTGAAAACATCTGCCTGCTACGGACAATAATGACACCATGAGATCGATGAGAGGGAACCAAAACCGTCCAGACAGTTTGTCTCACTCATTTTTACTTGGTTATAATCAAAGCAAGCACCACAGGTAAGACCTATGCAAGAGCATGACGTCTAGCACAAGACTTCTCTTTTCACTGCTTCCCACTCCAGGAAAAAAATGATTATATGCCGCCTGCCGTCTCACCGTGTAGCCTATTCTCATCATTTCCTCAAAGATTTCTCACATAGATATTTTATTTCTATGTAAATGAAATTTGAGAGCAGCTCCTGTAGTTTTATTAACTGTTTGCTTTGGCGGACAAATCAGAACAAAGTCTGAGAGAAACTTAAGTCTTTATTTCATCTGTCATGTAGCTCTCAATGGACCTCATGAATCATTCCTGCGGCTGGCATTAATAAATGAATCACACAGCCTGACTGACAGCATCTCTCCTCTCCTGCAATAACAGATGAGCGTCAGAATCAAAGCACGAATCACTGCGAATGGAGCTGTCCGTCAGCTTTGGCATATACATGAGCCGCTCGCAGTCTAAAATGAAACAGACTCCCTCAAGTCATCATTCGTCTTCCATCCATCCTTCCTTGCTCAAAAAAACCAGGAAAGCTTGTATTTGTATGATCGGAAATCTGCTACAAATCTGGCTTCCATATGTTCGGACATATTCAGCTTTCATGTCTTTCAACTTGTTTTTTTTTTTTTTTTTCCAGTTTTATGAAAGAGTCTGCTTCTCTGCACATGTGCATCTCCCTTCTTTCGTATTCTTATTGTTTCTGAAGTGAATCCTAGCATTGTGTGGTTGCTGACAGCACTCCACTTAGTGAGGCCTTCTGCTGTGTGAGTGAACGTTTGGGGGATTACGGTTCAAAGGGGCTTCGCAGAGCTTGTACAGACGACCCCGGCCTGCATGGTCACTTATCTTCTGTTACAGGTTGTCAGTGATTGGGAAATGTATTGTAGATTGGTTCCACATTGTCGCTGCCTGGATCTGACATTAATCTTATGTTGACCTTTAGTTGTATCCTCAATTACTTTGAAAAGCACAGAGAGCAGATACAGCACAGTCACTTTATTGGACATGAAGTTAAGGGCAGATAAAGTGCAAATATGAGCACTGAGGTAATTCGAGTAACATTCAAAGATGGTGGTGGCCCGGAGGGCTCCACGTTTACCATTTGGCAGTTAGTTTCTGTAAATTTATTTAATTACAATTGTGTTTCTTTAACACTGTATGGACCACTGAAGTACAATCTAAACTAAAAAGACAGGAGCTCCTAAAACTGTGACTTCAAATCTTTTCTCTGTAATATTAATTACTCATGCACTTATATTGCACATATACATACATAAGTAAGTTGTCAGTGCGCTTCTCGCTCTTTTACTCCATGACCACTGACCTAAAAGCAATGTTGACACTTGCTCCTACTTGCACTTGCATTTTATAAACCCCACCTTCACCCTAGCATCCACCTGTATTTCACTGCTCATGCCCTGCTGTGCTCGATACTTCCTGTACATTTCTTACAATCACATAATCCATTCCACATGAGACGGCTGGCTGAACAATGGTGATGGTGATTGCTAATTTGGTGGCGAGGTACTGAAGATCTGATTCATTATTAACAACTTGCCAGCATGATGCACACGGACAAAGTGAACAAAGACAGCGAGGCAGCCAACTAAGAAAATGGAAGATAACAAGCTGACATATGAGCGGAGGAAAGAGCGAGCGAGGGCGAAGGCGAGTGTGCTTTTATGAGAGTCAGTCTGGGTGGTCCTTAACTGCATGCTCAGATGAGAGGCTTGTCAACACAACAGCAGAAAACATCCAAGTCATCCCACTTGTCCTAACTGCGGCAGACACATCCAGGGCTGGCCAATTCAGTGATGGATGGAGGAGGAGGAGGAGGAGGATTCAAGTCTTTTACTAAAATAACAAAGCTGCTATTGACACCGACCTTTCCTCTGTCTCCGTCTGACTTCTCCTTCCCTGTTACCTCCCCTTCCAACCAGCCAGACCTCAAGTTCGGTCTGGCTAGCGGGTGTCTTCAAAACACTTTGCAGCTGTTTGTTTTTGCTGATTCAGGTCTCCCACTTTTGTTCGCTAAAAAACATCTCAAACCAGTCAGTTAAAATTTAATGGCAGCTGTTGATGTGTATATATTTGGAAAGAATCTAAAGTACAGATTTATTTGATCCAGAAATATTCAACAGTTATCAGGCCAGAGCTCATTAATGGTCCCTGCAACTCTTGTATCCTGGCTTGGGTCTCCAGCACCTGTCAGCTCCACATTTTTATGAGCATTGGAGGCAGGAGTGGATACGAAGCAGCAGGGTTGGAGGGAGGAGAAGCAGGGGCATGGGAGGAGGAGAGGAGAGGGGGAATATTTGTGATATTTATGGGCTGCAGGGTGGCATACAGTCGAGCGTGTAGCACAGCATCGTAGGAAGCAGCTCTTACAACAGATCTCACCTTCTCTCTCATCCAGTAAAGACCATCAGAACTGCCTTTGAGGCTGTTACCATCCATCAAAAGATAAAAACAATTACTATTCATAAGGACTTCAGTGCGGCTTGGAATCCATTCAACACTGTCTTTTAAAGGACCAGTGTGTAGGATTTAGTGGGATCTATTGGCAGAAATGGATAATAATATTCATGATTATGCTTTCTTTATGGTGTATAATCACCTGAAAATGAGAATCATTGTGTTTTTGCTACCTTAGAATGAGCTCTTTATATCCACAGAGGGAGCAGGTCCTCTTCCACAGAGTCTGCCATGTTGCACCGCCATGTTTCTACAGTAGCCCAGAACAGACAAACCAAACACTGGCTTTCATGTTTTTAGCAGCCATTGCAGGGGAGGGTGAGGCAAGGGATATTCAGTTGGTTGCAATCTGCAACCTCACCACTAGATGCCAATGAATCCCACACACTGGACCTTTAAACCAATATGTAACAAATAAACATCTTGTGAAGCCATAAAACATCTGAATTAGAAAATTCAGGAAACCAGGACGCTTTTTTCTCATTTTAGTGACATTTACATTTTATGCATTGATGCAGGGTTTTCCCTTGCTGCTCGGTCACACAGTCCTGTTTTCGAATTGATTTGATTGGTAAAGCTTCAATTTAACGCACCTCCAGAATGTAAAAGTCACTTCCCACTTCACATACATGTAACCTTAAACCTTTACAGCCCAGTATGCAACAAATGTACACTGGTCAGGCTGCATCACTGCCATCTGCTGCCATTCAAACCAGTGTGTGTGTGTGTGTGTGTGTGTGTGTGTGTGTGTGTGTGTGTGTGTGTGTGTGTGTGTCCACCGGCCTCACTCCCTTCTCCAATTTCTGGTTTATTTTTTGCTTGAACAGCTCATGTCTCTGATGCAAAATTCACTTGTGAATGTATAAAAATGACACGCATACATAGGCAGTTTTATCGATTGTTATAGGACGGTGACATTGTCACTGTGACATTCCTCAAACATTGGTCATTTGTCAAACATTTCTGTAGTTTGTTTGTGCCCTGATTTGTGCCTTAGTTTTAACTTTACTGGTAGATATGATGGCAGTTTGTTCCCCAAATAGAATGAATAGTGAAATACAATCAAACAATAGTCTAATTTGGATTAAGCATGAGTGTGTCCCAACCATGGTGTCAATACTGGCTCTTGTTTTATCACTAAGAGAGAGAGAAGGGGGGAAGACGTCAACCACCAGAATGATATTTTTTGGTAAGTTTTTTGTGTTTGGTCAATGAGTTTAAATTTCTGTAATAAAAAGTCCTCCATGACGGTGCACCACCCAGCCTGTTCACCAACCCAGTCTTTTAATCTGATTCTCACTGGGTTTACGGGATTGCTGCTCTTTCGTTTGAGAGAGAAAATTAAACTCTTCGACCTTTTGAGGAGCAGAGGCTGAATCTTGAAGACACCAGTACATAAAATCTGGTTATGACAACAGAAAAGCTGAAGAGGGAAGAAAGCTCTGAGATGAGGACGATTAAGGACATTATCCTTCTCCACCTCAAATTACTGAATATACAGTATGACTTTTAACTTCAACAGAACTGTGGTGTTTTATGTACACAACTCTGAATAATATGCTTTTCAGTGGTCAGAGCACATATTGATGGGCATGTCCTATAAACCCTACCCAGTGTATGAGAAAAACAGCAGAACGCTTTTCCTGTTTTTCATCTGTGTTGAGGACACAGAGGCCTCGCAGATGCAACGTGTCGCCAACAAGACCCGTCTCTGCTACATCACGAGCAAGAATCTTGGACAAACTTGGAGTGTCGTGACTGATTTGACTGACACACTTTGTGAAACCAAGAACTGGGCCATATTTGCTCTTGAGCCAGGCCATGGTCTTCAATCACATGACAAACATTGATTGTTCCAACTTGTGCTTATGTTTCTTTGTCCAGCTCCAGTTGTCTCTTCTGTTTCAAATCAAAACTGAAAGCTGCTCCATATGAATGCCCTCTGTATAGTGAGGATTTTGGTAGAAAGTGATAGTTTAGCAAAACGCTTCAAAATGAGTCAACTAAATGTGAAATGACAGTTTGTTCATGAAAAAGACAATAGCATCATCTACTATAACGCCTGCAGAGGGAGGCTATTGAGAAGAAGCTGTCAGAAGAAGCAAAAGAGATTAGATTTCCAAGTCGAAACAGTGCTAAAAAGCGCGTGGAGATGGGTACAGGCTGTCAGGGAAGTGTGGTCTCCTTTCCAGCTCAGAGTGAAGCTGCAGATGGTGAAACAAGCCAGAACCCAAACAAGTAGCTTCTCTTCATCCATCCAAGTGATCATGCCAAAAGGATTCATTTAGGAGTGTATCTCAATAAATCTCCACAGGATCTAAAACATGTGGAGCAAACCGTGGATCATCAACAGCGGGCCCAGTGGTTGCTCAGACCTGGTTTACATTGATGATGGTTGGTTTGCATGTCTAATGAGGTGTGGGAGGCAGACAGAACCTCAGCAGATATCCTCTGTAGCTTTGAGCTACAATGAAGTCAAGCAGGGCTTTGGGGAGTAAAACAAATGCTTCTATTTGATGTGAAGCCTTTTCTCTATTTTTAAAGACTTCTTGTATTATTCCTTGTATGGGAGAATTAACATTATTATAAAAACACCTGACTTTAAGATGCTGACTTAGATTATATAACCAGCCCTGAAAATATATGATGATATGTAATTCAATAGATGCAATATTTATGGGAAGCTTAACGTTGCTTTGTATAAGAATGAAATGTTTATGAGAAATTAATGGGGCCGTACTATAGTAACAAAGATTTCCTCTCATAGGAAACTGCTGTTTTGCCAAAAACAAAGGCAGCAGGAAAGTTCTCCTTCCTGTTTTCATTGGGAATACAGCATTGACTCTAATCAAGTTTTTTTAATGTGGAAGAAATTATTAAATCCATTATTGAACCCATTAAAGGATTACAAGCTTTCTGATAAACCTCCTTACTCTAACCCCCCAATTCTGTAGTTACAAATGTTAATAAAGTAAATGGTAACAGGTGTCGGATTTGTAGTAAGCCAACAGTTAAAGTTAGTTAAGTCATTTTTGCACTGTAATTGCACTGTAACAAGTCTGCACTGTAATTATTAATGAATTGTTAAATGTTTTTTGGTCTGGGTGCTCTGTAGCAGTAAGTGGTTAAATCATCATCTGTGCCAAGAAATAGTTACAGCATGTAACTCCCCGTAAAATCATAAGTTTTGGGTTTTAAATGTCTGTTACAAACTACAATTACAGAGCTTTAGCTGTGCTGGTAGACTTTTTAGCTAGCTGTGTCTGCCCTGATTCCAGTATTTCTGCTAGGCTAAGCTAACTGTATCCTGGCTCTAACTTCATACTTTACTAGACATGAAAGTGGTACTGACCTTCTCAGCTAACTGAAAAAAGCAAGTAAGCACGTTTCCCAGAATGTCTTCTCATGAAAAATGAATGGGGTTTCCAAAATGACAAAAAAAAAAAAAAAAAAAAAAAATCCCTTCACAGCTGCTTTACTTATCAGTCAGGGAAAATGTTGTTTGACCAATTAAAACAGTGGTAGTGGGAAACTTCTGTTTCCTGTTTTAATGGATAAACAGGTTGGCTTGGAAACACAACTATGACTGTTATCAAATTGGCCCTTGTTGCAGGCAAACTTTCTCTGACGTGACAGCTATTCAAACACAGTGGCCTCTCAAGAAAAACAACCACATGCCTCCTTCACCACATTTTTTATGATGCCCTTAAATTCACCAGTGGATATAAATGTGTCTCGATCTTTTTTTCAGATTATCCCACATCCAAGGTGTATAGTAGGAAAGTGCAGTTTTCTCCAGATCTATCAAGTTCTGTGCTACATAAAAAAGCAACCGCTTGGAAGAGCGTAGCTGGTAACTACCAGAGCTATATGCAATATATACTAACAATATACTTTAATGAACGCTTGTTGTCTATCCATGCACCAAAGTACTTGCACAAGGGTCTTGAGTTTTTGAGAAAACTATAAACATTCTGAGCATTTAAAACCAATTTTAAATTCAGTTTGTAAGAGCAGTTTGTAATGACTGAAATGCAATCTGAAGTGCTTCCACCGCCTGTACTGTGGAGGGAGCATGCATATAAATGACAGTATCATCAGCATAGGGGTTTATTTTAAATTGAATGTCCTTAGCCAAGTCATTTATAAAAATAGTAAACAAAATAGGTCCCAAATGTGAACTCTGGGGGAAACCTTCAGTGGTCTGCCAGAACTGACGTTATGCTCCATTGGCATGTTGGCAGAAGTCTGAGAAATGCATATCTCAAAATTTAAACATATCAAACTGAAACTTAGACATGTCAAATGTCCTATCTCACAAAACTACTGCACTGTAATATCATTTTAAGAAACAGGATGGAGAGGTGTGATCTATGTCCCCAGGAAATACTCAGAGCCAAAGACACTGCATTCAAGAGCAACATCCAGTATTATGGTCTCAGTTAATCAGGTCTACTTAATTTGGAACAAACTCATTTATAAGCTTTGAAATATAAACTAAAATCTGGACACCAGCACACCTGATCGACAGACTGAGGACGCTGCTGCTTTTCTTGCAGTTCGATGGTAAATGTCAGTCAGTCTGAGCACGCTGGCGAGCTAGCTGTAGCACTTAGCTCAAAGCACAGCTGTGCAGAAGTGCAACCTCACAGAGCAGTGAGCGTGGCCATAGGCTTGCTCATATGTGTGGCCAGGATTCCCTGGAAAACAGTACTCAGAGTAGGTGGATTATCCAGAATATAAACTGCATATGAATTTTAAATTCTGTGTGA
Organism: Chaetodon auriga; assembly: GCF_051107435.1. Lineage (NCBI taxonomy): Eukaryota > Metazoa > Chordata > Actinopteri > Chaetodontiformes > Chaetodontidae > Chaetodon > Chaetodon auriga. Next base: position 4,093,580 of record NC_135077.1, on the reverse strand, counting down.
GTGATCAAACATGTATTTTGTAATGTGGGTAAAATTATCCTTCAGCTTATTTTATGAGTTCAGGTGGTACATGCTGGGAAAGATGCCAAGAAAAACAAAAAGAGCACAGATGCCAGGGTCACATTGCAAGAAAAAATGAAAAAGATAAACTAAGAGCAAACGTCCCTTCACCAAAGAACGTCACCAAGCTTGTAGTGGTCCGAGTGTTTGCTCCTGGTCTGTCTCTGTGTGTCATTTTGTTGACCAAGAAAGTTTTTTGGGAGATGTGTGGTTAAATTGGGCAAACGTGTGCAAGCCCCTTCCCTGCAGGAAACACGCAAAGACAATTTCTCCAATGTGTTGCATCAGTTAATGGGTGACTGAGGCTGAGCTGATTACGTCATGTCTCCGGCTCTCTGCTTTGGCTGCTGTCAGTGTCCGCTTGTTTGGAGGCTAAACAGCTGGAAAAAATAGGACTATTTCTGCAACAACAACAAAAAAAAATTCCCATTTTCTGCTTTTGTTGTGGTTTTATCTCAAGCCATGGCTATAATGGGACACATTTGTCCCTAACAAACATCAACACCTCTGAAAGAGAGCCGAGGCTCTATCAAGCTCATCTGATTGTGGCTGTTTGTATGGAAAGTTATCTGTGGAAACAAACTGGATTGTCAACCTTGCGTTCAATCTGTCATTCCCTCTCTGCCATTTTCTCTACAAATATTACACGCACTTTTTGTCCTTTGCGTGGAAGCCCATTACTGTTAAAAGATGAAATAAATAGTTATGATTTTAATAAATTGTGATAACAATTGAAAATGGTGTGATAGTAAGGTAAAATTTTGACTTTGATCCCTCAATTTTGACTTAACATGAGCATGTTTAACTTTTGTTCTGTTATTCAATTCTATTTTGCTTCTTTCACTACTGGAAATGGACTCCACTCTTTCAGTAAAGTCTTTCTTTTTTTATACAGACGTGCAATATGAGCTCATGGGTGGCTCTGCTGTTATACTATACGTCTCTGTCATTTGTCTGTTCCAGTCTTAAGGGATTGCAGAGGGGTCCCCCTTTCTTCAAATATACACACTTCATCATATTTCCTGTCACAGAGCTCATGCTGCAGTCTGATTCGGGCTCACACATCGCTGACTAATTTTAATGGGCCACACTCCATGGAGATATATGGACATTTTAGTTTTTCAAAGGGGGGAACAGCACTGTGGGTGTGCATGTGCTCTATAATTGAATTAAACTCAAATATGACTGAGCGTGCCAGGAAAAGCAAACTGCTCCCTGAGGATGTATTTGGGTCGAAGGCAGCTGTTTACAGACGGCAGAAGACCTGCTCTGAGTCACATCACACTTACACCAGCAGCTACATCCTGGGAGACGTTTCCTCCACACATTTACTGAATGTTCTTCTGGATAAAAGTAACTACAGTGCAGAAATTGTTCCCACCTCCTCAGCAAGCCCGTGTTCAAGATTGACTGTAAAAACATGTAAAACTGTACATGAAAGTGTAAACATGTTCAACTTAGGTTGACCGACTGAAATAAATGTCCATGCATCTTCACTTGTCTCAGTAATTCTCTAAGTTTTGAACAAAGGGTAAAACTTTAAGACTGAAAAAAGAGGAAGGAAAAATTGTATGTTAGTTCTGGATATTTCAGGTTAAGTTTGGCTTTTGTGCAGGAATCATCACACTGCAGATTTGTTCTTCTCTCATTTAAGCATGCTTCTTTTTACTTTTTATCTGTGTCCGCATCTTTCCTCTTTTGGAATTAGAGTTGCAACCACGTACACACTCGTATATGTACCCATAAGCTCTTACACAAACGCACAGACACAAACTTTTATGTAGATTAAATATAAATGTCTATACATATTTAGATATCTAATATCATTTTGCATTTAAATACATGTGATGAGCTTTGTGCATTTATGTAGAAGAATTGACAGATTAACTCCACCTGAAGCTACATTAAAATGGGGATGATATACATACAGTGAATGCATCACTCAGAAAAAAGGCCATTCTGCATATTGACTAATTTAACTTTGATGTTTCAGTACATTTTACTGCTCATACGTGTCTACAGTTACAGCAGTTAAATAAGATTATGATTGTGTGTTTTTGAGTTGTGTTGTTCCTGCTTTTATTAAACGACCTGAATCCTTAATTTCCTAAATGCAGGCGCCCTTCTGTCACTCACATTTCCACATATCAAAACAAACGTCTGATTAAAGCCAGCTATACAGTTTTAACTTGTAAAAGCCTGATACCTGACGGCCAGATGATCAGATGTATTTGTGTGCTTTTTAATATGAAGGCCTGTTTTGACTAAAGCAAACATGATGTGGAAGAAGTCACACACACACAGTCAATAAACAGGGGAGGGAGAGACAAAATGTGCACATGATCGGATCTTTTGTAACCTCTTGTGTTTACATCCACTGTAAACTTATAACAAAGCCCATAATCCAAAATAAACCGCGTGTTGTCACATTTGACCAATTTCCATTTCTTGTTAAAGCCAGTAAGTGTTTGTGCAGAGACGTTTCAGAGAAGATGAACACTTTGCCTAGAGCGTGAATTATTAATTTTTCTCAGGAATTATTGGCCAATGATTTCACATATGGGCACAGCCTTTTCATTATAATACCATTTTTATTTTCTTCGATCTGATCTTACAAAATGAAGTGCTCCCTTTGGCCAGAAATGCTCTGCTATTATCATTATCAGAATTGTTGTTATTGATATATAATTAGTTGTGTTAAATTATTGTAAGAATATGTAGTGAATAATTAGAAGCTAGTTTTATTTTTGTTTTGTTTTTTTTTTTACTTTTTTTCTGGCTGGTGCGCTTCAGTTCGCACAAATCTTTTATGTCATCATTTATGTCTCGTCTTAAATTTCGTAGAAACAGAAATAAAAATACGAAAAATACCGTTAAAACGTTAAAATGTGACAGACAAAATGGTCTACAGGGCTGCATTATTTGATAGTGTCTACAATGATGATAAATCCTGTGCTATTTAATTCAAATTACAAAGACTCTGCGTAAATGCAATCGATTTTATTCCAAACATATTTAAGAAATGTAAAATGTCAGTTTTTCTTTATAAAAAAAACAGACAAAACATTTGCTTTAATTAAAACAAATTGCTGAATATGGTGGCCTGTTTGTAAGAAAGCCATCATTAAAAAATCTGTAACATAACGGGTTTGTCCTCAGGAGGAAGAGGAGAGGAAGAAAATTCGGCTGCCCGTAAGTTCAAGACAGGCGGGCGTTCATTTTAATGGACGTAATCCATTAAATTGAATTAGACGAAGCTTTTATGATCCCCGTGGGGAAAGTGGACAAGTGAGAAACGTAGTTGGGTATCATTCCGTGCAGCGACACAGGAGGCATGAAAGAGGAGTTTGGAGCCAAGCACGGGACGGCGGCGCAGCGTCCCGGGTCGAAATGTTCAAAGGTTAGACAAGAAGGGAAATTCTTTGAGAGGAGCGAGGAGAGCGCAGGTATGATGCTGCTCACAGGTGGGATGCTGGGACTTGTGTGGGAGTTTGAACCACTTCTTATGCCCGGCTCGTGGTACAAATCAGGACCCTGGAGACAGTAAGCCATCCTGTGCGCTCCGAGCAGAGGGAAAACGGGCATCAGGCTGCGCTCCGGCGCCCTGGAGTCTTTCAGCGCTCCCAAATAGAAATGCTGCCTCTTGAAACGTTTCCTCCGCCGAAGAAAACTCCCGTTTTCGAACATATCCGCGGACAGGGGGTCCAGGGTCCAGTAATTTCCCTTGCCAGGATTCCCAGGCTCCCGCGGTATTTTGACAAAGCAGTCGTTCAAAGACAGATTGTGACGGATTGAGTTTTGCCACGCTGGGAACTTCTCCCGATAATACGCAAAGCGCTGGCTGATAAAATCACAAATCTCACTGAGAGTAAGTCTCTTTTTCGGGCTCTGGAGGATGGCCATGGTGATGAGAGCGATGTAAGAGTACGGAGGCTTCGCTGAGGCGGTGCTCCCGCCTGGACCATCCTGGAGCCGGACTGCAAAGTCTCCCTCCTCCCGCTCGTCAGGGGTGAAGGAAGACGCGCTTTGCTCGAACTCGGCATGACTCTGACTACACACTGAGAAGTCTGTGTTCTTCATGTCTTCACCACAGTCTGTCTGTCCATCCACGTCAATGTCCGTCTCGTCCATGAGTTTGCTGTCCAGGGTCATGGTCCAGAGTGCCCGGTGGCACGGCGGCCCCAGCAGGCGAGATCAGCGCCTGTCTGGGACAGAACAGACCCCCTTCTCCACTTTCATTCACAAAAAAAAAAAAAGTTGCGCATCTGACTGCATGTTTGACTTCTTAGCCTCCCATTCTGAACTGTCTCCTCCTCCTGTCTTCATCAAAACAGCAGCAGATGCAAACCTGAAGCAAAGAGCTCTGAACGACCGTCCACGTTATGAATGGTACACTGTGATAATGGTGCCGGATGTTATGATGGCGACAATCATCTGCTCATTCCGAACATCTCTGCTGTTAAATGAGAGACATTCATTCCACAGGCACGTTTTCACTGTGGGACAAGTCTGGATTCCTCTGCAAAGACACAAACTGCAGCTGCATACATGTCTGCCTTCACAGCGCTCTGTTCACATTCTGTTGTATTTTATCCATTGAATGTTTTATTCTAGGCCTATTGTAGTTTACTGTCTCAAAAATAACTCCCAGTGTGTATTGAGTTTTTATCCTTTCTTGCAAAAATATTCGTGTTCACTAAGTCCTGCATTCAACATCTAACTTTAAATTACAAATCCTACATAGAAGTACAGTATACAAGAGTCTGTTTCCAATAATATATACTATTATTGGATTGTTCATGCATGAACTTGTGAGAAGCGTCTTAATGGTGTCTTTGGTCAGTGTGAAGCCACTTTTAACTACTTTATATACTACTGGGTAGCCTAATCTATATTTACAAGATTATCATGTTTTCTATGAAAAACAAATGTTTGCCTGTGAAATGTGGTGTAGTATTAGTATGAGGTGGCCTATCATGATACTGATATAGAGTGCAAGTATCACAAATTTGCAGTAAATTGCAGTAAATGCACTCAGTTTCTCTCCATCGCTGTTCATTATGTTCATTATGTTGATGTTTAAATGACCAAAGCAGGTGAGACAGTTTGGGTTGAAATATGCTTCATGCAAAAATGAAGCAAGCACGTTTATTTAATTGAGTCTGTTTCTATCTTTTATGTTCTTGGCTTAAACAACACTCATTTCCTACGGTGTTCGTCATTGCTGGATAGTTTGGCACATGGTGAGAGAGGCAGCTCTCCTCTCTCTCTCTCTCTCTCTCTCTCTCTCTCTCTCTCTCTCTCTCTCTCTCTCTCTCTCTCGCTGGCTGGCTGGCTGTTTCAAATAAGAGGAAGACGTAATCCATTTTGAAATAATAGCTGCACTGTATCAATTCGTGTGAGGCCACCCACCAGGCAAATGGGCCTGTACTGCAGGGTGGGCTGAAGAAACTGTGGGAAGTCTCATTAATGAACAATTCTTCCTTGTGCCTCTCCGTATAGTTTAACGCAATATGTGCACCCTTCTGAAACTATTATACTATTTTATAGTCATGCATTTTAATAGGGGGATTATTTCAAGTACAGACCATACTTATGCGCCTAAAAAGACCAAGAAAACAAATTGGATGGTTTAAACTGAATTTAATACAGACCACAACCCATTCAATCTCACCCAAAAATCTATCTTCGTCTTCTCACGGAAAACATGCATGAGAACGAAATCAGTGCATCAATCAAACAAACAAACTCCCACAAAACCACAATTAGAAGTGATGACAAAGACAACAAAACAAATAGCTTCATTTAACTTGTGCTATTAAATGTGCATCTACTGAACACAGCAGACAGTCTAACTGTCAAGGTCAAGAGAGGTAAATTATTTTGCAGTTAGTAACAGTGAACGCAGCACTGTGCTCAGGTTGCCATATTTGGTCCTGAACAGAAATAACTTTATATTGCAGCCATCTGGCACTGCTGACCATTATACTCGGGCAACACTGAAGCTATTTAGATGAAAAGTGTCACCAATTATGACTAAACTTTCCATTGAGTGCATCTACTTCTTGTAGTAGCCCTTCAGTGTGCCATTCAGTAACTCTTACCTCTGCTCCAAACTGTCTGTGCCTCATCAATATATCCAAAACAAACCCATCATCTGTTTAAGTTTTGTCACGCATGCTACATGCAGGTTAGCAGGGGGCACAAACTGGATCCGTGCAGTAAAGACTGAAGTACAGATCATTTTTTCAAGGTTTTACAAAGTTTCTTCTTCTTAGGCTTTCAAACTGTTTGTTTTTGCCTGGTGTAAACAGCATGAAGGGAATTAGTGCAGCTGCCTGAGGTACAACATGGCTTCGGTAAAACTAAGTCAAATACTGGGTCAAGTAAGATGTAAGAAGCTGCTCCTACATGTCTGCACTCACACACGTGGTGAATTATAGGTTGCAGGAGCCGAGAGTGTCTTGTTGAACTGTTGTGTGCGAGTGTGTGTGAAGAGCTTCGTCACATGTGGACATAAAAACCTTTGCTCTGTGTATGTTCCCTACGTGGTGTGTTTCCGCTGAGCTGAGGTCAGCCTCACAAAGTTTCCACACTTAAGGCAGCATGAGTTGGAGTTGCCGTCTTTCCTCGGGATATGCCAGCAGTTGACACAGCGCACTCTGTACTTCTTATACCTTCAAAAGTCAAGACAGAAAAATAATACAACGGTGATTAAACACCTTTATTTTAACGTTTGAGTATCATGATGAATGCTGTTTCTTTCCAGTCCTCATAAATAATATTTATCTGTGACATGTATATTTGAAACGTCTCAGTTTAGGACAACTGCACCACTGATCCCATATCATCCCTCTTTTCAAGACCAAACAATGGTGTCTATTTCCGCAGGCTGAGATTATGAAAGAGAAAACACAAGCACACAAACACCACGTGCTTAATTTAGTCATACTCAAATATTTGACTTTTACCTTTTCACTAATGACAGCCAATGATGACAATGAGCCAATCGGTTTTTTACATGCTATGCTGTATAACCTTAGTCCATTTTGGCATATGTGGCCGTCCATGAGTCTGTGTAGGCAAATTAAACATCTGGATGAAATCATATACAGTCAAATGGAGTCTAATACTTTAAATGTTACAGGTATTAAGACTTTGGAAGTGGTTTTCCACAAAATGGAATTTGACCATAATAATTAACTTCATGGACAATCAATCTCCTGGACCAATGATCAGGGTCCTCAGTGTTACAGCCAAAGCGGGAAGTAAAACTCGGAGGAAAAGGTTTATTTCTGAACATCATTTTAGAAATGAAGTTTAAATTCCATTACGCTGAAAGGTGGCTTCAGCGCTCCTGTCATGATGTAATGCTTCATGCATGTGTTTTAAGCATTTAAGAGTATGAGCTACCTTATTCCACAAGCATTACAGAGTGGGGTCCCGTCATCGGCGTCCCTCCACATGGGGGTCTTCCTGGTACAGCATGACGCACAAACTTTACCCTCTTGTGAAACAGAAAAGAAACATGTTGTTAGTTTGTGTGCGAGTCATTGTGAACTGAGTGAAATTCACTGTGTCATCTATGCTGCACTCTGCTGTTAATAGCTAACAGAAGAGAGTCTTAGCTATCTGGTCCTTACATGTTGGAGGTAAAAACTCGTTCATGTTCCACTTGAGAAAGGGAGAAGAGTGTGCATGAAATTTTGTTAAAATGCATCAGCGAGGAGAGATGCCTATCACTACGATGAATTTAAAATGATTTGAAAAGCATTTTGTTAGCAGTGACACTGCAACCCAGCAACTCAAAGAACTGACTGTACAGCAGAAAGTGAAATCACATGTGACATTTTTATTGTTTCTTGGGCTTAAGGGAACTAATTGATACACATTATGGTTTTATGATGTTTATGCAAAAGGTTCCACAAATCCTATCAAATGCACACCACCTGTCCGGAGTGATGCCGTAAAGCCACATGTTTTGATGAGGTGGCATCCTCTAGTGGATAAAATACAAATTGCATGCTTGTCCTGGCTGACTTAGCTGTGCAGTTATTGCCATAATATAGATTACTGAAGTCGTCCATTAGATTTATTTCCTGTATGCCAGCCTTCGCACAGCACAAATGATGGTCTCACACGCATTAAGAAGACAAGACATTCCACTAATTAACTTTTGACGAGGCACACTTGTGAAGTGAAAACCATTCCAAGTGACTGCCTCCTGGTTAAGATCATGCCAACAGTGTGCAAAGCTGTCATCAAGGCAAACAGTGGCTACTTAAAAGAATCTAAAACATAGAAACATATTTTGCTTTGCTTAACACTTGCTTGCTTGCTACACAAAGCATATGTGTCCTTTCATAGTTGCGATGTCTTCAGTATTACTACAATGTACAAAATAATAAGAATAAAGAAAAACCATTGAATATGAATGTGTGACCACACTTATGACAGGTACTGTGTATGAACTTAACAACTGTGATAACTTAAGCAGATTTCAGATGCTTGTTCAAAAAGAAACACAACCATGTTATGTGTTTAAAATGAATGCATCAGAGGCATTACGCTATAGTTGAAATAACAGTGTTGAGAAGTATGCATTTGCATGAAATGTCAGTTTATCCATTAGAGGATGCACCCACATCAAAAATGTATGACTTGACAGCATCACTCAGGACAGGTGGTGCACATTTGATAGTATTTACTTTTGACTGGTCCTGTATATTATGTACTTTATTTGCTCTTCCTTCAGTTTTCCTTTCATTTCCTCCATTAGACAAACCTTTCCTTTTTGGGCTGTAACCTGTAAATACAATTGACTTAACAGGATTTATATATATTTTATTAATGAGGCTATCAGTTTAAATAGCAGGGCCTGCTGTTCAGACAGCCTGTGAAAATGACAACACAAACTAAAATCAGCTTCACTGAGCAGTGCAGGTACTCAAGTGTTACTCACTGGAAACACTGGCCATCGGGTCACTCTCTTCATCTGAGCTGCTAGTTTTAAGGGATTTCTGGGATGTCCGTGTCCTCAGCCTTGGTTTCCTTACACTCTTGCAGAGCTCCTTGCTGTGATGACAAACAGACATAATGTATGTGTGTGTAAAATTAACATACCATAAGTTCAAGTTGTCATCACCAAGGTCTAAATTCCCATGCACATATGTAATGATCTGTCACTACCTGTACTTCGAAGTTATGAGGAGCCGACACTGTTCCCTACTGTCGTCCAGCTCTGTGTCCATCCTGAACGTCACTCCCTGGAAGTCTGGGTCTTGGATATCAGGACTCCGGCTGGGATGAGGTTGTTTTCGAGGAGTCTTGGTTCTCCACTGCTGGGTAGATGAGGGAGCGGTTTCCTCCTTTTGGACTGGCCTGGGTTCTGGTTTTGATGCTGCGGGAGGGGAAAGATTTGATTCTCCATTACAGTTTGAGGACTTCAGTTGTGAAGCTGGAGGGGATTTTTCCTCTATAGGCGCATGTGTACACTCTGGTTGAGATGGGTTGATGTTTCCCTTTTGTTTTGACGTTTGTGTTGACGGGTGCAGCTGGGTGTCAGATGGGGGCTCTGTAGTCAAAGCAATGTTTGCATTGTGGTCTAGTGTTAGTGCTGGCTTTGACAGAGTTACACGGCCATCTTCTTTTGAATTAAAAGTCAGCTGAGCATTAAGGGATGCATTGGGGATGTGTGTTTGTGACGAAGCATTTTCAGAGAAGGGTACATTCAGAATATCCTGTTCAGAAGAAAAACAATCCTTCTTGTACTCCTGCTTCCACTCAAGTTGTGTGTTAATGCTGAACTTGTCCTCCCTTTTATCTCCCTGGTGAGGTTGTGAAGACACTCCTGCATTTTCCTCCACCAGCTCTGGTCTAACAGCATCTGTTTTTCCAGCAGTCTGTGACTGAACACAACAGCCCACCTTTGAGTCTTTGCAGCACCGTGCTTTATAACTACTGGCTCCTCCACTGCAGTTCCTCACATCTTCCACAGGACTGGCACAGTCTGCCATTTGTTTCTCACAGATAAGAAGAGGTGATCTCAAAGTCTCCACTCCCTGATCTGTCACATCTGCTGTTGCAGTCCACGATTTACCTATTGAATGGCCAAATTTTGTGTTATATGATACTGAACTTGGGTCCGACTCCTCTACGTCACTGTGATGCTGCAGCCTCTCACACTGCAGGTTGATCAGACTCAGTACTTTCCAGGGGCTGCTGCAGTCAGGGTGTGGCTCAATTACAGTTACGGGCTCACTGCTGTGACCTTCCTCCTTCACTTTTTTCATCTCATCATAAGGCGATATACAAGACAAACTGCGCTGGCAGGAACGATTAGAGATTTGAAACAAATGTACATCCTCTTCCTCTTTTTTAACTATGGATGGACCTTGTCTAGAAGTCTCATTTAGCCAAGTGGAGGGTGAATTAGTGTCTGGGAAACTGTTGTGGATGGGAGAGGCGAGCTTGGACACTTCTTGGAAAAGGTAGAAGAGTGCTGAGTGGGAGACATCGTGTTCCATCTTCTGGTTTCCCTGGATGAAGGCAGCTTGAGTCTGTGTCTGCAATACAAACAAACAGCTTTTGGATCAGTAGTTCCTGACCTGGGGGTCAAGCCTCCTTCACGGGCTGATTGCCAAGGTAGGAAATAATACATTCAAACTCTTGCTCAAACTCTTGTTTATTTTCAAACATTTCTCAAAAGTTTGCTTTTTCTTCTAAAATGGTTTACAGTTTTACCTTTTCAGGTTACTAAATGTTTTTCAAATAAAACAGGAAAACTTGTCCTCCACTGCTCACAACGCAGACATCAACTCGTCCTGATGAGTAAATATTGTTGACTATAAAGGGGTCACAAGCTAAAAAAGTTGAGAACCATTGTTCTAGAAGCTTAAGGGATTCCAAACATTAGAAAAACACAAAATATTACACAATTTGTGCTCCATAGTACTAATAATTGAGCTGCATAAACTACTGTTTAACATGTTTTTTTGTTTGTTTTTGCGATGTAAGGTTACTGAAAACATGAACATTATGTCATGTTAGCCTACAGAGCTAACAGGACTCATGTCAGAGCCTGACAAAGTCGAGCTGTCAGTTTCCTTGAAAACAGATGACAGGAAGCCGCCTGTTTCGGGAAAGAAGCCTCATGAATTCAAATGTAGCCTAATTGTTTAACTCACCGGCAGAAATGTAACAACACGTCGAGTCCTGATGGAGTTCCAGTTCTAGAATGTTGAACATTTCGCGGTTGTCTGAGTTTGTCGCGAGCGCAGGAGCAGATGGAGGATTCACTGACACAACAACGGTGCTGAGAAATCACTGGTTATCACCAAAAATGCGTTTCTCTCCATCTTTATGCTCTCCGATTTGCAATAGTACACCACGCTATGACTTCACACAGGCCTTAATGTTTTGGAGCACTCAGAAGGGCCTCTTTTTTTTTGTCAGTTTAATAGTCGAAAGGCCTGCCGATGTCAGGACACATTTTTAGCTGTGGATTTCTTGTTTTGTTGTTATGATTTCTCTCTATGGACAGTCTGAAGCATCCAGTTGATATGCTTATCGTGTTCTCTAGATCTATCACAGCTCAGTGCAGGCAGGATGTTAAGTTAAATGATGGCATATTTTGATCTTCTAACTCTTACAACCAGCTCATGAATCAAGTTCGCCGATCCGTCTTTCTTTTCCCCCATTTTCCACCTGTCATGGCCTCTGACGCTGACCACGTCTTTACCATTCGTGCCTGAAGAGAACAGTTCAAAACACGATCTAAATCAAGTTCAAGATGTGCAGTGCCATCGCTGGACGGTACTCTCGATGCTCACCTTAGATCTCCAAATGGATCATCCACACTGCGGATGTGTGTCAAATTACTAGGAAACAGCCCGTTGCTGTGACTCGATCGTGTTTTGGACCAGCAGGGATTGCGCGGGTGTTTTTGGTTTGCTAGATTACATGTGTTGACGAATAAAACTCACCACAGTGCTCCAGTTTGACTCGGTAGCAACTGCAAAGCGTTTTTTGCGACTGCGTAAAGGTGGCGATTTTACCGACAGTCGCTCTGTGTTCATCTCACAGTCAGCTGCGTCAGTTTAAGTTTGGCCAAAACAATAGAAACTTGAGATGTGTTCACAAATAACTTTTTTAAACAGCTTTTATTGCACTTGAAATATCATTTTTAACACATTACACAATTCACTTATATTTGTGCGTAAATTGAACAAGTACAGTAGACTTAACGAATAAAGGACATAGCTGTGGTGAACTCATTCCATGGTAACATGAAGCGCACCATCTTTAAAACCTACTGGTCTCCACCTCCATCCCCCTCTGGATCAGTGCACATCTGAACCCCATCAGCTAATCAAGTGTTTGTCCCTGGCAGCAGATAGGAAGTACTTTAAAATGCATTTTACATTTGACACTAACAACATAATTCACCTGACTGTGTTCTGAAATGTTAATAGTGAATAAAATCTAAGTTTCAATACTCAGCTCGCTTATTAAGCTGCAGGCAAATTGTCTTTCAAATACACTTCATTATAGCGTTGCTTCTTGTGTCTCGCCTCAGTGCCGTCTAGAAGGAAATTATTTTGAGGTTTGTGATTTCGGGTAAACTATAGTCAGTGAGAACTTTATGATAAGACGTCACGACACTTTCAGCTGAGCCTGGTACATAAAAAAGAAAGTATGCATACAATGTCTGACAAGGGAATCAGGATGGAAATGATGGACTGGCAGAAATTACTTAAGAACATCATCTTGTGATACTTGTGCGTATGCGAGCTGTAACAAGGAATGTTCCATTTAACAGCACAAAGATGAACTTTGTTAAAACTTGCTCTGCGATGTATAAAACAAACATGAGATTGTCAGGTGTTTTAGCAAAGAACAGTATGTGATTAAATGGTTTCGAAGTGCTGGTCTGAGAACCCTCCACGTAAATAAATACGTTGTCAGTTAAACCATCGGTTTTTAGGTTTTTTTTTTTTTTTTTTTGGAGGTAACCAATAATTTCACCTTCACACATATCGTGCCTGGCTGCCTGATCTCATCTGCAGGCCTGTCCTGTCATTGGTTAACTGTGGAATTTCTCATTCTGCAAGTCATCTTGGGAGTTGCTGCGGACTTTGCTATCCTTGCCGCGCATCTCTTCGCAGTCGCACCCCCTCACTGAAGGGGCAGTGCAGAGACACCCTCTCTTTTGCCTCCAATCCCGCTCTTCTTCATCCTCTGCGCCTCTTCTCAGTGAGGTTTGGGGACATGCCCGTCCACGTAGAAGTTCCTGGTGACTTTGGGCAAGGTGAGTTCAATGCCATCAAGTTCTGCAGTGAGAATGATCTGGCAACCCAGCCGGGAGTTCTCCTGAAGCATGGGCGCCATGTCCAGCATGTCATCCTCCCTAGAGTGCCAAGATGTCCGTCAGCATTTACAGCGATCTCCCTTCATCTCACTGCACTCACTTGTTGAAATTCAAACAGTTAAAGGAAGAGATGATTTGCAGCAGACCTACCTCTCCTCAGGTTCTGGCAGTTTGTTAAAATGGGCATCACTCACGTAGACCTGACATGTTGAGCAGGCCAGTGATGCCTCACAGGCTCCTAAACGAAAGACAAACACAAATAATGAGGGACAATTGTCTCAAAACCATGACTCAATAAAATCGCTAAGAAACAGCTTTAACTGTGGAAATGCTCACCTTCCAAGTCAATTCCATGCTTGTGAGCCAGATACAGGACATTATCTCCCACTTTGGCCTTCACTGGGATCCTCTGGCCAGACCGATCTATATACACCACATTCACCCTAAACAGTAGTCAGTTAAAAATAACTTAGCTTTATTTACATCATCATATAGCAAAACATTTCATTCACCATTTATCTATTTAAAAGGAGCCCATCAGCTGATGCCCATGGGCATCATACTCATCATATGCATATACAGCATCCCATTTGGCAAGGTAATATGATTTAGCCGCTACCTGCTGCTCTAGTGAAATGTCTGTGAACGTTACGTTTGATAATTTGACAGTGTGAAAGTGTAATAAATGCTGCTGTTAAAGATTGTGACTGAGAGGACATAATGCTCCTATGACAAAAACATTTTCACACATTGTCACCTTTTGAATACGTGATAAATGATCAGTTTTTCCATCTCATTAGCACTTTTTCTTCGAATCTGGAGAGCTTGTCAAGTTTTTTTTGTCAGTGTGTGGGTCATTTTTTTCTTATCTGACGTGTTTACCTTGGCTACACACTGTATTTCCTGACAAGCGCAAACTACAACTCTGGTTTTTAAAGATAAAGTCTCTCAAATGCCACATATGCAAATTAGCTAAACTGCATTATAGTGAGGTGTTCTTAATATTATGCACACCCCATTAACGCACATTAGAGGGGCAGAACATTAGAAAAACATATCAATACAATCCTCTCCAGTCCAACATCACCACCCACTATGACCTCAATAATACACATAAAAATTTGGATTTACAAACTTTCTGACAGTGTCAACAACGACAAAATAAATAAATAAATAAAAAATTAGAGGCTTCATCAAGGTCGCCTTCATGGCAGAGCTGTTGTTTTGGATCCCATTGGTCAGTCAGTGTATGCAGCCGTCTTTATTTTATATTTACATTCAAACACTGGTCCAGTCTGTGTCCATGTTGCGTTCACGTGTGCAAAAAAAATGCAAGTTCAGCATGACTGGGCAAAAAAAGAAAGTGCTTTATCTTCCTCTCGTGGTTAAAGGAAGCCTCCGCTGACTTGGATTATGCAGTTACAATGTTTGATAGTAGCAGTACAAGTGTTACTAAAAGAACAAGGTGCTTATTGGTTACCATGATGTGACAACACCGCTATCAATTCAAAATAAAAGCCCCTCTTAAACTTACACGTCCTCTGCGTCCTCCGCACTGGAGCCCCCCTCCTCACTGTGGTGAAGACCTTTGAAAAAGAGAAGCACGGACAACTGAACTGCGAGTGCTCCTGCTGTCAGTGATGATATCAGCACCTCCTGACGGTACCGGATGTGGAGAATGTTTGACTTGTTGCACAAAGTTTCACAACCCAATCTTGGAATGTCCAAGTGAAGTTACACAAGTGTTACTGAGCGGAATTTAGACCTCCATTAGTTCCTCATATCCTTAAACCACCTGCGAACCAAACGTTGCTGGCATCAACAATGACATAAGCTGTGCAACGAAAAGATAACTTGCTGCCACTTATCATAAACGAATTGCTCCAAGAGACGAACCAGCTTCTCATTGAAGCTAAATATGCTAGCAAGATGCACTACTGACCTATACTCGTCTGCAGGTGTCGATTTATCGTCCGGAAGCTCTCAAAAGAAGCCCTCCTTTGAGACTGAGCCGCGCTGCTCACACAGCTCTTTAACCTGTTGAGAGGACATTTGCTACAATCTGGTATAACTCGAGAAAGTTTGAAAGTCAGCCCCATGCTCGACCGGACAGCAGCGGACGCCGCCATGATTCTGTTTTGGTCACATGGCCCAAAACGGCCAATAGGCTGGAGAGATGACGTCTCTGCTGTGACGTACATCTCCGACAGCAGAGGGCGCTGCTGCTTCACACGGTTGGTAGATTGGCAGCCGTGGAAGAAGTATTCAGATATGCTGTCTATAAATGGTTTAGGTACAGAATAGCAACAAAATGTATTTAAAGTATTAAAAGTAAAAGTACTCATTCTACAGAATAACCCCTGCCAGAATGACTATACATGAATAAGAAAAAATATAAAATATAAAGTACAATTTTGAGGTACTTGTAATTGAAAAATCAAGTTGAGGTAGAACATTAAATGCATTGTCTTTGTACTGTTCATTTGAGTTTGACAAAAAAGGAAAAGAAAGTTATCACATTCTGTTTTATTTATGTTTTACACAGCGTCCCAACTTTTTGGAATGAGGTTTGTGCACAGTATTTGTAACTGGCTCGATTATGACCAAATGCAAGTCTAAAATGCTGCTTAATGCATCAATAATAATTCTAAAAATAAAGTAAAATATATAACAACACATCATCAGATATGATATGATATGGGGCCATTCTCCATTCCCATATGAAAGAGGCCATTCTACATAATTAGTACTTCTTACCTAGTTTTGCCAATATTAGGAAGAAGGTCTGCCCACGGTTCAAAACAATCAAAATACAATATTTCTACACTGTCCCATGCAGTTTTAAGCTGTAATATTTGCTAGTATCACACAAAGGCAAATGCATGTTTTGCCTTGTTTATGTGTGCTGCAGAGGAAGACAAACCTAGATAAGAAATCTGATGCAGGCTGGCAGCAGAAAACTGAGACCACTTGTGTGTGAAGACAGAGAAGTGATGTTATGACTAGAGACGGGTGAGGTGCTCAGGCGTGCTGTTTTCCCTCTCTGTCTTTACCTGCCTGGCATCTGCTCGCAGAGAAAGGAAATTATCTTTAAAAAACTGATCCATTGAACATATAATCACTTTAAAGAGTAAAAAAACTCCCACAGAGGAGCATTGTGTTGATATTTGAGATGTGATTTATAGGCTTTAGTGACTCTATAATGACTGATGAACTCATCCACTGGGACAGCCATATAATGTTTGTTTCCTTTTTTATCTTTCCTCCAGCGTCTCATAATGATCTGGGGAAATCCTCTCTTAAAGTGAGTTCTAAGATATATACTAACCTCCCATCTGGATCAGGCTGTAGAGGTTCATTCCATGGCCATAAAAAGTAAATGGGGCATTCTCATGTCTGCTGGGAGTCAGCTCAACTGGCATATAGATTATTGCACTTTATAGACTCTAAATCCACATAATGAAACACCATTACACTTTGATGTATGCACTCTCTCTCACACACACCTGCACAGGATTAGTGTCCGGGGACAATTTACCTGTATGTCTGTGAAGTCTGTGATTTTACTGCACTTAGTATATCACTGGGCCCGGTTGTCCTCGGGTCCTGCAGGTGTGTGTGTGTGTGTGTGTGTGTGCAGAGGTGTGGTGGGTGGAGGTTGTTACACTTGACTTGGGTATGAAGTGGCCCCTAGATGTTCCTTCAGATTACATTCAGCTCACTCCCTGATGACTATGCGGTGTAATAACTCAGAAACCCCAGCATGCACACAAACTTTCAAGCCAGTCACACCGCAATACTTAAAACAAGACACTTCTGAAGAAAGACCTGCACATGCAACACACACACGCGCACACACAGAGTTAACAGACACACCCAGGGCCCAGCAGTGACAGCATGTGTGGACATTTTAGCAGTGATATACTGATCTCCCCAGAGTGCACCATGTGCATGTGCGCAGCTTTTCAAGGACAGATAAAGCATAGAAAAACACATTTCCCAGCATTCCTCTGGGAGCCGTACAATCGCTCCCATTATTGTTTTTCATTTATTGAACTTTTCCCACCTTGTCAATCACAACAGAACTGAGCCTTATACTTAAAAAAAGTTGCCATTTGGAGCATGGAAAACAGGTTTCTTTCTTTTAAAGCATAAGCCTGTTGATATTTCACAATTTACTCATTAACCACAAATCCCATGAAAAGATCAAAACCAACAATGAATGTATTCCGCTAACAAGCATTGTCCGTGCAGCCTACACCTGATACAGCTTATGTCTCTGTAACATGGAAGCTATTAACAATACATCACTGAGCCACACTGCTGCACTGAATGATGTGCTCCTTCATTACCATGAGCATCGACACTGCAGTTTATTTTGAGTCAAACCCACATACACGCAGTCCCGCTGCTCTAAACACTCATGCAAATGAATCTGCAGCTGAAAATAGTTTCCAGAAAATTCACCATTCATTCGTGTTTGAGTAACTTTTGTGTGAAAACTGCAGTGCCCAGCAGTTTGAGGTAATTACTTTGCCTTCTTAAAAATGGAACTATATATTTGGGACCAGTTAATAAAAGTGCAAATGAGCTTTGGTTGCAGACCAGATAGGGAATTCAGAAAGTATTGAGGGGAGAACAATCTATGTCTATCTATAATTAGGTTGATATTTTATTTGGCTTTATTAACAGTAAGAAAAATCTACAATAAAACCAACCTTATTCACTGATTTTATCCATTTCCTTGTGTTTGACAGGGTTAATAAGGCCAAGAGGTTTGTAGAATCTGTAGAAATTGATCAATTAAGATAAAGTTAAACATTAAAGTATTGCACGCTCACTTAATGTCTGCATGCAGATTTTACTTGCCCTATTTCAAGGTATTTCTGGCTTTACAGTAAGTGCATCATCACCTATAAGATGACCTATATTAGGCCTCTGGGAAGCTGCTTTGCAGCCAAGCGCCAGCAAGCATGGACAGCCCAAACCTAGATCTAGGTATTTGTTGTTGTTTTGGTGCCCAGCTTAACAGGACAACAGGCCTTCTTAAAATGTTGCAACATTTTGAGCTTTTAGCTTCAGAAACAGTGAGAGAAACTCTACAGCTGCTGAGTTTGACCTTAAAGAGAACGTACAGACACCAGAACATGTCTGAACTAATTGAGCTCCATTTAATCTTATCATCATCTCTGTCTTACTGCTTGAATCCACTGTGTGTGTGCGTGTGTGCGTGTGTGTGTGTGTGTGTGTGTGTGTGTGTGTGTGTGTGTGTGTGTGTGTGCGCATATGAGCAGCATTGCACAAGCAGTGTCATGACTCCCCTCTCTCAGATGACTCACACAAACCTCTGACAGTAACTATTATAAATGCGGTAAGCAAAAAGTGTCCCTGTGCCTTGTCATGCTTCATGTGTGTGGGAACGTTTGTTTCTCAGCCAGACAAAAGGGAAACTTACCATCAATGTGAGTAAACACCGCAGCCTGGGAGCTGCCACTCCTGCAGGGTAAACAGCTCTTTAGTCAAACTGTTGTGACGTTTATGCGTCTGGGACACTTTCTCTATCATGTGTCACACATTTAAACGTTTTAAGAGTCTCCCCGGGGCTCAAGGTTGTGTTGAGTTGTTAGTAATTAATGACCTTTTTCACACAGAACACTAAAAAGTGCACAGCGGCCAGCAGTGATAGTGTTTGTTTTAGCTTGAGGTTTGGATGTGGTCTCATGGTTTCAGTCTGTGGTCTGAGTGACTACCGTCTGGCCTGTGATCGACAGCACTGACCACTGACTGCTGACCTTTGACACCCGATAAAGAAAGGCTGCAGAGAGAGGTCAAAGACTTGGGAGGTCATGGAGGCGCAACCAATCATGTCAACAAATCCAAACACACCAAGGAAGACATCGGTTCATTCCAATTAGGCTTTTTTTTTGTTAAGTTTGCTCGGAGGTTTGTGGAATGTGGGTCAGATTTGAACACCTCTGCCTTTACATAAATTTGAAGAGAAATATATTGTCTCCCCTTCCCTCTCAATCTCTATCAAAGCTTTCCAATTAAACACTCAATCGCTTTGTGGTTACCAGGGAAAAATCTGCATTCTGGGACTTGGAACATCATACTCTGAGCCAATCGCAGGCCTTCATCTGTTCTCATGGCAGCAGAATGATTGATGGGCTCCTTGGGGAGGGAAAGCGACTCCAGGCCTCCTCTCTGTTGTGCTGACAGCAGGTAAAGATCACTTTTACTAGCCTGTTTATGTGTGTTTGAGGCAGAGAGCAACAGAAGGTGAGACAAAGCATTACATTATGTAAATGAAACATCTGCAAGCGTATGCATGCCTGCGTGAATGTGTATTTATGTGTCTGCATGCAAATGAGAGACTGACTGCCTGCACGTGTGTGTGTGTGTGCGTGTGTGTGTGTGTGTGTCTGTTCATGGGGTTCTATGTGTTGTTATTGAATTATGGCTGTAGCAGTGACTGTAATTGACCCTCCATGATCTAGACCTGGCCTCTGTGAGACATTTAGTCCGGTACAATGTCTCTCTGGGGACTGAGAGGTGTTAACTCCATGACAAACTGGACTCTGTTTCACTCCACGTGATCCAACTTTTCACTGCGGCAATAAATTGTCTTTATTTCAACAGTATATTTCAAAATGAATGATTGGCCTTTAGGAGATGTCATGTCTGTGGTCACAGTGGTTTGCTTTTACTTTTGCAGGCCATTTTTCTTTTAATTGAGAAAGTTAAGTATGGGTACATGCCAATGTGCACATATACACTACCTCACTCAATCTAATGCAGAATCTAGCTGGGATCTGGTACTTGCTTCGTGAGCATCTATGTTTCCCAGAGTCTCTTATTAGCAGCCGTGTGGTTTTGTGGGTCCATTTGAATTTTTCTTCTTCTGTCTTTAAACACAGGTCACAATCTTTAATAGCTTCGTCCACTTCATGCTACAGTTATGTACATTTTCCACTGTGGGCTCCAAAAAGGAAGACAGAGAAACGGAATATGTAATAAAACTATTTCCTGGAGGAATTTGGACTCTAAGAGGGTGAGAAGTTTACTCACTTTCCTTTAAATGACGTGCTTTGCTTTCCTGCCTTTAAAGGAGTACAATTCCACATCAAAACAATAATGAGACTTGCAAGGAGACCAAACTATATTCCATGTATGGCATCAGGGTGGACAGGCTTACGACTTTCTGATTATTTCAATTTGTTAGCTGCATTGGAAGTCTTATCGTCTTGTTGTTGCCTTTACACTCTGGTATCAGACACGTCAGGCTCAGAGAATACATCATTTTTGCTTGTCCTGGCTCACTTCACGTCTGTCTCTCTTTTTACATCCTGCAGGTTCTCCAATGATCCCCCATCCCTTATCCACTTCGTGACCAAAAACAAAACAAAAGCACAACTTTTTTTTAATGAATTAGACAAACGTGTCTACAGAACAGCCAGTCTAAACAGTGTTATCAGTGCTGCCTGCAGACTGAAACTGCCCAAAACAGAAACCTATTTTGTGTGTGGCTCAAATCTCGCTTTATTGTTTCATGACTTGACAGCAGCCAACAGTGTACGTGCATAAAACTGTGTGTCCTTAGTTTTCCAAGAAGACTTTCAAAGACGGCAGTTTTGGAGGTTTTGAAATTATTCATTATTTGTCTCTTCAAAAGCAACGCAGTCTTCTGGAACACATTTAAAAATCCACTGAGGAAGAAAACAATGTTTCATTGATTAAATCTGCATCTGCTCATTTCCGAATGGTGAGCTCATAGCTTATAGCAATGCATGGTAAATGGTTTATTTTGTTATCCAAAGGGTATGATGTGGCATGTGGATCTTATGTTTTTCTTTGTAAGTGTGCGGTTTGTGTGTGTATGTGTTCAGTTTGTGTGTGTGTGTGTGTGTGTGTGAGTGTGTGTGTGTGTGTGTGTGTGTGTGTGTGTTGCACATGTTGGGGGTTGTCTTCTCCTGTCTGGGTGCTGTTATTATCTGGAGCTTGGGGCTTTATCACTGAACAGCAGAGATGATAAGAGACAACTCAGGAGGCCAGTGGTGTGGGCCAGTCTTGGATATGTCTCCATCCATAATACACACATCACTACACACATGACCACACACACAAGCACTCCTGAAATAACTGGTTTAGAGTTCAATCTCACCCCCAAATGTGGCACTGCATAAACTAATACACGCATGACGCATGTCCTTGTGATATAAATCTTCAATATGTGAGCAGTTTTCATTGAAACTACTTATTACTAAGGCTGCTGAAAACTGTTGACAACTGTCTGTGAAGTGTCCAAAATAAAGGCGGGACAGAGTGTGGAAAGATATGTTGCTGCTGAAATTTTAAAATGTAACGTCAATGCTGTGACCACCACAAATGCAATTCTATGCATCTGAGCAGAAAAAAACTGGCACAAAGCATGGAAGCAGATCTTAAAATCTGGACAAACGAATCCAAAACTATACCATTAGAGTTAAGTGAGGAAATTTGGTGCGTAATTTGGGTGAACCAAAACTGACTCATTAAAAGGTTATGTGAAATCTCAAGTTAAATCATGTCTGACAGCCTAATGTGGGGAAATTCAAATATATAAGCAAGTCATATGTGCTGCTTGGCACCTAATTCATGTAATGTATCGGCTGAATGTGGTGGATTCATTTTAAATAATGTGCTTTAAAGTCTGAAAAACCTACTGAGAGACACTAAAAGCACCTCCTGTAGACCGATCTGTTTTGCATTGGTTTGCAGAACCCCAGCATGTGTGAAATCATTTGAAGTTCTGCATACAAACAACTCCTCCTCAATTCGTTTTGCAGTCTTGAAATGAAATCCGCTCCAACAGAGCCTGAACGAGCTGCAGAGGATTTTGTCTTCTGCGCTTCAGATTTAATCTAGGTCTCTCTCTGATGTTGGCGTTTGTGCCGAAAGCTCTGCTGTGGTTGAAGACATGTGAGGAGATTAGTCTCTCCAAGCTGTAAGAGAGCTGCGATGATTTAAGATTTAAGCAACGCTTAAGCAAACTTAAACAAAGACTTCATTCTTCTTACATCTCATGGGTTTGTGCAGCAGGCTAGAGGAGGATTAAGACGGGACAGATTTATGGGGAGATGGATCGGTGAGTGTGCAAGAGAAAAGAGAGAAAGCCCAAGTGGGTCAAGTCAAACTCAGGAAAAGTCATCTCTTTCAAGCTGGCACAAAACTCTCATTACATTGCGCTTTTAGACCAGACATATCCAGTGAAAAAGATATTATATTACATGAGGTCTGATGCAAAAAACAGCCAAAGCTTTTATTCATTTGAGATGATAATTTGTTAAGTAAATGAACATTACACAGGCTGTCATACTGGTAAGAATGCGTTCTCTTTGTGGGAATGATAAATGGTCTGCATGATTTTCATTATGGAAAGGATGGCGCGCACACACACACACACACACACACACACACACACACACACACACACACACTGCCTTAAACTGACTCCATGTTATCTCCTACCAATGTCCACTCACACACAGGCGTGCACACACACTTTTACACCAGACAGGGAGGTGATGATAAAGGCTTGGCAGGTGTCAGTTGAACGGTCTGGTGCGGTTGTTCCTGGAAATGGGGCAGCTGTGAGCGGATGGTGTATCTGCACTGGGCATCACAGCAGCTCCTGTCGCCGTGCTGCGTGAGTTATTACTCTTGGTTTTCCTGGGTTTCCTTGGGTTTCCTGTAGCACGGTCACAGACACACACAACACATAACGCTGTCAAGCCTATGATATATACGTACACTGTAAAGACGTGAAACCAGCAGGGTTTTGGAATCATGTGCTTTTTAGTCACCTCTTTATCACCTTATAGTGAAGAGGATCCAGACAGACGGTGTAACTGTCTTTAGGGTCCCCTCACAAAAGAATAGAGCTAAAACCAGACACTTCAGGAGGTGACGTGGTGTGAACAGGTGTGTCAGACTCTTGCGTCTAGCACTGTAACACTGAGCCACTGCATAATGCAGGTTTAGTCATACGCATTCCAAGACATGTACACTCACCCACGCAGCAAGCATCTAAACAAGTCTGTAGGACGTAGACAGACAGAGAGCTGAGCACACAAACCCCTGCCACACACACACATAAGTACACATATACAGGGTCCTTTAATTATCCTGATACACTTACCTCATCTTTTCTCTCAAGTTTAGAGGGCGGCACCTGGTCACATCACTTCAGAGAGACTAAAATAAATCTGCACATACACAGTCAGACTCTTCGTCACGCCATGTCAGTTTATTTATAGTATTTATAGATCACTTTTAAAAACGTCAGTTGCTGAGAATACAGAGACATTAAAAAATACAACAAGCAAAGACAGTTTGAATGAAAAGAAATAGATAAGTAAATAGAGAATAGACAATGTTGTAAAGACAGACAGCCAAGGAGAAGATTCAGTGAATGAAGAGGATGACTGTATCTTTACTGGAAGTTTAGCCGCAAAGAGCGTCTGCCAGATCTGTGGTTGCACACTCATTAAACCAAAATCCATTTTGTGATCTGGTTTTTAATTGAAGTCGCTGCATGATGGGGGTTTTATTCCTCATAGTCAGGGCTCTATGGATGAAAGGGGATCGGGGGACGCTACACATTCCACTGACATGAAACATATACAATTTAGACCGGTGTGATAGTAAGCCAACAGCATGTGGAAACTCCCTGGATGGAAAGAATTCATTACAAATGACTCTTTCACTTTCCTCAAGGCACTTCCTCACCTTAAGCGCCAGAGTTTCTCTTAATTGGCTAGCTACAGGTTTATGGAGTAAAAGGATACCAAACAAGTCCAAAAGATCATTTTCATTTATTCATTTTACTCTGTCTTTCAACTGTGTCATTTTTCAACTCATTGCCAAACTTTTCCTTTTTTTTTAAATCTTGGCACACATCCAGTCATCTAATTTCTATTTTCCTCAGTACGTTTCCAATTTCCAAGGTTATACGATAATGAAACAGCGTGTCCGTGCATGTCCTGGGTATTGATTGTTCCAGGGGTTTGTCTGTGTTACATCAGTGGAGTAATCCAGAGGAATGTGTGTGGCTAGCGAGCATAACTGAAAAAACTGGAAGTTAAACTCACTGAGGACCAGTCTCTTTACCTCTGGTAAAAGTTTTCTGAAAAACTTAAAAAAAATGACTTCATTAATGATGATTATTTTAAGAAGGCGACAATATTGTATTGTATACCAATGTAGGGTCACTGTAACTCAATAACAAAAGCATAGATGGCCAACTAACATGAACAAACTTAGCTAACTACTGATAGCTGGCCAGCTAACAAGAGCAAACTTAGCTAGCTAGTGAAACTTGGAAGTTCACCTAAGCTGCAGTTCAAAGTAGGGAAGAGTGCAAACACAGAGTATCAGTAAAGGTGCAAAAGGTAAAAGAATTCCAAAATACACACAATAAAACACGTTCATTATTATTATTTATTGATGTACTCTATTATATTTTTGACTTGTTTGATTGCTTTTTACAACATTTTGTCAGTTGAGGTACTCCACACAGTCCACTTTTGGTGTAAATGTGACTTTGTTTCAGCCATACAGGTCATAACTACAGGCAGGCGAGACATTTGGTCCAGCGGTGTGCTGTCTTGGATCGTGGTTCCTGCTTGTTGGCACTTTGCCACTTTAAACTCTCTCTCCTGACTTTCCTGTGTTACAAATGCTGCATGTCAGCAGCACACAGAGGTGGTGGACTGTCAATCAAACTCATCTAGTGCAGTGCGAAGAGACACAAGCAGATGTTTTCTTGGAAAGCTGCATTTTACATGCAGCTTTTTCGCTCATGTAAATTTTTCCCCCCACAGAAAATGAATAGTTTGTGCCTTTTGGTTTGGGTTGCCTCTACCAGAGAGGTCAGCTTTGCCATCTGTGTACAATATGCAGAGATGCTTGATGAGGAGCCACAATACCGGGAAAGCAAGCAGAACCAGCAGGCAGATGAAAAACACCGATGTCTCTGTTTAGCAGGTTCATTCTGTAAGCTTCTACAACGGCTACAATAAAAAGTCCATGTGTGAGAAATGGAGGTGAAATTCTTCTGTAAACTCTTCTTAATGATTCACATGAAACCGCAGAACGGGAGGATATGCCAGTTACACAGACTGCACTCCCACATGACTCTCTGACTCCCACCGTGCCAATAATTACTCTTGTTCTCTTCCCAACTCCCATTTCCAGCATGTGTTTCATGTTGCTATGTTGAAAGGCCTTCAGTGGAAAGCCCCATGTAAGGAGCAGGACTCACCATAAACAAGTTCTGTTCAAACACTGGTATCTCTTTCTCTCCCTGTCCTTCCTTCTTCTTTTCCTCACGTGATGAATAGAGTGTGGCGCTGTGCCCATCTCCCCCAGACCCATCTTTAGTGCTGTACTAGATACCATCTACAACTCCATAAGAACATCATCCATCACTGTTATCAACAAAGGCCTTTTCAGACCTCCTTCATCGACATCAGCAGGGGTCCATCTGTCCTCCCACATGTAAAGTGTTGTGTGTGTGTCCCCTCCACCCTCAGAAGCATGCTTGCTCCTTATCTATCCACACAGTTTCCATTAACTATCTGCAGATCTCATGTCGAACTCAAGGAGACACTTGGAAACAGGGAGGAATTTTCTGGACCATTAATGTTGAGTTGCTTTCAAATTTAGTCTGAGAATAAAAGGAAATGGAGAATTTAGAATATCAATGTGTGTGTATTTTTGTTTTGGCAAGTATCTGAGTGAAGGTTTTTTGTGTGTGTTCAGTTCAGCGGGTTCTGTCAACGTGAGGTAAATCACTATTCGCGGGTAGAAAGCATGGTGGGCCGCACCCACAGACCACACTCTCCTCTGGCTGGCTCACACTCTTAACAGGGTACAGGCCAGTTGGAGTCCATACATGTTGGCTTCCTGTGTTTTCTCTCAAACTAACCTTCCCTCATTGTTTCTCTCTGACATGTGCTTTGGCAAGGACCCCACCCACCCAGCCACCCACCCTTCAAAACATGAACGCCCAATCCTGAGAAAGGGAGTGAAGGAACACAGTGGAGAGAAAGAAGAGGGGGAGTGCTAGAAAAAGAAAAACTGAGAGAAGGAGAGAGAAAGAGTGGGCCTCAGATTCTGTGACGCCGAGCACTCGCCAACCCCGAACCCACAAAGAATGAGATTGGAGGAGAAAGCGAGGACGGCATGGAGAGGACGTGGGAGGGAGTAGAGGGGCTTAGGAAAACGACCATGGATGAAGGCAATCTTTAATAAGGAGAGAGCCTTGGGTTTCTGCGGTGGTAATGGCTCCAGTTGTCTAGGAGGAGGGCTGAACAACACACCATGTTTATCCAGAGTAGTGGGGCTTGCTAGCTTTACAGCTTCCACCATTAGCATCTATGATGACAGCATGGATTGGCGAACTGGTCAGTTGATTTTTTTGCTTTCCTCACAGCAGCAGTCAATTATCCACCGCACAGATTCTGAGCAATGTGAACTTGTGGTTCCAAAATTGTCAGTAAGACGAGATGGGGGACAAATTTCGCATTCCTTGCTCTGTGTGTAGATGCATTTTTACTGGTCCGGTCACACCAGAAAGTACAGCACAGCACAGTTGTGGTGCTCGAAGATTGGTGTCGTAACGTCGGCTCACAGCGCTGGTGAACTTCTGTGGTTGGCATGCTAACTGCTAACAACAGCCAGCCGGAAAATGCTAGCACTAGTCAGTCACATAGCTCCAGCTCAATAGTCACAAAAGCTGCAGCTAGTATGCTTACTGTCAGTTAGCTAGACCACCCACTAATGGGATTTCATGTAGTTGATTAAAGAGACTACACTTGGCCAGAGGGGGGTTTAATAAAAGCTCATGGTGCACCAAAGCTAATAAGCAATTCTTCTATTTTATTTTCTGTTTGCATTGACTTTGTGTGTAATCGCGCTGCATGAAAAAGTCTTTCATGCTTGGTGTGAATCAGGCCTATCCTGGCAGTCATGCGTAGGTTTTAGTGTCAGTGTTTCATCCCAGCAACAAATCTACATGCAGCTACCAGGAAGAAAACCTTCCAGACGTGTCAACACAGAAACACAGTCAGGGGAAATACAAAGAGAGATTAAAAATCCGGGGAAATTAAACCCACTTGAAGAGGATAACTATAATAAGCCTCATATTAACTTCAGATGAACTTTCATCAGTTCTAACAGTGGAGTTGCAATGGGAAGGTATCGCTTGACACCCAGTATGAACAAGAAGAATGATATACATACAGCAACCGATAACCTTTTTATAAGATACAGTATATTTAGCTTCTGAGAACTGTGTTAAGATCGACTTTCTGTGTCCTCACAATAAAGTGAGTTCAGCACTAGGAGAGTATATAACTTTTCTGGTCAAAGATTTTATTCTGTCTCTTACTTTCCCATCAACAGTGTGACGAGAAAACTCAATATGGTGTCTTAGACAAAAACCTTAACAGATGGGGGTCTGTGGTCAAGAGTGGGTCATGGTGGGAAAAACAGCCGCTATTCAGCAAGATTTATAACAGAGTTTTCAAGCAAAGATCTGTTAGTTTGCCAATGATAAGACATAGCAGTGAGGAACTTAACCATGACCACAGCCTCAACAGTAACTTACTCTGCAGGAAGAATGTAGGGAATCTCTCTGTCTACCCCCACCCCCCCTTTCTAATGTGTCTCTGAAGAGGTCATTAGCTGAGGATGTGACATCAGCTAAAGAGCTGTGTAGTCACTCATCTGTCAACCAGCATGTTATATATTTGACATTAATTCCATGGCATTAAAGCGGCACCAAACAGATTGGGATTAGAGTGCTGCCAATGTAAACCAAGGATCTTGTGACACCATTACAGTGTCATTCCCTTGTTTAATGTCACTCATGTTCAAACGTTATTAGTGACCAGTGTCACTCCTCACACATACTTTGTCTTCAAAATGTGCTTACTCTTGCGGGGAGTGAAAAGAAAGCATTTTGAGGGAGTTGAAGTTGGGAATGAGGCTTGTCATCATTCTAAATCAGCTGCTGTCTGCACTATTGGATATCAGCTTATAAAGTCTCTCTGGGCAGCTAAAGCCTTTTGTTTCGTTGGCTTCTTCTTTTTTTTGCTGCTAACTTGCCGTTTGCCCCACATATGTTAACTGATGGTCTTTAACTGTGTTTACAGAAAGTCTGAGAAAAAGCTGCAGGCTGTTCGTCGAAGCAGATAAAAAGTGTTTTGGCGCTTTGAGAGACGATGAGATAGAGAAGGGACGGTCGCAGAGGCCACAGCTCTTCCTTTGTTAGAGTTGTTTTTTACATGAAATACGCTGCATTCCGTTTTTCATCAAATTGGACGTGTTTTACTGTGAGTGAGCAGATGTGAGCCACATTAGCATCGTTAAGCATATAAGCCACCCCAATGACTGCATCATTAAAAAACTCTCCAGACGCCAATTCTTCCAATTACCCACTACTTAAGCTATGATGTGGCACAACTCTCCTCTAGATTCGAGATCTGCTTAAGATTAAGATTTATAGCTGAGTTGACTGCTTAAGGAGCAGTTAGCTCCAGAGATCAGAGACACATAAACCAATACCACAAGAGAACACAACCAGTGTTAACTAAGCACAGATGAGAAGATGGTCTCATAAAAACCACATCGCCTGACACAGGAGAAACCTCCACACTGTCATTCTGCACAAAAGTGATCCAGTGGCAGTTTGGACTTGAAATCGGAGCATGTGTGCTTCCTTTGAGTTTGTCAAAGATTTATTCAACGCCTAAAGGATTTCGGGGACATTAAGGTTGACTTTCAAACTGTTCTGAGGTGCTGCTTTTTGGTTTTTCTGTCATGGAAAATAGTTGAGTCATTTACTTGAGTATAGATTTGAAGAAATTGTACTTTACTCGAGCATTTTCATTTTCTGCTACTTAATACTATGCTTTTTACTCCACTACATCTATCTGACAGCTATAGTTTGTAGTTACATACTTAACTGAATATGAATAGTGCTGTTTTACTACTTTTACTTAAGTAAATAATTTTCATCATCCACTGGTTTTACGCTGTCATCTTCCCTCAGAGATGGGTGATAAATGACTATAGCGTAGTCATTTAGGTAACAGAGAGTTCACTGTTAACACTGTTTTGGAAGTTCAGGTCTTGAGTGGCAGGTTTTTATTGTATTCTTCCTCCCTTTCAGGCTTTTGTTTTGCCATTCACTTCTGTAAAATATGGAGGTTCTGTCGGTTTATTTTTGGCACACAAAAATGAGTAGAAATCATGCTTCTCTGGATGGAAGGAAACATAACGGTAATATAAATGATACATGTACACGATTTGTAGTTAACACACATTGGCTAAAGTTTGCTAAATCATTTGTATGATCTCGTAGGGCTGCTTTTGTTATCTTAAAGCTGGAGTTGATATCAATGGAGAAACCAGGAAGAGTAAGCTGGACTTTGAAAGTATCCAACCAAAGACTCCCCTTCAGGCCTCCCTCCAAAGCTACTCCCCAAAAACACACGAACGCACGCATCCTGACAGCGGCTGGATGACGAGGCGCTCTTTTCATAAATAGATAAATAAACACATCTGTCAAATGCTAAAATCGTATAAACTCAAGCAGAATAGCTGTCAGGAATGTAGCCGTCAGTCTTTTATTCAGAATGGGCTTCCCAGCCTGGCAGTTACAGCTCGTTGCTGTGGGTGTGTGTACTGTTTTTCTGGGTTAGCTGCTGAACAAGTCTGTCAGCTCAGAGTGTGTGTATGGGGCGCAGTGCATCACTGTCATCGCTAACCGCATCCAACTACATCAAGTCATTATCACGATGAAGGTAAACAACGAACATGACTGCTGTTGACACGCTGTCAAGCTAGCATGTTAGCAATGGGAAACTTAGTCTACACTTTCACTGTCATGCTTGTACGACTAGCACTTAGCCTTGTGGAAGACTCTGGTCATGGGCAATGAGTGCACGAGCGATGTATATGCCGGTAGGCAATTCATTCAGCCTGAACGAAATGATTGGATGGGGTTATTACAGACCTGTGACAGCCTTTCTTTCTTTTTTCTTTCCCTCTTCTTTATTTATTTTCTGTCAGAGCATTTGATTTGTTGACCGTCTTATCTAATTTGGCTTTAAAAGCAATGAGTGTTTGACACTCTCCTACCTCTCACTTACTGAAATTTCTATTTCACCACCTGTGTCTTATTTTGATGAGCTGTCACCATCCCTGATGCTAAGCTAACCAGCGTGACTAATGCCACCAAAACTGAAGAACAAGCAAAACAGAGAGGTGATTTGATATGCAGTAAAGAACATGTGTGTGTCTGATGTGCTTCAGTGTTTTCATTGCTTTCCTCCACCATTGTTGCTGTACTTCCATGTGTTGCAACTACTTAAGTCTCATCTGGAGAGTTGCATCGCAGTTTAACCGTTAGTTTAACTGCGCACAGCAAACGAAATGCCTCTGAAATATCCTTCAAACCATCAAAAGGCCAATTACAGACATGAAGACAGAGAGACACAAACACAGAGACTCATAACATAACCTATAGCAGACTTGGATTGTAAATGATGGCATGATAACATTGTATACTGCAGCTTTAACAATAAGTGAGCAAAATTTCTAAATATTGTACCTTTCAGGAGCAGACGCCATAAAGAACATCACCATAATAAATCAACGCCATCACCAGAACCAAAATGTCAGTAGCTAATTCTGCAAAATGCCAAAATATGTTCAGTGCCAATATTTAGAAATTCACACTTTGTACAATATTTACACTTGGTAACTACTGTATGGTTAAGGTTAGGCAAAGAGAGCAAATAACATATGATCATGGTCGAGGTTTGGTTTGGTTTGGCAACTAAAACACTTCAGTTGTTA
The DNA here is from genome assembly GCF_051107435.1 of Chaetodon auriga. Classification (NCBI taxonomy): domain Eukaryota; kingdom Metazoa; phylum Chordata; class Actinopteri; order Chaetodontiformes; family Chaetodontidae; genus Chaetodon; species Chaetodon auriga. The sequence continues at coordinate 4,062,244 of NC_135077.1, read as the reverse complement.
TGGTTAAGGGCAGACCATGGTTAAGGTTAATCACTAGTACTTCCAGGCAGGTCAGCAGCAGCATTCTGCATCACTTGTTAACAATCAAGTGATGTGATGTGAAGTGCATGAATAATTATCTCCCCCTTGGCTGGAGATTCAGTGAGTTTACAGCGTTCAGTAGTTGGAAAAGAGAAATCTTGAGTCATGAGAGAGAAGTCTGAAAGCTTGAATCTACATGAACTGCCTAAGGAGACCGGTGACGATAATAACTTTCCCTTGAGAACACAGCTGTCTTGCTTGGACAAAGTTTACCAGCAGTGGAATCTGCAACAGTAGTTTACTGCTAATCAGAAGCCAGTCTCTCAGCACAAACATTTGTTTTATTTTTTTACATTTGATGAAATCACAGGAGGGCTTGGTTGTGAGACAAGTACACACAAAGACTACCAGACAAATATTCTTTCAACAGTGAGGCTTGAGCAGGAAAATCACATTGATAGAAGAGTCTCCCTTGATCAGCTCTGTTCTCGAACCACCACCCAGAGCTGTTTACATCCCTCCACCACAAATGTGACTCAGTCACAACCACAGCGTGCTCAGTTTCCCAGAACCAAAACATTATAACAGAATCACTGAGGTGTTATCATTGGGGCAGCTCATTGGACATGATTACTCAGGAGGATTTGGCACAGAACGGCTGACTGATTAAACGCAGCCCAATAATTTCAGAGCTGGTAAAAACAGAGGTCCTTTTTGGGTATTTAAAATCACCAGGGACGATTCTCATCCTGCTCTTGTGACAGAAAACACATCTCCTCATCTCCCCTGTTGTATCCTGTGAGGCTTTTTTCACTGCCACGGAGAACATCTGGAGCCAGTCACTCCGCCACTGGCTCATGAGAGCAGCTCCTAATGGAACATGTGAATTTGTTATAAGATCCGGCCTGAACAGCTGCTATTAGCTCAATTACATATTTGGCTGGAGAGCAGCAACGTGCTAACTCTTCACGCATTCACGTGTAATTGTGTGAATTGATGTTAATGCAGCTCCTAAGAGCCAAGGCAGAGGGTCACAGAGGAAAACAAGTAGTCACATCTAACAACAAGAAGTCTGACGCCGAGACCTGAGACTCAGATGAAGGGTTTAACAAGGAGTGGGTGGGGCACTCGAGAGGGAATGAGGTACATGTAAAGAATGAAAACAAGCTCTCAGGAATCACCATTAAGAGCTGAAGGTCAAAGTTGAACGATACTGTTGCTGAACTTTGTTTCCTGAGAATATTTTGGTTTTGGAGACCATGACTCTACCTGTCTGTCTGGCCTGGGGCAGCATCACACACACACACACACACACACACACACACACACACACACACAGAAAAACATGGCGAAACACAAACCAAAGGTGTCACAGAAAACTCTCTCATGCTTCAATTTCCTTTAGAAACTTTAAGGTCAAACATGATGAAGTGTATATCTTTATAAACGAGTTAATTACATCTGCAACCACAGAGTGCATGAACAAGAATCAAAATAAACAATTAGTCCCAATTGGAAAAAATATGCATATGTGACCCAGAAATGTATTCTGTTTTGTTCACTTAATCACTCTTCCATGTCACACTGGCATGACATCTGTGCTTAGAAAGAGTAACAGGAGATAGCGATAAGGAGTAAAATGTGTTTCAATATGTGATTCTCACAGTTGCTTTCTGCAGCATTTGAAGGGAGACAAACAAATGTGATGATCGAATTTGGTGACCATGTTGCTGTTTGCTTGTTTTTTTCTGTGGAACATAGATACACGAATAGAGTTGTCCACAAATGGGCATGAAATCTTCAGCTGTCCCGGCCGATAGCCTTGGAGGGAGATTCGGTCACCATCTGTATTCTGTTTCCACTAGACTTGTCCAAATATTACCAGCCAGCGTTTTGCACTGAGCTGGACAGGGAAGCACTAATCATGGGAAAATAACGGCCTATAAACTCTTTCCTCTTTTCAAAACGACTGGGACAGAACTATCTGACTACCCTGTGTGTCCTTCATCTGTTGTCATTAGTTGATGGGTGAAATAAGCTGGACGAAAGTAGAGAGACACTCAAGTACAGAGCTGAAGTCGAGGCAACAGAGAGAGGGAAAGTGAGATGGAGCCATGGGTGAGAAAGGAAGTGGAGAATAGTGGACTGTACAGTAAACAAACAACCCCCCTTTCCACTCTGGTCGGGGAATATCCCTTCAGCATGTCCAGCTGAGCTCACACATGCATATGAACGCTACCAGAATACTGTATTTCATCACAAGGATGCAGCGCAGCCCATTCCCATCCTCCTCCTCTAAACCCTCTGTCTTGATATCCCCGTCAGCTGGCAGTGACACATACTGTACTCTGCTGCAGAACATGTAAATACAGTCTACAACCAACTGATTTACAGTCAAACACACAAACCCACAGACTCACAGTAAGTGTCACTTCTGTACACTGCCTGTCTTTTCTTAGGTAATCAAACACCATGCTAAAAGATGCACCGCAGCTGATGCAGCAAATTGGCCTCCTTGACCAATCACCTCAGTGTTGCAAGGGATTTAATGTTTTCCTGTCTAAACGTAAGCACAGATGTGCGAGAGGAGGCCTCTAACCTCAGAGCCCTATGCGGGGAGTAAAAAACGAGAAGAAAGGGTAATCACTGGAGGGAGAAAAATTTAGGTTATAGTAGACACACTAGATGACAGCGTGAGGAATTATGGACGATCTTTTGCTCACTAGTCTAAACAAGCTTGAAAGAAGAGTGCCATTTTTCTTCAGGCACTGGCATATTCCTGGCTATTCACTGCGAGAGGCACTCACAGCTATTTTCCATGTTTTCATTAAAGCTGTTTTAGGCAAGAGAGAAGAAATGTACAACTGGCTAATGTTTAAATCCATATATCGTCGTCTTTGTCAGTGTTGTCCTTTTTATCTCTGTCCAGCTTTCTATTCCTCTGTCCTTCACAGTGACTTTCTCTTTACTTTTCCATGACTGGCCCTCCCTCTTCCTTCTTCAACTCTCTATCTATCCCTCTTAATTGCTCCTGGCATCCCACCTTTTAGAGGGGGGGAAAGGGGAAAGGTCCCAGCAGACAAATCCCAGTGGGAATGTCACAGGCACATCAGGAAGCTTGTGAAATCCATCGCCACTGGCTCCTTTTCTCGCATTCCACCACACGTAAAAAGACCTCTGCCTGTATCAATCCCTCTGAATCCTAACATTAAACATGGAAGACCTTGCAAACAGAAGCCCAGCACAATGTCTCGAGTGTTAGCAAACAGTAAAATGGTTTATAGCAGCTAGCAAAGACACTAGCTGCCCTTTCACCAAACCTCAGCAGTTACAGCGTGGCCATTAGGGGGTCCGTAGGGACTCGTGAGGGACCTGTATGCTGCCCAGTCGCTCGTATAATTGTGCTTCCGTAAACAACAAGGCCTATCAGTCACTGGGAAAACTAAAATACCCTCCCTCCTGAAAAGCACCCAAACAAAACACCAAAATAAGACATGGAGCTGAAACTCACAGTGACCTGCTGATCTCTGGAGTCCCACAGTGCTGATCGGTACTGACACACAACTATGTACAGACACACCGGCGGCATTATTCTCATTCTCTACAAATTTCTCAAAACTAGTTTCAAAACGAGCTACAACTAGAGCTTCATGATATTGCATACACATACTGGATCTGCTTGTTTCAACACATTGCTGAAGTTACAATTATGTTGATTGAAATATTCTTTCGTAAAATGGAAAGAATTTTGCATCATTTTATACACATTCCCCTGTAATTCATCCTGGCGCTTTTGATGTCTTTGGAAACTTTGGCATCTTCACTAGAATTTACAAGTTCTGTGGGTTTGAGCAAAGCTTACATCTGACCTGCCAAAGGGTTTGTGGGACTGACGAGCGATCTCCTCACAGCGAGGGTATTTGGTCAAGGCGAGTGAGCGCTTGATTTGAAACCCCTCTGCTGAGACAGCTTTGATTACAACTGCACATTTCTGACAAACGAAACAACTGTCCCATCTGGATCTGTCTGGACATAAACTGCAAAGTAACTTGATGCCTTAAGCGGTTCTGGGTCGCAATCAAATGAAAACTGTTTAATCAGAAGTCGAGCCTCATCGGGACGCCGATGAAAACATGAGAAAGCGACTGACTTTGACCAGAAGGATGTCTGACTGGGAACTTTGTGACTCTGGAGATTTCTTCTGTCCCCTCTGGCTGTCAGCTGGGTCTATTTCTGATCTACTAAGCTGTGAGGGCAAAGAGAGGGGTTGCCTGAAAAATGAGGAGTCAAACATGGCTTTGGAGGAATTTATCCCACTCCCCAGCGGGTGTGTGAGTGAGGGTGTGTGCACATGCCTATACATGTAAGTACGTAGGCCAATGTGATTATTCTGCCACTGCAATCCCTCAAGGTGGAAGGGGAAACCCTGCAGTTCTCATTTAGAACACTTTTCAAATAAAATTAAAATTCCCTTCGTTTCTTTGACTTTTCACCATGGAGCAAATAAGCTGAAGGGGCCAGCTGGTTTGTATCTGTGCACAGTCTGCTGATGCACTCATGATACCCCATTTACTGAAACCTGCTCTGAACTTGCACCACGGCACACTGAAACAGGATCCAGCTGCTGGTGCGCTTGTGACCTGACATTTAATTGCTTGCAATGGAACAAGCAGCTTGGAAATGTGGTTTCTGGAGGAGGGGAGGTGGCAGAGGTGGTGGTGGCGGGGGTAGGATTGGGGAAAAGAGATGGATGACTGACACATAGACATGGAAGCTCAGAAACCGAGGAAGACATTAAGTTTCTGCATTTGAATTTCTCCGAACCGCACATAATTGGTTGCAGAGCTTGAGTGACATCAGAGCGTTGACTTCCACTCGTGGCCTTACTGAAAGATCCAGAGTGTTGTTCAAAACAGAATAGAGATCATACATGGAGCTTTACACACAATACAGCACGAACTTGTAAGATAGAAATCTAAATGAAAAAGCATTATGATTATGCTTTCATAATGAGTATTCTTATCGTCACTGTGCATCTTAATCTGTTGGGATCTCAGGCATCTGTTGGGGCTGCGGTGTAAGGTGTGACAGACATTGCGGGAACAGTCAGAGGTTGAAGTATGTGCTACTGCGTCCCATTGTAAAACTGAACAAGCCAGCTCGAACGGCAGAGCAGCTGAGATGATTTATGGATAATAAACATTAGATGGCAGAACGCCAAATGCATTAACAACACAGCTCAGATCTAAGAAACATGCTTGGCTTGTTGCTAAATCCAGCTGCTTTGATTCTGGCGAGTATGTGCTACAGCAATGCTTTGAATTAACGTTTTTTTGTGAGTGCAGTCAAAGATTTACACTTTACAAGATGTGCTAAACAGGAATAGGTTTGTGTTAACAGGATTTAACAGGGAGTCTGTTACACAAATCCAATCAGCAATTCACTTTAAAAAAAAAGTCAAAATGTTTTTGTTTTGTTTTGTTTTGTTTTGTTTTTTGAAGTTGGCCGAATAAGACACCAGGACAAGACAACGGGACAAGAGCCAGGAAACAACTTAGACCTTACACAACATGGATGTCGTCTCTGGAACATTACCCATAGGTTTCTGAAGAACCACTGTGAAGCTCGGTGACGTAGCTCTGGCTGTCACCATCTTGGCAGTGCCTGATTCAGCCTAACTGCCGGCTAATCCAAAAATGGCTAAAGCGATGGAGCATGGGTGGAGCTGAAGCAGGCCAAATGAAGCCTGGTTGCTGAACCTGAAGTCGTTCACCTCCCGGTTTTAGCTTCATCCTTATAATCCATATTTCCAAAAAGTCAAACTATTCCTTTAAATGATTGTCATCTGCATGCACCAGTGCCAGTTAACGTTGCTCCAACTTGCTCTTTTACGTTCATGACAACATTGAGCTGACTGTACCGCTAAAAGGAAAGACACTTTGAACCGTTAATGCCATCATTTGGTTTGGTTTGAATCAGATGTGAGGGACTAATTGTTCTTATGAGCTCAGCATTTCTTGAGTGGTATGCTCTTTAAGAATAAACACTGTAAGGAATAATAAAAAAAAGAGGAAGCCAGACTTTGTTTCAAATCACTTCCAGTCACGCTAGCCCTACTGTCTGGTTGACTGAGCTGGTACTCTGCCTATTTCGTCTGAGTCTTTCTCTTTGTAAAACACTGTCTGACTGGAAGTATAAGACAGTTACTGAGAGAGAAAGTGAGTTAAGGTCAAACGTGGAAAATGAGAAGGAGGACTAAAAAGAAGAAGGAACACAAGTGAAAAGTAGATGGCACGTTTCAGGTCCAAGCTTGTCCCGTGCCCTTCTCCTCAATCTCACCTTATCAACGTCCTGGCAGCACGTTTTTTAACAAATTATTCCAGGATGCAGAACGGGGCCAAAACTTGGAGATCTGGCATTCATTTACATTCTTACTGGTTTGTGCTTCTTTTGCTCTTTTTTTTCCATCAAGAACAGAGAGTGAGATGGAATTTCAAGGGGCCAAAAAGAAACAGAGCAGGAATCAGTCAAGCAACAAAATCCCTGAGTGAGCGTCCCACAGGGATCCGTGTGGCTGCCGTGTGGTTGTAATGTCTTTGTCCGCCCATCTCCTCTGATTACCATCATGTCTCTAGAGAGGTGCATGAGGGCAGAATTCGTGTGTGTTCATGTGTTTGCATAAATGTCAATGAGTGTGTTTGTAAAAGTATGTCTGAAAGATAATACCACAGCATTTCTGATGTAATGTGGAGAAAAAAAGTGTCATATAACTTTAAGATGAAATTATATACCTAGCAGATCAATAGAAATCCAATATTCACTTCTTTTTGCTCTGTTTTGGTCTCTACCACCATTTTATTCACTGGCAACCGAGCAACACTACAGAGGTGGATGACAATTGTATGTGGGTCAGACACCTCTGGCATTACATGTTGTCATTGTTTCCATTCTTAATACAAAAATATTCATTAGTGCAGCTTTGATATTTCTGATTAAGTGTATCTATAAATGTTTAAAGGTAGTCTCACATCATTTAGTTTTAAGCATCTACCTGGTTAACTTTTGTACATGTCAAAACCTTTTCACAGTCACTCTTGCATACAAATGCTGTTAGGACAAATCTTCCATGATAGATGCACAATAACTATACATTGCAGGAAAAATGGACAAACCCCAGAAAACTGCAGTTCAGCCTCATTATCCTCTCAAGTGGAGAGAGATGTGTGTGTACGTGTGTGAAAGTGTGAGGGTATGCAAAGCCTCTAACTGACAAACGCTCAGACACATGCACAGATGCCTTCAGGGGCCAAGCCTTGGTTGACATTGTGTGTTAATTCTGGCATCGCACAGAGTGAACACATCATCCGGAGGGTTGAATGAGACGGTTACAGCCCCATGCAGTCGAGAGGGGTGTCAGGATCACACTCCAAACCAAGTTCTCAAATCTGGTTCTCATTAGGCCTGTAGTCTGCCAGTGCAGGAGTGAACACATCCTGACTGCAGCCACACTCACCCAACAAAGCTTCAGCACGAAGATGCAGCCAAGCCAAGAGAAATAGACTGGGTCACCAGTCGAGTGCCCACTGACCTGAAACACCCCTGCAGCAGATGGAAACCTCTGGGTGAAAACTGCAGATGTAAACATAAAGTCACATGCATGAACACACACACACACACGTGAACACACACATGCACACACACAGATCATTGGTGTTTCTCTGTCCAAGGTGTTATCTGCTGTTATCACTGCAATTGGAGCAATAGGGGGTCATTTCCTGCGAGAACGGAGCTTAATTGTGATGACTCATTCCTCCTCGATGCAGCTCCCTGCAACCGCTCAACCACCGTCAGAAGACCAATTCACCCCTTTCCCACAATCCCTCCCTCCCTCCCTCCCTCAACTTCTCCTCTGAACTCATTCCTCAACCCATCCCTCCTTCTGAAGCCACCGTGTCCTGCGAGCACTTCAAAAGAACACAGATCCTCATAAATCGCCCTTGAGTGGCCCCCAAACCACAGCAAGTTGGCTGGAAAATCCAAACAAACAATACGCTGATGAGGGGGTTGGACTGTCTTAGCAATGCAATGCAGCCCCCTGAGCCCATCGAGTGATTGGATACTGGAAAGTAAACATCATGCTTCAGTGAGGCTATATGGAAATATGGAGAGGGGAGGATAAAATTGAAGAAGAGAGGGACAATCTACTGCTGGGACAGAATAAATGACCAAAAAAGAGATAGAATTGCAGCAGTGAGGAATGTTTTCTTATCGTCACAGAGCTGGTCTGGCTAGTCTGATTTTGAGGACTTATCAGTGGATTGGGCCTGAAGACTGAGTGGTGATAGATTGCAGGAGGGGTCAGCAGTGTGATAGCCTTAGAAAGACCCCAGTCTGAAGTGTTTAGGTGATGAGGAAGAGGACTACAGAGAACTTGGCAAGCAAAGCCTATTTAGATGGTGCTTTAAAGCCCAGTATGCCAAACTCATATCTTTGGCCTCTTAGCTAATCAAAAACTCAACTCTTATGAATGTCTGACAGGCAGAAGTTGAAGCTGTGAAATAGCATCTGGGATATTTTAAAGTTTTATTGCACTGAGACGAAATATGGGTCAGGTTCATACACAGGCCAAAATTACCCCTCAAAAGTGACACAAGAGTTATGTTTCCAACACTCAAACCATAGGTGGTCCTGAGTTTCAGACTTTTGACAGCCATGTCCATCACATGTCCCTCCACACAACCTGTGAAATATCAAGGCTGGAAAAACACAACAGCTGAAATGAGCAGCCATGACTTAGAGAAGCCATCATAACATCACTACACAGGTAGAATCAAATCAGCAGGGCTGCTGTGGGTTGACCACAAAAATAAACCCCTTGTGCACCACAAACAGGTCCTGTTGGTCACATAACTGGTCCATCAAGGTCAACATTACCTCCACACCCAAGAGGAGCTGGCTCAGCTGAAAGGCAGCAGTGTGTGTGGCCGAAAACATACATTAAGAGTGCTGGAGAGGGAAATCCATGCGGGGAGTGTTTCCAATGATGCTGTACACAAAGTGGAGCTTAAAAAAGACATGATGAAAATTAGAGTGACGCATGAAAAACATCAGTAAAGAGAGATTATACAGCAACAGGAAAACACACTTGGTCACGAATCATGTAAATGATCAAGAAGAAGAGATGAAAGGGGACAGCTCTTCCTTCCTGTGCAGAGTTTTGTGAGCCCTGTCCGTCTGTTAGACCGCTCATCCTCAGTGTCAGACCCCTGTTTCTCTCTGAGGCTTTGATGTGAGGCTTCTGCATTCACCTCGACAGGATATTACTCTTTAATGATCTCCTGACAGGGCTCCCTCCTACACACAGCGGTGCAGACAGCAGGGAGTGTGGGTGAAACATGTAACATTTATACACACACTCAAACACACAAACAGATGCATGTGCATGCACACACGTGCAAATATTATAAGACTATCCGTACACATTAAGGGTGTGCTGGGAAAAAAAAGGAAAATTAATTAGTGGACACAATACAGTAAATAACACCTCAACCCTCTCGTTTCCAGGTGACACAAATAAGCCATAGTCATTTTTTGTGATTGCAGAAGTTCATGTTTTTATTGAAGCCAACGGCTCAGACGATCCCATTTTTTGTGCAAGGCCCTGAGCATGTTTCCAGTAAGCTGGCTCAGGGTGTTGTGACTATTTGATCTGCTGATTCAGTGATGTGTGTTAGTATGTCAGCAGCCACACTTCACTGACATTATGACTGACACCTGTCACACAAGAACACCAAGTTTAATGAAGACAGAAAGTCAGAGTAAAATATACGACAGCAAAGGAAAGAAAGAAAGAATGAAAAGAAAGAAAGAAAGACACAAACAAACAAAAAGGGTGCACACACAGAGACTGACACAAGGGAGCCAGAGGAGTCTTCAGCTAAACCAGGTAATCCTACAACAAGCAGGTTTAGTTGAAGGAAACCTCTGTTTGAATAGTCAAACACTGTAGCGTCACAGATCAGAGGAACAACCGGATAAAGAGCAGGATTTCCAACTGCCAAAACTGTGGCTTAAGAAAGTTGCTGGAGTAGCTCTCCTGAGTAAAGGAGATGTAACAGTAAATGCAAAGTCACAGCTGTGTCAGATGCGTTCAGGGGACAATGAGTTTGTTTTTCTGTATGTGCACTATGAACAATCAGGACAAGGCGTGCATCACACCAAGCACTGGCTCTGAAAGACACAACAAACACATAAAAGTTTTACTTGAGGCTCATACAGCATCCCTCTCACCTCCCCCTGCATTGTTTTGTGCAGGCCCTGCAGGGGAGGCTTCGCAGGTGAGCCGCTGAAGCATGTCAAAGCATGCTGCAATCTCACTGACAGGCTCTGGGAACTGGGATGCCATCACTACCACATGAACCATGTGAATCATTTTACTTCACTGTCTGCATAAGTGGGGGTTGTAGAATAGATAATCATGGGAATAATAAATCTAGATACGAAGGTACTTGAGAAACAAGGAAGCTCAGTGCATATATTTCAACTGAGTTTGGGGAATTGTTACTGGGCCGTGTCCTTTCAAAACTGGTTCGTCCAGTGAAATGGGATACAAAACTGACGCAGTTTATTTCTTAGGAAAGTTGGAAAGTTTATCTGGAACACAGGAACACCTGGAAATGAACTTCCTCGTAAATTACTATTTTCTATACTGTTCTCAGTGCACTTTCTGACGTTAGCAACGTTTTCGCAATCTTGCAAATGTTTTCTGTTCCCAAGCTGATGACAATGGCAACATCTGTAGTCTTTTTGTAGCCAACACTTTGTATATGGCATGTCGATATCACATGCACCTTAGATGTGAGGATAAATGGAGAAGGGGGCCAGTGTAAGCAAAGTTAACTACTTTTCTCTTGCTGTCATTGTTATCATTGCACATAGAACAGGAGAGTCTCCATGATGTCATCAGGAAGATTTAGTTTTAATCACCCATCTGTGTTAGCATGTCAATGAACTTTGAAATACAAAGAAGTGTCACGGTTACAACTGTTGCAGCTGTGCAATCTGAGCCACTGATTACACCGACGGGCATCAATGACATGCTAATGTGATGATCACTCCAGCTCCCTCTCATCTGTCAGTCATCAAGAACACATTTTATGAACTTACAGTTTGCAGCCTGTAGAATGCACACAAATGTATGAGTGAGAGAGAGAGAGAGAGAGAGAGAGAGGAAGAGAGGGGGAGAGAGAGTTCGGGTTAAGACCAACCCCCTTTTTAGCAGTTGCATGTTTGAACTAAGGTCTTCCTTCACTCCCTCTGCCTTGTCAGTTTGACTGTGAGTCACTTGGAGCTCTTGTTTGGATTCTCCTCACTGAGAAGCTGATGAAGTGCAGGATAAGAGCAACGCTGCAACAATTCCAAGGTAGTTTGTGTGTGTGTGTGTGTGTGTGTGTGTGTGTGTGTGTGTGTGTGTGTGTGTGTGTGTGTGATTGTAGTTTGTGATATATGATTTTATTATTGGTAAATACTGCTTCAGATCATTTTCATATGGTTGTGTTGTTACACAGAACAGAATGTTAGGAGAATCACTACCTCTTATAGTTTGGGGATTTTTGTGATTTGTGCTAGTCTGGATAATTTACTGTTATGTTTACACCTGAGAATAAGAAAGGCTGCTGAAACATTGCAACTAATCTTTATAGGAGATTGCATTGAAAACAATATGTAACAGGAAAAAAAAAAAATTGAAAATCAACTTTATCAAATTCTGATATTTGAATTAAATATTAGTCTGTTTTTTTTTTTTTAAAAGAAAACTCGTAACACAAATGCAGGTGTTTTTGTCGTGATTGTAACATATTCTCTGGATCAAATCTCATCATGTGTAACTGACACTGCAGATACTGATTTTCATTCATGATCTCATGATCCCGACACACATCTGTTTGAACCAATATGGACAAATTATCTTCATCTCCCGAGTTCTTGGCAACACATTGAATGGGTTAAAGTCTCCAGACCATTTGTTAAATGTTAACATATGACTCACGCGACAGAGGCTGAGAGGAATGCAGCCCTAATCACCTCTGATTGTTTTCAACATTCAGCTAAATAACTGAACCACAACTTTCAACGTATTTCTGATTAGAATTTGCAAAAGCCAAAAACTGCACGCGTGCTGTTTAAGTGTATTTGTGTGTGTGGGACACTTCAGAAAACACCTCATCTATGCTGTGAAAAGCAGCTGCATGTGTGCCAAATTAAGTGCACATGTTGTGATGGTTCTTGTCTAACAACCTCACGATGACTGACACACACTTTAAACACAGTTGGAAAGACTAAATGTTTGTTTGACAGTAAAATGGTCCGTCTGTCCTTTCAGCCCTCGGTATCACATTCATTCATTTTCACCTCAAGTCTCGAGGTCGTGACTGTAATTTAAGTTTCATTATCACAACTTACACTCAAAGGAAAGCATTGATGCATTGAACTTATCTACCACAGTATGCTTCAGATTTTCAGTTTGAATATTCGCCCCACCAGCCTACACTTCGCTTTTCAGTGGAATTTTGGTTTATGAAGTTTGACTCATTGCATTTAATGTGACTAAATGTCAGCCTCACATAACTTCATCCTAAACTCTTTCAGAATGCATGCATGTGTCACTTACTTTAATTCAGAGTCGAAGAATTGTACTTTCTTGTACTTAAGTAAAAGAAGCGATAGAAATACTCTGTTACAAGTGAAAGGCATGCATTCACTTAAGTAGAAGAAAAAAGGTTTAGCATCAAAATACAATTAAAGTACAGAAAGTAAAAGTACTTGTTATGCAGAATGGCATATTTCAGAGTAATATATATCATTTTTCATCACTTTAATGCTGAAGCTGGTAAAGGTAGTTTAACCACTTTATGTAGTCTATTTGCTGGGTAGGCTGTGAAGTGTAAAGTCACAGAAATTTAAGAAGCTCAAAATTGCGCTTAAGTTCAGCACATAAGTAAATGTATTAGTTACTTTCCACCACTACATTAATTTAATATGATGTTCTGAAGTGAGTTATGGCTTCAGCTGTCAGTAGCTCTTCATCCATTCTTTCCATCATTTTTTCCGTTTTCCTCTTTTCTGTCTGCAGTGTCTGGACCCTGCAGGGCAAACAGAGCTCAAGAGCACCGTCTTCTGGACAAAAAGAAAACATCTTGGGATTCTGGTGGATTACGCTGCATCTGCAGTTTCATGTAGTCCCTCCATTTTTTGAAGGACCTCAGACATTTCTTTGTGTATCTTTTTGTACTTGGACAAATTCTTCACAGCTCCTACTGCCAAAAGCATGTCAAGAAAAATGACTTTATAGCCACTGACTGCAGGCAGAATAGAAGAAAAGCAACATAAAGCATGGAGGCTTCAAGTTTTGCTCATGCAGGGACTCTCCGCTCTACGCCCACATTCCCCACCTCCCCTACCCCCCCACCTCATGGCTACTTGCAATTCTTCTGGGAGTACCAGGATAACTCTGTCCTTGTGGAGCATTACAACTACACCGGCAAGCTGCAGAAAGACCGCTACCGTGAGGGGCTTAAACCTGAGGGCATTGCGTTCCTGGTGGTGTGTCTCCTCATCGTCCTGGAGAACGCTGTAGTTCTCATTGCCATTTGGAGGAACAAGAAGTTCCACCTGCCTATGTATTACCTGCTTGGTAATCTGACTCTGTCTGATCTGCTGGCTGGGATTACATATATGGCCAACATCATCATGTCCGGGCCTAACACTTTGAAACTGACGCCATTGCTATGGTTCCTCAGGGAAGGAGGGGTCTTCATCACTCTGGCTGCCTCGGTAATTAGTCTGCTGGCCATTGCAATTGAACGGCATGTTACTATGGTGACTATGAGGCCATATCATGGGGCAAAGCGGGGACGGATGTTGGCACTGATTGGTGCAAGTTGGGCCCTCGCAGTGTTTTTGGGGGTCCTACCAATTTTGGGATGGAATTGCATCCACAGACTGGACCAGTGCTCAACAGTCCTCCCGCTGTATGCCAAGAGCTACATTCTCTTCTGTGTATCTGTGTTCAGTGCAGTGCTCCTGGCCATTGTGGTCCTTTACGCCAGAGTTTTTCGCATTGTCCGAACCAACACGCAGCGCCAGCGGCTGGGCCTGTCAGGCAGCATGAGGAAGGGCTTAGCTAGGAAGTCGCAGAAGTACATTGCCCTGCTCAAGACAGTCACCATTGTGCTGGGTGTCTTCATCGCCTGTTGGCTGCCCCTCTTCCTGCTCCTCCTCTTGGATTTTTTCTGTCCCACCCGCAGTTGTGGCCTACTCTACAAGGCTGATTACTTCCTGGGAGTAGCGATGGTCAACTCACTCCTTAACCCCATCATCTACACTCTGACCAGTAAGGACATGAGGAGAGCTATTCTGAGGCTTCTCTGTCGGCCGTGTCTGATGACCAGAGATGGCCAGGTGAAGAAGATTGGGATGCCATTCCTGGAGTGCAGTTTCAGTAAAACTGAGGTGGCATCCCAGAAGCTAGAGGGGGGAGCGGAGACGACCATTTCCTCTGGGAACGTTATCACCACCCCATCTCCCATCAAGGCCCTTTACCCCAAACTCTTCAAGTCATAAAGATTAATACTGAATGGGTTTTCCACTGAACAGAGGACATGTAGCACATCATCTATAGACAAGGAGCAGTTGTGGTATTCTCACATTTGGAGCATAGCCAGAAACAGAAGGTGAATGAAATATCATGGAGGCACAAGAGACTCAAATTTAGACTGTCTCACCTTGACAAAGAAGATGTGGTGCAGTTATAGCAATATAACCACATGAAAGAACTTCATTGTGAGATGGCTACAAAACAAAATGCCACAAGGATGCCACTCAAATGTGAACAAGCAGACTTGCTAGTGATGAGTCTCACCAACTAATTTGCACTGATATATCACAATGAATGAATGGAGCAGCCTTGGATTCCATTTTCCTGTGGGTCTGTAGTTTGTGTTGAAGTCTGGAAGGAGATTCGTGTAAAGTCAAAGACTCTTGTGACTGAAAAAATGTAACTTTCTCTCCCAGACCTGTTGTGTTAATCGTGGCTGGATTTGTTACTGAAGAGCCTTAAACTCTTCTAATATATGCAGTGTGTATCTGCAGACACCAGGATTTCGCTGGTTCGAGAACCCCACGGTGTGCTAGATTTGTTCAGATAAAACAGTGTAGAGCACTCCTGCATATATGTGCGTACGTGGCGCAGGGAGATGCACAGGGAGACAAAAACATACTAGGAAAGAAAGAGGTGGCACCCACTTTCAGCTGCTCTTACAAACACAGCTCAGTGAAGAATGCTGAGGCATAGATGTGGGCTGCAAGCACAGCATTGAAATCCCCCATTGTTTTGAAAAGACAGATGGTTAACCTATCTGATGCCGAGTGGAAAGGTTTTGGGTTTTGCGTCAGTTTTTTTAAATGTCAGTCTGGCATCTGTAGGAAAACTGCTACAGGAAAAAACTGCAATGAGATGTCATCATATAATGTGATTCAAATCTTTCCATCATGACATGCTGATAGTTTGCACTACTTGAAAGCATAGGCCCAGTAAGTTATTTCTTCAAAGATTTAAATGTCAGCTTGCTAATAAAGTTGTGGGTGTATTAATCATCATGCAGATGCATGAGGATTTTTAGGGACAAGAATGTGCCTGCACTTGTAAGCTAAATCATGCAGAATCGGTGCAATTATTCCAGTACGTCCCTTCACTATCCATCACGATAACAGAATATTTCTGGTAAGAGTATAAGGTACTGAATTTTTTTCTTATTATAAAATGAGGTTGACACCAGTCTTTTTATACAGATGTTTTTTTTAGTGCAGTCTTCTTTTGGGCCTTAATTGATGAACGAGGCAATGTGCTTTTTTTGTACTGTAATTCATGTAGTGAACTTTTTGTATTCCTGATTACTTTTCATATCATCTGTAGTGTAAATTATATCTATTTCATATCAAGAAAAGGCGTATCTTTCTTTTCATAAAAGAAATAAAATGTTTTCTTAAATAATTCTAGAGAGTTTGGGGTTTATTTTCACTGTGTGTGCACTGGAACATGCATTCATATACACTAAACGTGCCTGAGGTTGTGTGTGTGGAAGAACAGCTCATGAAGAAACACCACAGGAAGTCAGTCCCCTTGTCTCACATCTGGTAATGACATTGGCCTAGATACAGTGTTCTTCTATGTTCTGCATGTCTGAGGACGCCTCCAGCACCACACAATGCACCTTTTATTTCAAACATTGCACTCTCAATTTTTCTTTTTCCTTATTCTGTCAACCTGTGGGTACGATTGGCCATCACCTCACTGTGACCTGCTGTTCACACTTGGCATGGCCGAAACAGAGAAAGATCATATGCAGCTGGCTTTAATGTTCCCTGGAAGCTGTACATTCTGTCGTCAGGACAAACTCAACAGACTGTTACTTCAACTACAGTTTGTCTATTTCCCAACATAACCCAGGAATGAAAGAGGCGTTATTGTTCAACTGCGGGGCGTAGTTAAAGGGAAATATTGTGTGGTTTTATTTGGTGTTTTGGCTCGTACATTTAAGCTCTGTAGAGTGATTAGTGAATGCAACAAATTCCAAGGTTGACAAATTTGCAATGAAGACTTGAGCTGATTAATTATTTGGAAACCACAAGTGCTGGAGTAATTGTTGCTGCTTGTTGGACCTCGTTCAGCTCTAAAACATTATTAGTATTACAAAATCCTCTGACTCTAAAGAAGTGGGGAGTGAAGTGTGAGTGTGGTGTGGTATGACTGGGCAAGTAATTTTAGCTTGTGCAGGAAAGGTATGTGTAGTAACCTATTTAAAGACATAGACTAACTTTTGACACCTTCGACACTTTTGAAACTGGTGCAAAGCAACACACATTGAATAGCTTCACGTACAGCAGAGCAAAGTCTGGTGGTGGCAAACAGGCAGCCTGACAAACTATGTAGTTGTTTCATTTTTGATTTAACCCTCAGTGACCCAAATACATGCTTAGCAGCAATAAAAGGTACCACATGGCAATGGGATACCTTTGATATGATTTGTATGGGTGCAGGTGTTCCTCCAGATGTTTCCTGTATCCATCAGCACTGTGCCTGCTGACAAAGGTCAGCAAGTCAGGGAATCTTTCCTGCCCCCCAGCTTCCTTTCTGCTGCTGAAATCATATAACAAAGTAGACAGGTAGAAGTCATAAGTCATATGTCATGATCACCAAGGACAGTCCCACCCGCAGGCTTGTATTACAGATGTTCTGTTCCTTACTCCAGCAGAGCGCTGGGAGAATTCACAGTAGTAACATGTGTAGCTGATAAACAGAAGACATGGTCAAGCATCTGAAAGTAAATTATAAAATGGATCCTGGTGCAGTCTGTGGGTGCAGCTTTAATATCAGCTGCATGAGAAGCAGACTGACAACAATGACGCTCGAGTGAGTGTCCATTTGGTGCCCCAAGGCTAACCTTGCCTAAGTCCTCTGACTGGAACTGTGCACATAGTGAGGAGCAGAGTCATCGCTCAGCTGTGGAATTATTGATGAAAGCTGCATTCAAGGCTTGTCAAATCATATCAAGGGCTTTTCATGACTGCTGATGCTTTGTCATGCACTTCAGTGACCCTGAGGGAGCACATATTCAATCTCAGCATGAAATATGCAGTTCAATCAGCTCTGAATTCTAGCCATGGGGCTCAACAAATCTTTAATATTTTCCAAATATGTAATTCCTGGCAGCTCATTTCCAAACGATCAAAACTAATTTGACAACATGGAATATATTTTGAGGTAGTAACTCGATGTGGGTCTTTGCGCCTGCAATCACAGTGGGATTTAGTGCCACCTTGTGGTTGATGGCCAGAAGACAGCATGCCGTATACTGTACTGACCTGAATTACGTATTTTCCAAGAGGGGAGGAAAACTTAGTGGTGTGTCAGCACCTGCCTGGAGCAAGCTTAGTTCCCCAAAGCTGCTATGCGCCGTAGGGGTATTCGCTAACATGGATTTTTTTTTTTTTTTTTTTTTTTTACCTTGAGAAGGAAGCTGCATAAGCAAGGTGAGTTACACATAGATATGAGGAAACAATTAGGGTTATGGGGCAATCAGGGGACATTAAAGCCATGTCTCTCGAGCACTATTACTGTTTCGTTTCGAGTTAATAGAATTTCAGCAATTTCCAGCTGGAATTTTAAAATGTAGCCACGCTGCTTTAAGCAATGTTTCTGAATTTGCTTTACGAATTTTCCTCTATGTTTTACTTATACCAAGGTTCACTTAAACTAACCAAAACAGGATATCCCTTTCAAATAAGAAGTGCAGCGAACACATGGAGACAAGTTTATCATGTAGGCGCTATTTGTATTCTTTATCACACATTTGATTGACATTAAAGCCACAGTTTTTGGCACCTTGCCATCAATTGGCCTCGCTTTTCTTTCACTGAGAGGACTCTTTCGAAATAAAAGCTGTGTATGTCACCGCCATTGCTCGTCGATGGAGGCGGGTCGGGCGCTGTGGCGGCGGGCTCTTATTGTGAAAGCGAGAGGAGGCCGGTACAATGCTTAGTCACGGTGAGTTACAGCTCCCCCCCCCTCCCTCCTTCCTATGTGGCGTACAGCTCGGCAGACCCGCGATGGAGGAATTGAACTAGACTACGTGAGTTTCTTTTATTACATATATGCGTTATTAGCTGGGATTAATACGAACTGTAACGTGGGTCGATTGGAGAGGGAGGAAGGGGCTAGCTGAAGGAAAATGGACACGGTAAGTTGCCGCTTTGTTAGCATCTTTGTGCTCGGGTCGGCTCACAACCGTTACGCTGCTGTCTATTATTAGGAGCCTGTTTTGCTGTCAGCTCTGTGTCCGAATCGTTTCACTTGTAATACATGGTGTCTTCGGTTGTTTGTCATGGCTGTGCTGAGTTCACTTTCGTCTGTAACCAAACAGGGTTTTCGTCGTTTCTGCTTCACCTGCCGTATTTTCGCTGTATGTCAGCGCGGTGGAGTATTTTGATCAAAACTAGCGCAGAAACGATGGACGTTCGTGATCGCACCGGCGGGGAAGCGACGCTTTGTGTCAAAGCTGTTCAGTGTTGAGGAGATTGCGGGGAAATCTAACTCCATTTGGTTTTATGTAAGGACTGGTTTCACTTCTGGGTCATGTTTTGGTACAGCCAGTTCCACTGTTTGCTCGGTGAAGAGTTCAGGATGAGTCACCGAGGAAAGCTCCTCAGCCAACATGCCCATGGAGCACGTTACGCAGCCGTGTTTGTTCGTGACGCTCATTTAAACTTCGCCTTATCAACTTTGAAAGTGTGAATGGCACAAGTTGTTGTGCAATCCCTGCTGGATGGCATTGAAGGACAGCAGGCCTGAGCCGTGGTGGGGTGCAGGGATCTACCAGGGGTCCTTGGAGATGTTACAGAAAGTGCCCGAATACTGATGAGTGGTTCAGTATCCCTGAACACTGAGACCCCACTGATGTTGCTACTGAACTCATTCCATCTGTCTTAAGTTTGGATTTGTAATGGAGAATTATTCATCATCTGCTGATCAATTTCTCTTCGTTCATCTTAAAACAGCGAGTTGATTGACAAAAGGAAAAGAACTGGCAACTATATCCAGTCATGTTTGGAGTGAAAATGCAAAATACTGTCTTTTTCCTATACAGCTAAGCAGTTGTGAAGATTTGCTGCTTTTCTCTTTTCTATATCATTGCATAGAATTGTAAGTTGTACTGGGGTTTTGGGCTGTTGATCAGACAGGAGAAGACAACTGAAGATGTCACCCTGGAGTTTAGGAAATTGTGATGGACATTTTTCGACTGATAGAGGAAACTAATCTGCAGATAAATCAACCATGAAAACTGTGGTTTGTCGCAGCAGAACTTAGGGTGACGATGCTTTCAGCTATCTTATTTTGTCCAAAAAACAACATCCAAATCTTCAAAAAAAAGACAAAGAAAGGTAGCGCGCTATCACATTTGCCGCCCTGAAACCAGCAGATTTTGCTTGCAAAGTCATGTAAACAAATTTTCTGCTGGTCGCTAAATCACCAAATCATTAAATTTCTAATGGGGCTATATTCAAGCTAAAAGAGGGGACACCTGCTCTTGTCTCTGCAGAGCATCAGCAGTTAATGTCAAACCTGGAACTGCTGCTGCTGTACACACGGAGCGCAGGAGCGCTCAGAGACATGGAGCAGGCCCAGATGTAGACTCAGGGAGCCTGTTTGTCAGCGAGCACTTTCTGTCTGCGAGCCAGTTGAGCAATATGTTCTCCAGTGAAACTATTTCACCCAGAAAGCTGGAGGGAGAAAAGCACAGCAGTAAATGGGAATCGTGGTGTGTTTCATGTTACAGTGGGATTCACTGCTGACGGTCTGACCTTACGACTCGTGTGTCACCATCTGTTGATAAAGAAAAGCACCCAGACGTGATAAATATGTTGTTAGCTTCGCCTTAACTGATTAAAGAGGACATAATAGCCTAGTTGCGTAATTAGAAGCATCAAGGTCTCATAACCTGGCCTGTGCACTGTGTCCTCCTATCATCACCTCAGGTAATGATTGCTGCGTGCGCGTGTCTGTGTGTGTGCTTTGTTATGTAAGTCTGAACTCAAATTGTTGCTGAGTAACTCTGACTCTTCTGTCGCTAATTAGTGACTGCTGACTGCTCTTGGTACTGTACGCCGCTGTTACAAGCAGTTCATATTCTGAAGAGAAGACGTTCGACTGGCAGAAAAGAGAGGCATTATTTTCTTGCAGCATCCCTGGAGGTCATTTTAATGGTGTGCAACAGAGCCGGTGTGGACCAGAGCCCGCTTATTCAATCCCAAAACCAGTCTGCGTGGCTACCCCCTGCTTGTTTTATCGTCGATTGCGTGGGTTTCTTAAATCTTCGAAACGAAAGTTGTCTTTGATTCTCACTGAAAGATTTTTAGACCTTAAATTGCTTCATGCTTGTGCGCGCACATGTTCGCTGTGTTGTGAGGAAGAATCAGTAAGAGTGAGCTTGGATGTTGTTGGCCGTTGCACAAACCGCCCCCCTCTGTTCCAGGCCTCAGCTGGACTGGTCACAGGACAGAGTAAAAACACTCAGTCATACTGGCCAGGTGAATTCAAGCCTCATTTAAGTTACTCCATCGTCCTCCAAAATGGGAACGACTCCCTCACCGTTCCTTGCGCTCTCACTTGTATTCACATGTTTTCTTATTTGTCCATTTTTGCAAATATTGGAAGTGTCTTTAGTGGTGCAGCACTTTTAAATTCAGTCTTATCTTCAGGTGTGCAGGTAACATGTTTGTTTAGCTTCTTGTCACATGCTGGGGAAGGTGAGATTGAATCTTCTTATCAGAGACACTTATAACCAAAGATGAAAGCTGTGATGATACTCATCATGACAAGGACAAAGTCTTGACCCCACTGAACGGCACCAGGAAGAGTCCCCGTGGGTGCCAAAGGCATGATGACGGAGTCTCTTTGCACAGCTGAACTTCTGCTGTGTAGGTTGATAAGTGACTGGTACTGAGTCACTTGTTACATAAGACAATGTATCTGTCAGCAGGAGTTATAAACTGTGTGTTATAAATACTTCCAGTCACTTAGTCATAGAGCTGCAATGATCAGTCCATTAATTAAGGAAGAAAGTTAATCAACTGTTTTTATAATCGGTGAATCGTTTCTGTCATTTTCAAGCAAAAGGGTCAAACATTTGCTGGGTCCCGCTTCTTAAATGTAAGGATTTGCTGCTTTTCTTGTCATTTGTGATGGTACATGAAGAGTCTTTGGGCTTTGGACTGCTGGTTAGACAATTTGAAGATGTCACTTTGAGCTCTGACAAACTGTGATTAGCATTTCTCACAATTTTATGGCATTTTTTAGACAAAATGATTAATTGCTAACTAAAAAATTCACTGGCAGATTAATCGAAATAAGCATAATTAGCAGCCCTGCTCAGTGAAGTATGTGTCCACTGTGTATATGTGTTCACTGTCTCTCTCCCTCTTTTTTCCCCCAGTTGTCAGCTGAGCCAACAGCTTCCGAGTAAACACAGCCGCACAAACAAATTCCTGAGCCAGGCAACCTCGAGGAAGGCGTCTTCGGAGAAAGCCACCGAACCACCCCACCAGCCCCCCATTCCCAAGGGCTTCAGGTTACACTTATGACACTTTTGGCGCTCGACCCTGGTCCCCCCCTCCCCCCCACCCCCCCTTTCAGAGTCAACAAGCCTTCGACTGCCTCGTCTGTCTGACTCTGCAGCTCCCAGCACTCGTGTAGCCCTCTGAAAGGAGCTTTAATTATTACCTCTTGAAATTGAAGCAGTAAATCTGACTTTTCCTCTGTAGAGTAATCAGTATGCATGACTGACCCGTGTCAGCGGTGAATCTCACAAGCATTTAGGTTAGTTTAGAAAACCTCAGAGGGATCCCTCAGAGAAGAGACAGTTTTCTTTGTCAGGCCTGATTGACTGCCTCTGAAGGTCCCCTGATACTTCTGTTGACAACACAAACAGTTGAACTAAGATTTCTGAGAGTCTTTCGCTTCTTCGGTTTGTCCTGTCTTAAAAGCTTTCTGTTCTTCAAAGTTAACCCTGCGACAAAGTCAGCGGAATCCCAAACTCAAGATATTTTGATTATGTTGGAACTGCAAGATGTAAAAGTGCAACCAGCCATGACTGGCAGCTCATATAGAAGTCTCTAGTAATGCCATAATGAGCGGTATGGCTGGACTCAAGCATTGAACGGAGCAAGGAAATCCTCACGTCGTCATAAATCAGACTTAAACGAGAGCTTCTCCACACAAACAAAACCCAGGGGAGCCTGCATCTCTCTGCTAAGCCGACCGGCAAGTTACTCTTCAAACTCTGCTTTTATTTTACCCATGCCAGCGCCTGGTGCGAGGATGCCCCACAACACTGCTCACAGTTCTTGAGAAAGCGAGTAAGGAGGAGGAGAACGGGTAGGAAATGACAGAGTGCCTGACAGAATGCAAAGCGCTGGTGACTCCGTCCACGCGCAACGGCCACCGCGTCTTCAGCTACACACTAGAGAGCCACACGGCAGCCGCCTTCGCCATCATGAACGAGCTGCGTCTGGAGCGCCAGCTGTGCGACGTCACGCTGCGTGTGCGCTACAAAGACCTGGAGGCGGTGGACTTCGTGGCTCACAAGGTGGTGTTGGCCTCCTCGTCCCCGGTGTTCAGGGCCATGTTCACCAACGGCCTGAAGGAGTGTGGTATGGAGTTGGTGCCCATCGAGGGGATCCATCCCAGGGTGAGTCACATGTCATCTTTTCCTCACGAATGTTTGCTTTGTTTGATTTGAGACACTCACAGAGCACGAGACATGACCCAGCGTGTCATCACAATAAAGATGATTGGACATGTCTATTTATTTTAAGACATTAGAATAATGATGCATTTCTACTTGCCTGACATTAGATTAGAAACAAGACTTTTTCTGAGAGCATCTGTTCTCGCATAAACCACTGCTTAAGGTCAAGGCTTCGGCGTCTTGCCATGGCAGCGACAGAAGTGGGTTTTATTGGCGACGTCCTAAAAACATTTGAATTATCACAGTGGGTTTGTGTGCGATCAAGGTTTGTTATTGATTATACCTCAGTGTAAATATATGAATACATTTTACATCTATGAGAAAAAATTATCGCATGTGTCACTCTGAGCAGTTGAAGTGTGTTGAAGTATACACAGTGAATAGAGTCTGCTTAGTTTGACCTCTTTTCCTTACCCTGGATGTTTGCTAAGCGTGTGCAGATACACACAGATCAGCCTCTTGTTATCTTGCGAGATGCCAATCTGTCTGTCCCAGTTAGAAATGAATAGACACACAAATAAATAGCACCAAATTCTTCTTTTCCCTCCCTCTTCTCTACCTCACCCTTTCCTTTATATTTTCTTCCTCACTCATTCAGGTTATGGACCGACTGATAGAGTTTGCCTACACGGCCAGCATCTCCGTAGGGGAGAAGTGTGTGATTCATGTGATGAACGGCGCTGTCATGTACCAGATCGACAGCGTGGTCAAGGCCTGCTGCGATTTCCTCGTCCAGCAGCTCGACCCAAGCAACGCCATCGGCATCGCCAACTTTGCTGAGCAGATTGGCTGCACAGAGCTGCACCAGAAGGCCCGCGAATACATCTACATGAACTTCAGCCAGGTAAAGCTGGAGCAGAATTTCTGATTAAACCTCCACTGTTTTCTTTGTTATCAGACATTTTTTCTTTGTTTTAAGATTAGATTTTGCCATATTTGATAGTTGTCAGTGTAGGAAAAAGGAAATGGAAAGAAAAGTGGTCGGAGAGAGAGGCTTGATTTGCAAGAGAGGTCCCCAGCTGGGGGACATGGTGGGTTTGTGGTATGTGTCTGAACCATTAGTTAACCAGGATGCTCCATAAACTCTGTGCTGTAAACCTGCCTGTTGTTATGAACAGTGGTTGCATCAGTGGAGCTTTACCAGGTGCTGTTTAACTGTTACTTTGCTGCAAGTGAGTTGTTTCTGATTTTTAATGACACCATTTAGTGGCTTTTCCTTACTGTGAGAGTCCAGTCAATTATTGGGTTTACTTAATTTGAGGGCAGTTACGTGCTCTTTTCAAAAGCTTATGCAGTTTAAGTAATGCTCATGTCATTTAAAAGTGATATAAAGTGATCATATCTTTACTTATAAAACATAGATGTGTTATAGATGCATCTGCACAGCTCATAACTGCAAAAAGAGCCAGAGCTTTCCTGTTTATAGTCATTTTTGTACCAGGTGAAGGGCTTCATGGTGCCAGCAAATGCTGTTTCACTTGTTCCACCGTGGTTTCTGCTGGTTCACGTCTGCACTTCAGACATGCAAATATAATGTCAAGAATGCAAGCTATGAGTCAGGATAAGGGTTTGTCTGTGGTTGGAGCGTACAGTACCTAACTGCAAAAGATAGCAGTACAATGCAACACAAAAGAAAGGAAGCGGTACACAATTTTGATCCCTGATAAGCCGATAAGTTAGATGAGCCAGAGGCAAGTTAGGCAGCTCACAGATGTTACAGATGGAAATCTGTCAGTGGTTCAGTCTTTCACATATTTTGTGCGTTTTCTTTTACAAAAAGAAATCAAGTGAGTTCCATTTCCCTTTTTTTAATTGTCAGTTTGGTCAGTTTGGTTTCAAATGTGCTACACCTCTCACGGCAGGAAGCCAGATTTCCTGGGTATTCAGTCTGTTTGCTAGACTAAGTACGCCTTATCTTGTTGCTGTATTGTCTCCGAAATAATCTTGACATTTGACGTGACTGTTTCACACAAAACACTCACTTTCTTTCTTGCATAATGCCACAACTTTTCTAAGCAAAAATGTCCCACTTTTTCACAACTAATAGACACTTGAGTTTGCTTTTCTTTGGATTCCTTCTCTATATTGAACCGGTCCGAGCTCAGCGCTCGTATTATAAAAAGTTTTCGGCCTTACTCTTGTCCCCAGGTGGCGACCCAGGAGGAGTTCTTCAACTTGTCCCACTGCCAGCTGGTCACCCTCATCAGCCGCGATGAGCTCAATGTGCGCTGTGAGTCTGAAGTCTTCCAGGCGTGTGTGGCCTGGGTTCGCTACGACCGGGAGAACCGGCGGCCGTACGTCCAGGCCTTACTGCAGGCTGTCCGCTGCCATTCCCTCACCCCCAACTTCCTGCAGGCCCAGCTCCAGTCTCTGGACTGGGACCCCCAGTGTAAAGACTACCTGGCCCAGATCTTCCAGGACCTCACCCTCCACAAACCCACCAAAGTCATCTCTTGCCGAACACCCAAGGTGCCGCAGCTCATCTATACAGCTGGGGGTTATTTCCGTCAGTCTCTCAGCTACCTGGAGGCGTATAATCCCTGTACGGGAGCCTGGCTGAGGCTGGCTGACCTGCAGGTACCCCGCAGCGGCCTCGCAGCCTGTGTGATCAGCGGACTTTTCTACGCTGTTGGTGGAAGAAACAACGCGCCTGATGGCAACATGGACTCAAACGCATTGGACTGCTACAATCCCATGAACAACTGCTGGCTGCCGTGTGCACCAATGAGCGTGCCCAGGAACCGAATCGGAGTTGGTGTCATCGATGGAATGATATATGCAGTTGGTGGGTCTCACGGGTGCATTCATCACAATAGTGTTGAAAGGTAAGAGAATGGAGCTTTTAATGGAATAGGCTTGGGCTGTACTATATTCTTTGTTTTCTTGAATAATTCCCCTGAAGAGCCCGAAGCCAATGCTGAATTTATTCTGCCAACAAGTATAGTCAGTATAGCTACAGCCTTTTTTATTGTTGACAGTAATAGAAATATACAACACCAGCCTTATCATTTAACTAGCATCAGGTTCAACTACTGTCAGTGTGCTGCAGGTGTGCTTTTATTTCAGCCAGGCTGTTTTAAGAGCCCATTGAATTCAGATTTATTTGACCATCATTATGTCTGTGTTGCTGTGGTTTGGCTTAGTGTATTGGTTCAGTAAGAAATAAGCAATATAATGTGTGACTAAAGTCCAGCTCATGCTCTGGTATGTTTATTGTAGTCAATGAATGCCCTGAGAGCAGGAATCAGGTAACTTCCTGGAAATGAACTGGTTTTGTTCTTCTTCCCGTAACACATTTTTAGTTCCCAAAAAGCTTCAATGAGGAAGCTTTAATTCACTGGAAAATTTGTGTGTGGGGGGGGGGGGGTATAAAACTCCAAAGAAAGTTTTGTCATGGCTACAACTAACATAACAAAGTTGTTTGCTGAAAAAATCCTTTAGCTGTCATATGCAAAAGAAAGCCTTGTGTTAGCCATGAAAGGTTGGAGGACATCAAGCACCAAGTGTTGAATGTATGTGTTCTGCTGTGTAGGCATGTCTCAATCCCAGGCAGGGACCTCACCTCACACAGTCTTTAACCTGACAGATTGTCTGTAATACAGTGAATTATGTACGTTGACGTAAGTCACGGTTGAAGATTTACCCAAACTCTGGCTTTGGTCCTCATGGCTCAGACAGAGACATTTTTTAACCAGGCACATCACGATTACTGTGAAAAAGGAACATGCTTAACCTGCCTGAGTGCAATGACTCTACTGAAGTAGAATCACAGACGCATCTGTCTGCAGCCCACACTGGGCTGACAGGAATTCTTAGAAATAACAATAAAACAAATCGACATGCATGTTTCCTGCTCTGCAGGTATGATCCAGAAAGGGACCAGTGGCAGCTGGTCGCCCCCATGTTGACACGGCGTATCGGCGTGGGTGTTGCGGTCATCAACCGGCTGCTTTACGCAGTGGGCGGGTTCGACGGGGCCAATCGGCTCAGCTCCTGCGAGTGCTACAACCCTGAGAGGGATGAGTGGAAGACCATGGCCCCCATGAACACTGTGCGCTCTGGAGCAGGTAAGAACGGGGGAGAAAGCTGCTTTCTAATGAAAACCTTGTCAGCTTGGAAAGTTAACAACTCCCAATTGGCCATGCAAGTTTCCATTTGTGTTTTTAAAAGATACATGAAGGTTTGTCTTCTGTCACTGGTTTGACTCCACCTGGAAAACTTAGTCACTTGAAACTTTGTACAAAGCTGTCCAATAAGTTTCAGCCAGGAAGAAAAACAGTTGTATTGATCATACGAAGCCCGCAATACCAAGCAAAATTCATCTCTTACTGAGTCACAATTATGAAACATATTAGCCATTCTACTGAAAAAAAATCCTGCCTTGATCATAGAAGCATTATCTGTAGTGTGTATGCAGGTGTAGTGCCAACAGAGTCTTCACGTGTCAGTTATGTATGAGTTGGTGTTATGATATTTACATACAACTGTTTGTCAGCATGTGTCAGCATGTCTATGATCAGTATAGTTATATCACGACTGGGTACCAAAGTTCAATGCATTTATGGTACCGACTGAATTGCTTCGATACTAGCGAGTATCAAAAAATGCTGTGTCGTTCACCACCACCTTTTGATACCCAGTGAGCCAGTAAGGATGCAGCATGGTCGTACCATGATCTGATAATGCTGGTGATGGCATGTATCTACCTAATATCTAGGTGAAGTAACCTAACACTTACATAAGCTAACCGTTGAGCCTTTTTAGGTGTGTGCTCACTGGGGAATCACATCTTTGTGATGGGCGGCTACGATGGCACCAACCAGCTGAACACAGTGGAGCGTTATGATGTGGAGACCGATACATGGAGCTTTGCTGCCTCCATGAGGCACCGACGCAGTGCTCTGGGAGTCACGGCGTTACATGGACGCATCTATGTAATGGGTGAGTAGTAGTGTAACTGGAAACTGCCTATTGACAGGAAAAGCACCAAACCAAAGTAATTTAGAAATTGCACTCCATCTTATTTCATTTACGATCATGGCCACTGGAACGTGATTGCTTTGTCTGTGCTGCAGTCACATTTTAGTCTTATAGATTGACCACATTGGCCAGTTAACTAATGTCAGTATGTTACCTTCATGCAATTAGTCAGCATTTTGGGGCTATATCTTTAAAAATGAATAATGTCTCAGGGTGTGAAGTTAGAAAGAAGTGAGCTTACCAGACTTCTGTAGCTTGCTCCTCATCTCTGCTTTAGGCTAGCAGCTCAAGGCTACATTAGTGCTACTAGCTTAGCACATTAGAATCTCCAACCCAACTGCTGGTGTTTGAGTTTGGGTAATGAAGGCACCTGTTTTTGACAAAACTATATTCATAGAACAAAATGTTATGTTTTCAGGAGGCTACGATGGCAACACCTTCCTGGACAGTGTGGAATGCTATGACCCAGAGAAGGACACCTGGGCGGAGGTGACACACATGACGTCAGGGCGGAGCGGCGTGGGTGTGGCCGTTACCATGGAGCCATGCCAGAAAGAACTGCCACAGTGTCAGAAGTCTGAGAGGGAGAATGGCGCTGCGTCACCGGCCTATCAGTCAGCCAGCTCTGGCTTTGGCTGTCACCACAATCAGCGACACGGTGGGCCCTTCGGCAAAGGCACATGAGGCTCATCGCTAGACCCTGTCACACACGCACATACACAGACAAGCACCCGGAACTCCATTCTGTCTTCCCAAATCGAAATAAAGACCCTCACATCTGATTAGAGACAGGCAAGCTGAAACACCACGCGCTGCGTCACTGATTCTAGACGTCATACTTGATATGAATGAAATAAAAACAGTACCAGTGACACTATATTTTGAAAGTGCAGTGTTGCTACTCATCTGAGTATCTGCATTGAACTATCCAAATCGAGTATGACCCCAGATCCTACAGTCAGGTTTTCTAGACCTGAAATTTGATTCATTCATTGATGGAAAATTGTGCTCAGATTTGATATACGAAGTCATCAGCTCCCAGGTTTGAGCCATGGGAGAAAGGGCTGCAAAACAAGGGCCATTTACTAGCTCAAAGAGTCATCAGGGGCTCTTTGTACTTCAAGAGCAGCCTGTGCAAAAATTGAATCTGAGGGGAGAAGAAAAAATGAAAGTAACTAATTTTGTATAAAAAAAGACAAAAAGTAGCTTTTGTCAGCATAGGCAGTAGAGTTCAAAGTGCCATTAACAATGCCTGTGGGCATTACTGTCATCAGTATATTGTCTTTTGAGGTGCTTTGATGGAGAGGCACCGTGGTGTGCAGAAATGATGAGTGAACCCAGACAGCCACAAGATGAAGCTTAAATGACAGTGGGCCTCATGCAAGAGCAGTTTCTGCGTTCTCATCCAAAACCTTGTGCATGTTCCAAGTCACGTTCAGAAAACTCGGTTTGTCGGCGACTTTTATTCAGAAAATCATCACCCAAGACTAAAACAAAGAATTTCACACTGTGGAGCTTAAAGCCCTGACATTGGAAATTAGCAAATGATCAAATAACAAATTTATGTCTCTAGTCATAATTAGTGAAGTCGAAAAAAATTAGATTACTATGGAGCTGTGCTGTGGCAGAAATGGTTTGATATGGAGTCAGACTCTAAAAGCAGAGTAGTCCATGGCTGAAATGAGACGCTGCAGTCAATGGAGCACCACACTCGGGGAGATGGACATGAGACTATATGCTAGTGAATTTTACACTGCTGGGCTTTACAACAGAGGCTGTTCACCTGCATGAAGACCCTGATGTGTGTTTTCCAACAGACTGCTGATTTCTAGAAACTGTCTTCCAGAATATGGCCATAAAATCTCAATTGGCATGCCATGATGCGAATCACACTAATACAGTGTACAGACTATTCATTTTGCATTCATTCATTCTCCCCTGTAGAGAAAAGCAGCAGCCACAAATTCTCTTAAATCAACACATGAGATTTAAACTGTTCAGATGATTGGTTTTTTGCATGAGACCCAAAGTCTCACATTCAAGTGCTGGAATAAGAGAAGCGTAACTTTACAGTAACGGCATAGTAACAGATGTGTCTTTTACTAATAGCCACTTGTAGGCTCATTAAATGTGAAATGTTTGGAAAAGGTGGAGGCACATTGAATGTTGCCTCCTGTGAGGCTCCAGTGTGATCGGTATGTGGAGTGCCAAGAGAATGAAGACACAAGTTTAGCTGGTTTCAGAGGAAAGGGAATACTGTAGCATTTAGAAACGTGCATTCAAACATCTCACTGAATGTGTTTTTGGAAAAACACTAATTACTGACCCCGGTTGAGAACCTCCCCTTGACTTTGTGGCTTTCACTTCCACCAGACCTCAGAAACAGAAGAGACCATGTTTGTGCATTAGTGTTCAGATATTGTATGCTAATGACAGAAACTTGCTTAAAGAAGTGTATTTGTAACAGCAATTTAAGCTACAAAGGTTTTTAAGTGACGTTTTGTACATTGATATTCTAAGAAGTCTTGTACAGAATTTCAGAGCTCACTTTTTTTATTTATTTGTTCAGATCCTTTTGGTTTTCTCGTTCCTCTAAACTGACATCACCTTTGTATTGAATTGGACTCTGGTGTTGTGTTTTTGAATAACTAGCATGCATTGTAACTAAGTAGGAATGCCTGTTCATGCTCATTTTGAATGTTTGTAAAAATTTGCTTCACTTCGAAAGGGACTTTTTTTTCCAGTCCGTCAGTCGTCGGAATGGAAAAATATTTAAGGTTTTTATTTTTTTCCAGCCTGTACAATAATACATTGTAAAGTAAAATATATGTTTATTGTACTCCTGGAGTCATGTAATGTTTTCTTAGTTCTGATCTGTAGTCCCCATCAAGACATTCTGGTCATGTAGCAGCAGCGGCAGCAGAGGCCACCAGAGGGAGCTAAAGGTCTTTTATACAGAACAAAAACTTTACCTGTTCACTGTTTCATATGTTACCATCATATTTAACACAATATTATCAATTTGTGTTTCACTATAGGCCAAGTCACATTTTTCTGTGGCTTTTATTTTGTCTTCCAGTCAGTCTAAACTTGTGGCCATTAATCGACCACCCATGATTGTTGCTAACGTGTCTCATTTCCTTGCTAAACCTGGCAGGTGGATGAGATGGACCATTATTATATTATCCAAGAGGAAAACACACCTGATTATGTGGGCTTCCAGGTGGATCAAGACAATCCTGTCAAACATAGACCACAGCCGCCCTCAACAAAGCGAGGGTCTTTTCGGTAAAAAAGATAAAATGTTTGAGCTTTTGCTGTAACTGTCCTCAATAGGAAAATGTGCCCTTCAATATATTTCAGATGGATGCTTTTCATTAAATATTTTACACAAGTCAATAAATGTTACAGACATAGAGTCCTTGATTCAGGAGGCAGCATTATCCATGTGACTCATCAGTAATATTACAGGATGCCCAGGTAGCAGAGTACAAGAGTTAACTGGCAGTGTTGCACTGAGGTATATTCTGTGAGAAGATTAGGTGATTGAATATTTATTAATGTACCACAGATGTCCCCACAGCCTACAGTAGGACACTTCTGTGTTTATCGTTTGTAAAGTTAGCGCTCAAAAGTGTTGAATTGGCTTGTTGGTGATGGGTTTATTTTGAAAAACTTGCCCGGACGTGTTGTGTTGTGTTGTTAACTTGACACCGGTGCGCTCGCCTTTGGCGATGAAAAAGGGCTCCTGAGTCCCGGCGGACACCAGTGGATCGTCTTCGGGCGCAGGTAAGCGAAACTCACCTGGTTAAAGCTGAATTCGACTCGTTGGTTACTGCGCAGTGTATGCGGATACTTCAGTGACAAACTGAAACTTTAAAAAAGAGATAAAAGTTGATGGAATGTTTTTTATGAACATGTGACACTTCTGGTTTGTGCGATTTTGCAATTATGGAGTCACTGACCCTTGATGATGAGTTATTCAAACGCCGCTTTGAATCAAAAACATCAACAAAAAGTTCGTCTTGGCCTGCTACAGTGTTTATTATTATTAATTGTCACCTTTTAACAGTTCATACATTAGAGAGGATAATTGCTAAATGTGGATGTAGTGGTGCTATTATAGGGACGGGGCGCTGGTTAGATTAGTTTTTTACCTTATAACTTACTATCCAGAAAAATACCTCAACCCTCACAGAAGCACAGTCACTATTTGTTTTTCTAAGATGTTGTCAGACTAGTTTATCCACTTAGAATCCACCTACAGGAAAGGAGAGGACTGTTCATCCATTCATTCAAGGCCATAGATACCTAAAGCTTGTAGTCAGCCTCTGCATGAGGAAAGCAAACAGCACTGTATATTCTGTCTTCTTTTGTGTCATATAACTTTAAAACCTTTCACAAGATGTTCTCCAGAGTCTGCGCTGTGTTGAAAGCCCATTTTAGCCTCCGTGTTCACAGTCACTCTTCTCTTTCATCAGTGTGGAGCAGCAGCCAGGATGATCCCAGTGGGTGAATTCAGGAACCTCGGCTCAGAGCAAAACTCAAAGTTTCGGGTCCTCAAACCGTGGTGGGATGTTTTCTCAGAGTACCTGTGCATTGCTATGCTTATGATTGGAGTCTTTGGGTGCACCTTACAGGTGAGGCACCAACAAACCAGCCGCTTTGTGATCATAAGCTCTTAAATCCTTGAATGTTAGCCTATGGGTGGAAACAGATGTAGAAACATAATTATTACTAACCTAATGTACCCTAATCTGCCTAATGAGGTGAAAACATCTGCATCATTTGTATCTATTGTGGAATATCAGAATAACTGTAGTGTTTTGTTCTATCTCTGTCTAATGGCACATGCCACAGCAACTCCTGTATCATCAGACCTCCGTGTCAGGCAGAAACACAGACAGTGTAACCGAAGTAACTTGTCTCTCCTGACCCACTTACTGCAGATTCAGATCACTAACTTGCTGCTTAATGTGTCTCTCAGCACCTGATTATCATTTCTGTGTCATGTTAAAATAGCACAGAAGGAAAGAAAAGGAATTAATATGTAATCAGTGATGATAGCTTACAAGTTCAACCACTTATTTCCTTGTTTTATTAACACGGTGTAGACGGTGAGAAAGGTGTCTGTGTTGCTTTACTGAAGAGCAAAAACAGAGATGGGCTGCACCTTTAGTGAGACAGACACACTGACAGCAGAAACAGCACAGAGGAAACATCCTAGACAAGACCAGTAAATTGGACCCAGAGGTATCTTGTCTAAACCACCGCATCATCTACAGGATAAGAGGTTTAACTCTGGCTCATAGAAAGCACAGAGGCTACAGTGAAGTAAGGCTGGAGTGAGGTGACTTTACCAATAGGCAGTTAGTGTGTATGAGAGAAAGATTAAATAGTCTTAATGAACTGACACGTCTGATTAGTAAGTGTGGGCAATATGGTTAAAATGTTCTATCTAGGTTTAAAGTTTATATTGCAATATAAATAATAATATTATCAAAATATCACAAAACTGCTTTTGAAGGAACATTTTTCTTGTCAGCAACTCCCCTAAAAACACAATACATTTGTCATATAAGAAGCAACCAAAGCCTGATATATCTTATTCCTCTGTGACACAGACTTTCATTGTTGTGTAAAAAAATATTAAACACACATCAACAAGCCACAGTGCTGCACTGGGTGACATATTCCTTCATTATAATGAACATGGGCACTGCAATTTAGATCCAAGGTACAGATGGGTGACAAATGAATGGAAAAACCAAAGTAAAGTGTGAGGTGAGGCCCCCACTGACCCACTCTTTCAAATGATATTCACTCACTTGGTGTCCTCATATATCACATCATACTCAGCAGTCCTGTCAAGCCCTGTATGGGGGCATCTACAGTCTGTTCCTTTCAATTTTTTTTTTTCAAATCAAGTTTAACTTGTCACCTGATAGTATATCAGTTTAAATATAGAGTCAAATGTTTTAAAGATACATTACTGATACTAGATTTTCTGTACATTTCCTTATATTTATTGAGAAACTGTTTCTTTAACAAAGTTTTTTTTAAAGATAGTGAATAGGAATGCCATATCATATTATTCATGATAATATGGGTATGACTTTTAATATGCAAAAGAAATCATATCATGGCAGTATTCAAACTTCTTTAGATAATGACGTCATACTGTTAAATACAACAACAACAAACACAGCTGAAAGTGAAAGTGACATTGCTTCCGGCTCCACAGTCGACTTCGGAAGTGTGGAATTGTTTTGGTTGCAGAGGGTCAGATGTACAACAAACCATGGTAATATGTAAGAAGTGCAAGAACAAACAACAAAAGGAGACAATACAAAAGACTTATTTCACCACCTCAAGCAGAAGTACCCAATTGTGTACAAGGAGAGCTCAACAGCTATTGTGAGGTCTAAACCAAGCAGACAACCTACGTTGGCTTAGCAGAGCATCGCCAAATCTTTGGCAAGTTCTACACCGCGTGTTGTCATATTGTCATATATTGTGTATTATTTTAGGGCCATATTGCAACCCTTAATAGCGAATACAAGGAGATCTTATTGTCGTCATTCAGATACGCTTTTACTTGAATGGTACAATTAAGCCGCCTTGTCATGGTTTTTGCAAAGTTCCTGTTATTTTTCTTGTCTTCCTCTTTCCACACATCATTTATTCTTTCATTCATCTATTTTCCACAGCTCACCCAAGACAAGATTGCTTGCCTGCCCAGCCACTTCACCAGCCCAACTCCTGAAGCGATCGACTGCAGCCACATTCGGACCTACAGGCAGAATGAGACGTCGCAGCACACGCTGGTCAAACCTGTGGACCCCATCATCTGGGAGGTGTCTGGTCGCAAGAACAATCTGGACATCCACCAGTATGTGTTTGTCAACCACTATTGCTATGAGAGGTTTGTCCACTGGTATGCAAAGTTCTTCCCGTACCTCGTTGTGATCCACACTATGATCTTCATGGTAGCGAGCAGCTTCTGGTTCAAGTTCCCTGGGACGTCTTCTAAAATTGACCTCTTTGTTACGATCCTCGGGAAGTGCTTTGACTCACCCTGGACCACGAGGGCCCTGAGCGAGGTTTCTGAGGAAAGAGGAGAGGAGAAACTGGTGAGTTGGAGGAGGAACACCATATCAAAGGAGCCCACAGATCGACGAGCAGAAGATGAGGAGACTACAGGTCTACTTCTTCGCTCCTCTTCTGTTAAGTCTAATCCAGAGAAGAAAAGTCCAGAGCCTCAGTCGACCCTGTCCGTCTTGGACAAGAAGGAAGGAGAACAGGCCAAAGCTCTGTTTGAAAAAGTGAAGAAGTTCAGAACTCATGTCGAGGAAGCAGACCTCTTGTATCTCATGTATGTGCTACAAACATCACTGAAAGTCTTCAAGTTCCTTTTAATCATTATCTACACCGCAGTGTTGGTACCAAACATTGAGATAGTGGTTCGCTGTTATGTTCCTCCTGAGCTGACTGGTTTTGATATCTATTGCTGTAACCACAACAAAGCCAATCTTTTCTCAAAGCTTGCCTACTGCTATATCTGCTTTGTGGGAGTGTATGGACTTCTGTGCATCTACAGCCTCTACTGGCTGTTTCACAGACCTCTGAAGGAGTACTCCTTTGAGCAGGTCAGACTGGAGACAGGTATTAATGATATCCCGGATGTGAAGAATGACTTTGCGTTCCTGCTGCACCTTGTGGACCAATATGATGCTCTTTACTCTAAAAGATTTGCTGTCTTTCTCTCTGAGGTCAGTGAGAGCCACCTCCATCAGCTCAATCTCAACTATGAGTGGACAGCCAAAAAGCTGCGAACCCGTCTCGCCAGAAACACCAGTAACCGGTTGGAGCTGCACCTGTTAATGTTGCCGGGGCTCCCTGACACAGTTTTTGAGATTCCTGAACTGGAATCACTCAAACTGGAGCAAGTTAAAAACGTCACCATCCCAGCTGGTGTGGCAAAGCTAGACTCTCTTCAGGAGTTATCACTGATCTACTGCCCCGCCAAGCTCCAGCTGCCTGCCCTGAACCACTTCAAGGCAAATTTAAAGGTCCTACATCTAGCTTTTGAAAGTTTAGAAGAGGTACCTATGTGGATGTACACTCTGCATGGCCTGGAGGAGCTACAGCTGAATGGTCCTTTAACCAATGAGGTGTCCAGAGGTGCCACTCTGGACTCCCTTCGAGAGCTTAGAGCCCTGAGAGAACTCTCTCTCCACTCCAACCTTAGTAAGATCCCACCCAGCATAGTGGATGTTGCACTGCAACTGCAGCGGTTGTGCATCTATAATGAAGGTGTCAAGCTCCAGGCTTTTAGCAGCTTGAAGAAATTAACCAACATAGTTTCACTGGAGTTAGTGGGCTGCGAGTTGGAGCGCATCCCAAGTGCTGTCTTCAGCCTGAACAATCTGCAGGAGTTGGACCTGAAGGAAAACAAACTTACCACTGTGGAGGAGATTATGAGTTTACAGCACTGCCGGCGTTTAGTGACCCTCCGACTGTGGCACAACAAAATCTCTTACATTCCCGATCATATCAGTAAGCTGCACTCCCTGGAGACGCTGGACGTCAGCTGGAACAAGCTACGAAAGCTTCCCTCTAGGCTGTTTTATTGCACCAAACTCAGACACCTAGATGTCTCCCACAACCAGCTCACCTCTCTTCCTCCTGAGGTGGGCATCCTGCAGGGCCTCCAGTTCTTCTCTGCTGCTTTCAACTCTTTAGAGACAGTGCCAGAGGAGCTGTTCTCCTGTAAAAGGCTCAAGATGTTGGTTCTTGGAAATAACTGCCTGCCCTCTCTTAGTTCCAGAGTGGCCAACCTGGCACAGCTGGTCCGGCTGGAGATTAAAGGAAACCGTCTGGAGTCTCTACCTCTGGAGATAGGGGACTGTCCCCTGCTCACTGTCAGTGGACTGGTGGTCGAGGACAACCTGCTGGATCTGTTGCCGTCAGATGTACGAAGCAGGTTGACTAATGGCTGAGGTTTTAGAAGAAAGTGCTGTCACTGACTCATCTCTTCACAGTGTAGCATGGTGGTCGACGGAGGTCTGATTTGCATGAAGCAATCTGAGTATCGACGGAGAATGAACCCATGGAACCAGGTGGGATCTTTCATATAAAACAGGACAACAAGCGAAACATAACTGACCACAAAAAGATGACTAAACACTAAAAAAACTTATTTATAAAATCAGTCATCATGAAATGTGGGTTCAAATCTGTGTCAATGAGTGAAAAATCAACTTGCACGTGTTTTTGAATTTTTTTTACATTTTCTTAAAAATAACTTTTTTAAATAAAAATTGTACTAAGTTTATAGGTGTCCTGGAAATGCATTTATTTTAAACAACTGGATTTTTTGGTAGCTGGTTTTACTGGTGTTGAACACTCAGTAATTTGAAGGTGAACAGAAATAACAGCCAGACATGTTGCGTAGATGAAACAAGGCTTGACCCTCAAATTGCTTTGGACCAACAAGTTTTGATTGCTGATTATTTTGTGGATTATTCAGAGCACAAGTCAAGGGATTTCTAACTGCTCTCTGTCCTGTTGGACAGGTTTGGCCAGCATGAAGAAGTGTTTCCCACACTGTGGTGACTCATGTTGCTCCCTTTCAGACACTAAACAAGTGGAGGGAGAGAAAGCCTTTCAGGGGCACAATAAAAGGTATTCATCTCTCTGTTTACGTACCAAGTGAAACGGAGAACAGGCTGAAATCATACATGAGGTTATGAATCAGATGAAAGTCCTCAGACTGATATTCAGTGTGCACAGGGTACAAGAATTAATCATTTACAGAGAGAACTACTTTCTTCAAGATACCTTGGGGATGATTAACATATTGAGTGTAGTGATGTCGTTGGGAATGAGTGATACATTGTACATGTACACATTCTTTCACCACATTATGTGTAACGTGATGGCTTCCCCAGAGTGGAAATTTTGCTTCTCTGGTTTATTTGTTTACAATTTCTGTACCGCAATTGAACTTTTACAGTAAAATATGGAGAAAGCAGGATGTGATTTTCAGACAACACTGTCAAGCGAGTGGAATTTGAGTAGTAAATTGCGAAATGACCTAAAAATGTTTGTTAGTTTGCAAATGTTGCGCATCATATGCTGGTGCAGATACATTTTGAGTGCCTTTTGAACACACTGAAACAAGGAAATAAATGAGTTAAAAGCCTCTGTTGTTAAAGGGGAGGTCATTGCAGTTGCCCGTGCTTGGTTTTAGCATGAAGGTTACAGTCAGTGTAAATTGAATACATTTTTATTTTAAATTCTTCGGCTGGGTCTCATACAAACAAACACACACTTTCTATCTTGCTGAATTCTTTCGTTCTTTCTTCCCCCAGCGCTCCCTCACTGAGTCAAGACACACATGAGCACATTTTTATGTCTAAGCTAGGGCTTCCACTTTCCAGCCAGAACTGCAGCACAGTCATGTCCTGGCCTGCATGGCTACAAGTTTGGGACATACCTCAGTAATACTGGAGCACACATTGATCTGCCCACACTGCCACACACCTCCAAGGCTGTTTTCTTTCATATTTTATCATTTCAATGAATTTGAGCAGATTTTGGTACTGATGGTTGTACAGCTGCACAGTAGACAGTGAATATCAAATAGCATAATGCTTTGTTAGTCTTTTACCCATATCTTTTCAGCTCTGAGGATGGCAGTCAAGTGTGTCTCAGCTGGAAATGACATCATGTTATGTCTCCAAGAGCATTGTTGTTTGAGTTGTTAGGGGCAATACCTTCAGTTAGAGGTGGTATGCTATCTTGAGTGAGAATGCTACAACTGCATACCTGTGGGGTGTGGCCTCAGGCCTGCATGCAGCATTTACATTTGAGTAGGAAAATCAGATTGGGAAGCTTCTTCCTGGCCTGTGAGTTTCTGTTGTTCCGACATCTAAAATGTCAGCATGCAGTTCCTGCTGGCTGTGATTCCCTGCAGCTTGATGAAGGGAGGTGAAGTATAGACAGTTTGTAGGGTTGCATAGCATGTTTTGGTTCTGATGTGTTGAAGGTTTACACTGATTCGCCATGCTGCCAGAAACTGTCACTACTTGTGTGCACTCAGTCAGACATGTGTGTTTCATCCTTTGCTCATATTCTCTCATCTCTAATAGGAACAAAAGTTCTCCTATCAGGCGCTCCCTCAGCCTTATCATCATGTATTCCTACACGTCTGTCTGTGTATGTTTGCACTCGTGAGTGAGGGAGTAAGCTGATACTGGTTTTTCTTGTCCACTCCTACTCCTTCGACTCAGTGTAACTGTACCTCCCTCAGCCTGCAGAACAAACAAACCACAGCAGTGTTTATAGTGCACAGGGGGTATTTGCACATCCAACAACACACCCACACTTGTGCTCAACGAAGTCAGGGGGCTCTACCTAGTGGCTGGAGGCAGGTCTGTCTTGTAAACAGGTTGAGTTGATTGGGTGTGAAAACATATGCAAATATTATTGGTAGTAGGGTGTCTTTGTTACACAAGAATGAGGGAGTGGTAGCACAAAAGAGGGACGTCTGACCGGAAGGTTGCTGTTTCAAAATCCAAAACTAACTGAAATATGGGTGGGGATAACAAGTGACTCCTTTTTTTTTTTTGTTCCTCCAGCAACTACTGCTGAAGAACCCTCAAGGGAGGCGTTTAGCCTCAGGCTGCTGCAATAGAGCTGTTCAGAAGTCGAATGCTGTGCTTGGCCTGTGCAGCTCCCAGCAGGTGTCTGTGCGTGAGACTATGGAAAACCGAGTCAGGAAGGTGAAAGCAGGCTTCAGGATATTAACTCCAGGGGTAGAGGAAGTATTTGAAGCTCTTACAGAAGTAGAAGTCCTGCATTAAAAAATTTATTTGAGTAAAAGTACAGAAGTATTATCAGCAATATGTACTCATAGAACTGTGAATGCTATGTTTTTTTGTAATCATACAAGTGGCATTTTATTGTTCAGTGCTGGTCCAGGTGGGGCTAATTTAAGCTAATTATATTTTGTAGGACACTGTAAAAAATGTATAAAAACAAATCAGATTTTATAATATAGTTTATGTGTAAACTCTATCAGTAAAGTAATTAGTGACTTTAGCTCACAGATAAATGTAGTGGAGTACAAAGTACAATATTTCCTTCTGAAACTGAAGTGTTAAGTGGCAGAAAATGGAAATACTCCAGTAGATTTACCTCAAATTTGTACTTTTAGGTTACTTTCTGCCACTGATGAACAAAGAAAGTTCACTGCAAGTTTCTGCGACTTTGCTGTCCAATCAATTTAGAAAACTGAGTTTCAGTTTAAATATTTCAGGCTAGATGTGCTAATATAGTGAGAAATGCACATAAAGCACATGTAAACAATGTGTGGTCTTTCTGCGACATGATGAGGCTCTGTGCACAGCCGCCCAGCAGCATAGCAGTTGAGCTGTATCTGCTTTCTCGGCCGCTGCCCATGGCACACAAGCAAAACAAAATACCCATTGTACTGTAAGAGCCCTGAGCACAAACATCAGCAAACTGTGCCACCCTTACCTAGCCTCAACAAAACAGGGCCCTCATTCATTTTCAGTTGCAATCCAGCTATCTGTGCGACCTTTGAGAGGGTTTCCACATTCCAGAGTGGAGTTATTATAAATGCCCTTGATGAATCACCTTGAGGAAGCGCTGAACACTTGAGGATACATGTGGCACAGTTAACGAAGCACATGAAGCACGCTGTTTTGTGTCCCAAGGCAGAATGCATCGATAGTTATGAATGGAAAGGAAATGACAGTGATGTGGTTAAGCAAACGCCCCTTCAGCTTCAGCTGAGCTTGCACAAACCAAACTATCATGAATTGATGTAATTTATGCTTCAACTGTACTATTTTTGTCTGTTTGGTTCTCATTGCAAGTTCTTATAGGACAACCACAGAGTTTATAAAGACTTTAAAATCTGAAAAATGAAAAAATGTTCCAAATGACCTTATGACCCCTCAAAAAATTAAGCAATGTCTACTCGGGACCCCTTGTTTCATTGGTGATTATCCACATTTAGATCATTCTTATAGACCAGAAGAGGTAAAACAAATTCCAGTATTTCTTGAAAAAAAAAAAAAAAAAAAAAGCACAAACTATCACTTTATTTTAGCCTAATGAAATACTTTTTAACAGGCTAAAGGTTCCAATAATAAAAAATAATATGTACTCTTGTGTAAATTCAGGTTATTAAAGCCCCCAAATCCCAGAAAAATACACAGATGAACCAAGTATGACTTGAACTGTCCCTACAGCCCAGAAGTCTGTGAGCTTTATGAGAGCTAAATCATTTTAGAGTCTAAAATAAGGACCATGACTTCAACGCTTCAAGTTCAACACTTTATTTTGTGCTTTCTTCTTCAAATATTAAAGTGAATAATCTCACTTTTGTTTTAAAAGTATTTATATAAATAACATTTCAACAAATCACAATAAATGTTGCTATTTACAGAGTCACAGGAATATTCAGTCCAATTCCAACAATAAATAAGAGTAAATTCAAAGCCTAAGGACATCTAATTAAGAGAAACAAAACTATGAAAAGCAATCAGGGTGCACCATATCAAGTTTTTGTAAAAATGTTTAAAAACACATACAACTGTTAAAATTCTTACACAATGTAAATAATGCAATAATTAGAAAACACTGGGGAAACTATCTACAAATGTGCACTCCCAATTAATAGGGAAAACAGATATATAAGGTGCCTAAATTGCACTGTGCAAAAGGGGTGTCTAGTGTATGTAGCCACCCATCAACTGAAAATAAGCTGCCAAGACAACATGTCCTGTGACACATATTAATGCTGAGCCACTGTTAACAAAAAATAGAATCCTTTACACAGCAATGAATTCAAGTCACCAGGTTTGAAGCCAAAAAAAAAACAAAAAAAAACAAAAAAACAGCACCCAGACATCTGACTAAATATGAATGTGAGCGAAAAGCAAGTCAATCATATCAGGCACACATGAAGCTCGGGCCACGTCTATCGCTGTCTGACCGCTGACGTTGGCATGCTTCAGGTCGGACTGCGGTGCCAAGAACTCCACCACATCCCGGTGGCCTTGCCGGATGGCGATGTGGATAGGCAGGGCGCCGCTCTTGTCTGGGACGTTTACTGAGGCGCCGTACTCCACCAGAACCCGCAGCGTGTCCAGGAACCCTGTCCGGGCTGCGTCATGCACAGGCGCTATCCCATATTTGTCCTGCACGTTGGGGTCTGCTCCTTTTTCCAACAGCAACCTGGCGATCTTGGAGTTCCCCATCATCATCACCTGGAGGATATTAGAGGAGGGTGGAAGAGAGCTCAATACCTGTGTGACTCTAGATTCTCTCAAATAACGAGACTTTAACAGCCTCCACAGGTTATCAGTTAGTTTTCATTTATCACATCAAAGTGAAACAAATGCAGTTTAGCAGACAGTGTCTTCATTAAGGTGATTATGAGAGAAGCTGGTCTATTTTAACACAGTGAGAGGTGTCTCTGTTTGGTGGAGCTGAAACGACTCGTCAAGTAACTACCTAGCAAAATTAACTGGTGACAGACAGGATAATAAACTTTAAGTATAAAATCAATTATCAGGCAAAACTTCCAAACATTCACCGGATCAAGCCTTTCAAATGTGTGTCTCTATTGTTGTTATTTACCAGTTAATGAAATATCTTTGGTTTTTGGGCTGTTAGTTGCACAAAATGAACACTTTTTGAGGTCTGAGGGAATTTTTCTCCATTTCTGACATTTCAGACTTTTAAAAGACAATCAGCTGCTTAATTGACAGAGAAAACAAATGTTAAGTGCAGGCTCGCCATTTAGTCTTCCCTCATTTGTATAAATAGTGCGGACAAAATATCAGAAACACCTCTCAGCATAAAAACACTGCTCCACAGCACCAGAGTAAAGAGTACAGCCTCCAAAATGACCAGAAGGCTGACTAGAAAACATCAGAACTTTATTTATATCGCT
This sequence comes from Chaetodon auriga, assembly GCF_051107435.1. Lineage (NCBI taxonomy): Eukaryota > Metazoa > Chordata > Actinopteri > Chaetodontiformes > Chaetodontidae > Chaetodon > Chaetodon auriga. Next base: position 4,018,885 of record NC_135077.1, on the reverse strand, counting down.
TAAATTGGCAAGTGAGTGTGTATCCTCTATTTTAAACAAATCATCAAATACTCCACATCTTACTGGAGTTGACCTGGTATCCAGGCCATCTCAGGTACTGTGATCTGGTACTACTAGATTCTAACATGGAAAAAAAACAAACAAAAAAACCACTAGGTCTTCATACACGGTGCTGTGACATATTCATAACAGGAAACTGTTCGAGAGGAAATTCAACACAGCCTTATGTCCTGTTACGTCAAGAGGAAAAGTGATGAGTCTACCGCTAGTGCATGTCTGCAGTCAACACATGGGTCAATGTGATCATTTATCCACATTCCTGGAGATCGCTGCTCACCTGAAGCGCAGTCCTGCCAAATTCATTGAGAGTATCAGGATGCACTCTGCATTCCTCCAGGATCCTCCGCACCTCGCTTGTATTCCCTCTGGCTGCTGCCCCCGTCAAAGCTTTACCGGCATCCATCTGACTAAGGACCATTATAGTCTCTCTCTGCCTGGTCAGTGAGAGATGTACAACCACAGTTATACCGAAACTCAGCCACGGGCTCTTTGTGATGGTGATAACAGCGTAATGAACAGCACAACGGTAACACCAGGATTCAGGAAGACGGCTACAGCTAGCTACTACAACGTCGGGCTAACGTAAGCTTCAGTTCCCTGTTGACGCCATGTTATCGGACTGCGCTAGCGTAGTGTTACATGTAATGTTGAACCAGGTCGTTTAACCACACTGAAAAACAAAGCTGAGTGAAAACGGTCTGTCGACAGGGACGCGTCACGTCAACTGAATCTTACAAACAATTAGCATCCGGCTAACCGCTAGCATAAAAAAGAGAGCAAACCGAGGAGCTGCATTGCATACCGTGTTCGTTTCCTTAAGGTCCACAACGTCGCCAAGAGTCAAATCCCGCTGTTTCTAAAGACCAGTAAATTTTAAATACAATCCAAACAAGGAAGATTTATCAACATTAGATAATACATTTGCGCGCTGAGATCCACACAGCGGTGTCTCCTGACTACAATTTACAAACATTGGAGAGAACACGCGCTGGCCAATCACAGCTCGCCCATAGGGTGTTGCTCTTCCATAGATGGTAAAAGAGGCGGGGTTACAACTCCGTTACTACACTATCACTGTGGTAACAGCGACAATCGACCAATCAGAGCCCGCATCGAAGAAAGCGGGCGATTTGTATACGTTGAGGTCTTCAAAGGCAGTTCATTCACATTTCTGATCTTTGGTTGAATTTCTCCAGAATCAAGTGTTGAAAAAAGGCGGGTGTAACTTTTTAATTTTAGGCGGAATTTAGTGACTGTGATTGCACAATGCATTTCTACAATATGAGGACAAAATCTGCCCTATGTCGTGTTGCAAACTCATTAGAAAAACAAAGGGGCACAACAAAAATACAAAGGTTATTAATGACAAATTGTTTTACAGGAAAAATGTCATTAAGCATTTAAATTATTTGCAGTGGCCCAACTATGGAAACCTTAAACACATTAAAATCAAGTCGCACACACATTTGATAAAACAAGATTAGTGACATTAAACAGAGGAGGTGAAATTTAAAGACATTCTTTGAGTCCAGTCAGAGTGATCATTGATGCTCCTCTGGAGGTGATTAAGTAACGGTGATCCCTCAGGCTTTACACATTGGTCCTCAGCTGGTAGTCTAAATAAAAAGAGAACAAATGTGAGGATACATTTCTACATCCATGTGTATCTGATCACTTGCTTAAATAGTACAATATGTTCTGACAACAGTGTGTCACATTATATGGAAGTCTAGTGGAACAATGTCAGTGTACCTCCACTCTGTGTAATGTACCGGACCCACGGTAACGCCTGGTAACCACTTTTTTCAATGATCTTCATATATCGCACCTGGTGAAAAAGAGTGAGTGAGACAGAGAAGCACAGCGTGTTGAGGCAAGAACCATTAATGCGCATCGCCAATTAAAATTAAATCTATCTTGCCAGTCTGAGCACACAGTATCAGCTCTCACAGGACCTGACATGACTATCCACGGGCTGGAAACGCCCTCTGCAAAGCAGGGAGCTTCTCAGGTGATGTTCAGAGCTTTAAAAATGTCCATATTGATATAAATAAGACATCACACGCTTCAGATCCAGAATCATATGTTTTTCTCTCATGTGGACTTGACTCATACCACCACAGGCCATATTCTTCAGTTCTTTGGCATTAAAGGGGCGCCTCAGCATAAACACACAGACCTGCAAGCACACACACCTGTATTCCTGAGACTGTGAAGTATGGGATTTCAAATTTGACAGTGATGGGAGGTTTGCCCTCGAGCTCATCGTTCTCCACACTGGGCAGACCAAAATGAGCTCTCATTAGAAACTCTTTGCCTCCCTGGATGGATGGACACACACACACACACACACACACACACACACACACAGACGAAAGGATTAGACAAATAAGCAGAAGGACATAACAGAACACACATATATATATATATATATATATATATATTCAAATTTTGGATGAAAATGTAAGACATAATGCAGTATACATTAAAGAAAGTCATATAATCTGACGTAAATGCAGCTGTGAATTACTTACAGGGAAAGACTTGATGGTCCACACCACCAGGTTCTTCTCAGGCACATATTTGGCACTGCCTGTGCTGGTTTTGAACTTGGGGGAGTCAGCATCACTGGGGACAGGGACCCTCACTTCCACATTATTTGCCACAGACTGTTTTTTAAATTGTCCCTTTGCCTAAAAACACAACACCATATAACAGGATGTTATAATGTGTAAGCCTCTTTCTTGCTGGTGCTCAAATGCACCGTCGGCTGTTATTTTAAATGTAGTTCATGGTATTGTGTAAACAGTGAACAACAATTGGAGACACAAGTATCAGACTGATTCTTGTGCTTTAAGGCTTTTCTTGGCAGACACATCTCCAGTGGCACAAAATGATCATAATAAAAAGCTTTCTTGTTGCCAGTCAAGTCAAAAACACAGATGTTCAGTACCTTCACCATGATTTCCACTCTACTGTGAGAGAACTTCTCTATGACGGACTCGATCCATATCAGAGGCTTCACCTGTAAAAAAAAAAATGAAGGAGAGGGTGTCATCATACAAACATTTTTTACAATTAAAAGAACATAAAAATGCTTTTCTTAATATGCACATTATTCAACAGACATATCAATTAATGATTATCATGCATAGTGCTATTCAAGTTGCACTACTAGACTCATTATTTCTCCACATTCTGTATTACATTTGCACAGTGAACAATTCATGTACTGTATATGGCCTTAAGTACTGCAAGTGCTTTTGAAAGTAATTTCAATAAGTTTGTGTTTGTGTGTCTTGAATTCCCCTTCCAGGGATCAATGAAGCCATGTTTCTTTATCTCTCTTTATATCCTGCCATGTCTAACAGGTAGAACATGATATTAGCAGCATCAGAACACCAATTTTTGAACTCTGACCTTCTAAACATACATGTATTTACAGGACTTTAGGTTTAAAGCATGTAACTAATGCACTGTGCCAGCCATAAATATGGCACATGGTGTAAGTTGTAAAGGTACTGGACTGGACTAACGTGGGTGTTGATGCGGTAGGACATGAGCTCAGACTCCCCGTCCGGAGGAATGAAAGAGATCGTTCGATCGCTCTCAAAGCGAGAGAGACGGACGCATTGGTGGAACTTCACATCTTCCATCACCACCGTCTTTCCCTTGTCACCTGAACACAAAACCATACAATCAGTGCTATCACTTAAACATAACTGAAGCAGATAGATGAGCTACATATGACGGATGGATGTGGCTGGACGGAGGCTGTATACATACGTCCAGTGAGAGCAAAAAGCACTCGATCGTTCAGGCCCAGCCGCAGTTCGGGCATCCCAGAGAGCATGGTCTTCAGCTTGATGCTGCCCACGATGTCACTGCTCATCACACTGCCATTGGCATTCACCTGAACAAACAATACACTTTGGTAATAAATCAATTAAATGAATCATCAGATTTTTAACATGGTACTCACAGCTCTGAGTGATAACAAATCAGCCCTACACTCCTTCTTACCAGGACATTGATGGACTCGATGACATCGATGAAGACCTCGTTCTTCTTGTATTTGATCCCCTCTGATCTCCAGGACACAGCATTGGTGACGGTGGTCGGCACCTTGGACTTCGCCACCTCGAGCTTGGCACCTTCCTGAGTGATGTATCTGCCGTAGATGAGAAGAGATTACCAGCTGTGATTAAACACACTCTTTACCAAATACACAGCATATTCCCATGTCTACATGTGCCATGTCTGTGTGTGTCTTGCAGGGTCTCACTCCTGTAGGATCTTGCTGTCAGTAGTCTGAGGGAACCCAAAGTCCATCAGCTCATCCAGCAGCTCGTAGACAACAACAAAATTGTCCTGAATGCTCTCCTCCTCCAGCTCTTTGAAGTACTCTGTGAACACCTGTATAGTATGCAGAATTTTTTTTTCTGTGATGCTCCGAGTTACTTTCACTATTACTGTCTTTGACTGCCACTCTTCCACTGGTTCTTCACATAAAATACAATTAGATCCTCGGAAAACGTTCAACAAATGTTCACAACGAACATTTCAAGTATAAATCTGCATGTGGGACTCACCTCGACTAGTTTGTATAGAAATGAGTACACGAGGGAGGCATTGGAGTTCTTGTTTGTAGTAGCCACCACTGCACAGAGACCAGGTCAAGGACTATTTCACACAAGAATGTTTTGTTACAGTCAAAGTAAGTGATACTATGAATGAAACGGTGGTAACATCTAGGACAAGGATACGGTAGAGGTTGCTGTGTTTGATCCACATGAAGTGAACGCTGCCGTGTGACAGCACAGGGCAGAGAAGGCCCTCCTCTTCATGCTGCATGAGTAAAGGCATGAAGTGGTCGATCTCGGCCATGTCCACATCGCCTTTGTAGTTCCGACAAATCAACACCTGTGCGGGGAAGTAAATGACATGGTTATCAGACACCTGCATGTTCAACTGAATATGGCAGTTAGTAGTTACAGAATAGAAAGTTTTACTCATTATTAGAGCTGAGAAATAAGAAACTAAGAAATGTTCCGCTTCCTCCAGAAATGACAAGAAACGATGTGGCAAATGTAGAATTAACTCTGTCACAACAAACAGTTTGACGTGTGACCTGCTGCTGGACCAGAACCGCAGATCTAAAGGGAAAAGCCGTTACCAGTGAAGACGGAACAATTGTCAATCTAATTTTATTACCCAGTAACAGTAAAAGTTTCCTAGTTTTAGCTTCTCAGTTATGAGCATTTGCTGCTTTTCTTTCTCTAATGTGACAGTAAATTAAATATATTTGGGTGTCTGTCTGTTTGTGGGACAAAACAAGTAATTTGATGACATCACCTTGGTTTTTTACTATTTTCTGACATTCAATAGACCAAATGATTAATTGAGGAAACAATCAGCAGATCACTCAAAAATTAAAAATATCATTAGCTGCAGCCATGGTGGCAACTAAGTACATTTACTGCTAGTACTGTACTTTAATACTACATGCCACTTTTTCTTCCCTCTACTCCACTACAATTCACAGGGAAACATTGTACTTTTTAATTTGCTACAATTATTTGACAGCCTCAGTAACTTTGTAATTTAAGACTTTTGCAAGTTTTTAATTTAAAAAGTTGGGCTCCAGCCTCATAAAAGTGAGGATTTGTTGCATTTCCTTTTAATTATTTTCATTTGTTTTTATTCATTTGGGGGTTTGTATCTTTGGTTGGACAAAACAAACTCTGTCACTTTGGGCTCTGAGTAATTGTGAAGGTATTTCTCTCTATTTTCAGAATTTTTACAACAAAAAAAGTAGCTTTGAATACTTTTACTTCTAATACGTGAAGTACATTTTCCTTATTATAATTGCATACTTTTACTTGAGCAACATTTTCAAAGCAGGACTTTTTTTACTGTAAGGTATTAGCACTTTTACTTAAGTAAAGGATCTGAATACATCCTCCACCACTGGTTGCAGCTCTACATACATGACATTAGTACAGCAAACTGCTACATACCAGTACAGACCAGTTCTGTCAGTGCCTGCTGTAAGTCTGCAGACACTTTCAACTGTAAGTAGAGTAATGATTTAAGATTAGATGGACGCAAAACAGGTCAAACCTGCTCAAGATGTAACAACATAAGGTCACAGACCACTGCAGGCTACAGACCAGTGCAGGTTATGGGTCAATGCAGGTCACGGATCAGTGCAGGTCAGAAAAGCAGCAGCTTGCTGGGATCAGATCAAATGAAACGTCACACATGTTGTTGTGGGAGTATCACACAGTGAACATCTGAAACCATGTGTGCATCCATCCCCGTTTCTCTGTTACACTGGTCTGTGTGTCAGGTTACACTTCCTGTCTGGAGGGAGAGGGATGTTTGAGCCAGGCACTGTGACAACAAAAACCAGGTGACAAAAATGTCATGGCTGAAAGCTGCTGGAGGACAGGTGTTGCAGCACAATTGGTTACTTCCACTGACGTTATTTCAGGCTGAAGCGTGCATTTTCCACTGGCAGACATGTATCCGGAAGTAAAGAGGAAAAAGGCCAATGAATGAGTGTGTCGCAAGCTCTACATTAATTTTTAACGACGCATTAATGTTTAACAGTTAAAGCAACTGTTTAAAAACGTAGTTAAAAACAGCAAAAATGATGAGTAAGCGTGGGTGTTCGTCATTTTACACCTGTCGCGCAAAGCAAAATAAGCAATCGTGGGGTGTCCACGGTGAGTTCCAGGATTAATCTTACCTTCCCCTTCAGATCCAGCACAAACACAGCGGAGGCAGACATCGTGTTTGGAGCCACAGGAGCGCAACATGCGACTCAACAAAGCAGACAAAGTTCAAAGTCCAACTCGAGTCTTCACGGGCTTCAGTTTGGTTTCATTTCATCCAAAGTGGACACTTTCATCGGCCTGAGGTGATCATGGATTCCACCGTGTCTTTTTCCTGAAGGTGCCGTGACGTCACCGCACGCAGGTGAAACATTCACCAGCTCACCTGAGGAGAGAGGGGGGTGAAGGACGGCGTGCTGCTCGCTTTATACACCAGAGGGCGCTGCAGGCCCATAAATCAGAGCCGGGCCAACGAGCGACTGCATGACCTTTGAGTTGATCCATTGTCTCTTCCATGGGAAGATGTTTGGTTTGGGTTTTTGGCTCACAGCAGGAATAATAAGCAGACATTTTAGCTGACAAATCTTATCATCCTCCAGCAGATCGTTTGTCCCTGCTGTGGTCAATAAAAGTAAAAAACACATCTGCAAACAGAACAGCTGTCAAAAAGCGTGGTACCAGTATGTCCAGCAATGTTTCTTTTTATTCATTTATTTATTTTATTTATTTTATTTATTTTATTTATTTATTTATTTATTTTTATTCATGCTGTGTCACCCTTCCCCTGGCTTTACTTTCTGTTTATTGTTGTGCACTCCTGTGTGCTTGATCTGTGCTCATAAACAAGATGTAGGAGGTTTGACTGAAAGTGATGATCCTGTTCTTTCTCTCTGTGGGTGGAGGGTTTGACCTGTGTTTTGTTGTTTCTCGCATGTGTTTGTAGACTTGATTTGACAAAAAAGAAAAGAATGAAATGTTTTTTAAAGAGCTCTGTAGAAAAATTAGGCACAGTTTTTGTCATCATGTTGCCATGGTAATATGGGGTTTCTGTCAGAATACAGGACACTGCAACAGACTGTTTTCACCGCAGACATTTGTTATGTCACAAAGGGAAAAGCACAGCTGGAAATACTGAAACTGGTTAACTCCACTCCGCTGCCTCGGATTCAGGGTCAATCAAAATAAAATCATGTCACATCATGTCGCACAGCTTCTCTCCAACAGAAGAACACTGGATGCTTCTGTAATTCTTCATCTCAACACGTTAATTTTTCAACTGCATGGAACAGCAAAAAGTGGGGACCTCAGGATGAAATGTGTCTTTCACAGGTCATGGATGTGTGGCTGTATAGAAAATGAGTTCAGAAATCAGAACAAAAGCAACTTTCAACCACACTGATGAGTCTGGTGACACCATGGTGATATGAAAGCCATGTGACCGCAATTTAACAAACAATATCCAAAAGATAAACATTGTGCACCAAAAAAAAAGTAAAAAAAAGTGTAGTACTACTTTTATGGTATTATATATATGTATTATGTATTTCTCTTTATACAGCAAATTGATTGGGGTGTTTTGTATCATATGATGTTGTCGTTTGTTCTTTGTTGACATGAATGTTTGTCTGACAAAAACCTTGTAGGTCAAAATGTTGCATTAATGAAAACTTCAGTGTCCTTTCAGTATTACTTACTGATTGTACATTACTCTTAGCACATACACATTTGCATTTGCACTTTTTACTATATTTTCCTTCTTCTTCTTCTTCTTCTTCTTCTTCTTCTTATTATTATTATTATTATTAGTAGTAGTAGTAGTAGTAGTAGTAGTAGTTGTAGTAGTAGTATAGTAGCTTGTAACTTTTTTTTTTTTTTGAGCAACTTGTGCTGTAACAAGGCAATTTCCCTGCAGGGATCAATAAAGTTTTTCTGAATATGAATTAAGCCATTTTTTTAGAAGTACACCAGTCTTAAAGTAGGGTGCATAGTTGTGTTTCTGTAGCCTCAAACAGTAGAGCAACAAAAACTGACATGTAAGGACGAAAGGGTGTCTTCGTGTGTTTGTGAAGGGTTTTTATGCTCTGAAAGGTCGGCTCTACTTATATCTGAGACTGTGTGACCTGCAGCCTCTGGCCTCAGGGTTGCAGAAACACTAAGCGATCACATGCTCGGGGAGCTTCTTAAGCCATAAAGCTTGTTCTACAAGATCTCCAAGCCCCCCGCCGCCCTCCCCCCACCACCCTCCAGGCCTCTTTGTGTGGTATTATGCCCCAGATCCCGATTCGTATTCCTATGTCTGCTTCCTGTGCAGGAAGGCAGTGACTAAGAATAACACAGCCATAACAGAGACATGTGAATGTGTGCCTTTAAAGGCCAGATGGAGATCTTTTCCAGTATCCCACTCCTTTTGTCCACATAGGGTTGGTTCAGTCTGTTGATCTAATGAGACATGACCATATCTGAGCGATAAATGAGATAACCACACCTTAAACATGCTGTCTTCACACGGGACAGGAGCTACGGGAAGACTATCATAAAGAGTTTGTTAAAGGATTAGTCGAAATGCGCTTGTTCAGCATGAAATCAGATCAGTCACTTAATTTAAGCCATTTTATAGAATCCAGGACATCTGACCCACTTCCCAGTTTGTCAGCATTTTCTCACTTTTTCCACTCAAGCTTAGTATCTACAAATATTTGAGTTATGTCAACCTCATGGTCCAAATCAGTCTGAAGTGAAAGGAAAAGTATATTTTTGATGATGTTTACCATCATCAACATCGTATTCTCTTCAGCTTTGACTATGTGCAGTATGTGTTTTACTCTCCCTCATTGGTTCATGTGATCTGGATTATGCAGAATCCCCCTATAGTGGCTGAGGTCCATTACATACATATGGTAACAATTAACGGTGAGGTCAAGATGAAAAAAACGTGACTTTTCTTTCCTTTACTGCTGCAGCTCCAAAAAACGTGCACTGTATTTGACCTACTCTAATGTTAGACCTATTGTTTCCTTACTGTAAAGAGGGTTAGGCAACATCATTATTTTAACATGCATCCCTTTGGAAGTTGAATTCAATAATAATAAAGGCTGCCAAGTGTATCTATGGCCCTTTCTCTCATCTTTCTAACCCTGTCGAATGGTTGATTGTAATCTGATATTAGGCTGACGGAAGTTCATCCATATCCAGGCTAATTCAACCGCTTGCTAGAGAAAATATTGCTACTCTTGTATTAGCAAAACAACAACTGATTCATCGAAACACAGCTAAGTTTCATTAGTGAAAACTGCTAAAAGGGTACAAAAGCTAACACAAATTTTCACAACCCACTCAACATGTCTACTCCATTATATCCCTCAGTGACTCTGCTGAACTGGGTTTCTTAAACATCTTAACACAAAGATCCCATTAAATTCATCATAGACCAAGATTGTGACATCATGGGAAAGACTTTGAACTGTATCCTGTAGCCTCGTGTGGGTCAGAGCTCAGCATGGTGGCTCGGAGTGAAAGAGATACTGGTGAGACTTCTCTATGAAACGTGCCTTGATAAACGCTGCGAGTGCTTGTGGTGGAACTGAGACATGATACCCAGCAGAGATGCTCATGACTTTCACCACCTTTCTCTGATACAGTAGATGCACCCTCAGTGTACAGCGGATTAAAACAAACAGCTTAATTTTTTTCCAGTACAAGTATCAGTTGCATCCTCTTGCCTGCGGCAGGCAGGGATGCTGTGGCTCAGCTTGTTTGGCCCTCAGGTTGTCAGGCAGAGAGCTTGTTGTTACCTTATCATCAGGACAGTTGGCATCCTCACTGGTAACCTGACAGGGGAATATCAACCCACCCCCACTCGACTATCCGGTGTCAATTTTTGAGGACACTCCCCTTCACTTACGAGGCAGTGGTGTGACATGCAGCTCCACCCTTTAACCAGCAGCTTGCCAACAGGAAGACAGCAAGCTAGTGTCATTTGTCACCTGAGCCTCAGGTGTATCTGCCTCCTGTAATGCCTCCTGGGTGTAAAACACTATGATACTCTAATTTGTTAAGAATAGCAAACCATCAGCAGTGATGTTGCTGGTGATGCTTTGATGCAATTATCCCCATCAGTGGCTGAAATGACCATTTTGTTAACAAAGCCAAACACGATCAGATGAAAAGTGATCACGACACTGCAGATACCATTCAGCGCTCATCTGATGAGATGCTGTTGGACATGGAGACCTTAACGCTGGAATGTGGATCCCAGTTCCTGACAGACAACATACCACAGGGTGAAATAAGCTGAAGGTAGTGCAGCGTGTTCCTGAACGCAGCCTGTCCCTTGCTTTCTCTCACATCACACACACACTCACACACACGCACACACACAAGTGTATTTCAGGCCTTTTTATTCCTCTAAAGCGTTTTCAAACTCAAGTGTGCGTCATGAGATATTTTGAATTACAGGGGTTATTTTTAAACTGTCATCAATGAAACATTTTCTTTCTGTACCTTCTTTTATCTTTTTATTCTGTAAGATCTCATCTACAGATTTATTGCTGCAACACAGCAATAAAATCCAATGTGGACCTAACTGAAAAACATAAATATTACTCCTTTCGGTCATCAGAGTGGAGCTTTGAGAAAGAGGTCAACCAGCTTTGAGGTGACACATTTGCAACTTACTGACCTCTGGCATGAAAATCCCATTTGTCTAGTCTGGGTCCTGCACGTACTCCCCCATGCACGTCCTGTTTTATATGATCATTTCTCTACAACTCTTTGTGATGTTACTGGTTGCTACATTTTGAACCCCATAAAACCAAAACACCTTCCCTTTCTGTTAGTGGGGCTGTATCTTGTTGATAAATCACTTCCCAGTTTGACACTGATGCTGCAACACTGCTTCCTCACTGAGCATCATGACGCACCGTGGCAGACAGAGCGCTGCTGCGGCTTTTATATTACAGAGAGGAACTATTAAGAGGCATGGTTTATGGAGGAGGTTTATTAGATTAGTGAGAGGATGTCTGCTGCTTGTTTGCTTTTATTGGCGGCCACTTTGGCCTATTCAAACAGGACCCTTTTATGAGCTGATATCTCTCCTTTTTAAATTACTTGCGCTGAATAATATGTTACTGTTTCATGTCTCCTTCTGCTATGGGAATTGTGAGATATAAAGGGAACTCTTCGTGACATCCTTTCCAATGCCAAATCAGTTTTAGTCATTTAAAATGGGGGATGGCTAGAATCAAACCACCGACTCATGTTAATATTAGTAAATGTTAGTAAAAGTAAAATATTTACCATTTTACCTACAGGGTTAGGTTTGGGTGAAAACACCACTTCTCCAGTTAGGGTTAGGGATAGGGTTAGTGAACATTATAGTGTGTATGTAATGAATGGAGGAGAATGGGGAGTCTATTCAGTTAGAGTTCATGTAAAAGTCAAGACTCTTATATTATGAAACTTAGGACTATTCAACGCATGAGATGAAACACATTTGTTTTTGATGCCTTCAGCACAAGAACATGCAGTTCCCCATCAGGTGAAGTGATAACAAATCTGCTCCTTAGGCAAAAGTACAGAGGAAGGACAAGAATCTGATGGTGATCAGTTAAAGCACTCATTCACTCTGTGTGCATGTTTGTATTGTGGTGTAGATGCGATGGCAACGTTCTCATGTTTCCAACATGAACAGGTTTCACGGACATCCATTGCGGCAAGTCTTAAAATAATTAGATTTGTCAGTGGAGAGCTCTGAAAAACATCTAGTGCTGAGATCAGTTCATACAACCCTGGTCCATAAAAGTTGGGACACCATGTGAAACATATACAAAAACAGAATGCAATCATTTGTTCAGTGTTGGAAGTGTGTGGAAGATGGACATCAAGGCCATATCTCATGTTCTATTATGATCTGGGTCTTAACACCACTTTTTCAAGTTGTAGAACAGACCCTCACTCAAGTGAAAGACAGGTTAAGAATTATTCTTTTATTTAAAAAAGACCAACACAACCAAAAAAATGAACAAAACAATGTGCACTAACAAGCAGGCCATCGTGCCTCAATCCTGGTCCATACATACATGTTGCTGTGAAGGAGAACTTCTGGCTTTGCACACTACACTATGTGCCTTAATCTCACAGTGAAAACAAAAAGTCGAAGTAACAGAAAGGCGGAAGAAAAATAAATTATGTGGTTTACCACTGAAAAGGAAACGAACAGTGGTGGAGGAAAGCCTCTTCAGTATTTCTCTGTAACATGTAGCACACTGTCGGAAATGGAAAGCGCTACCTGCAGCAGTGTTTCATACAGGACGTTGCACATGCAAAACTGCAGAGGTGTCCAAAGGTTAAATAAAAGCTGTACCATGTAATGGTTAGACTGGCTTTGCTGGAACAAAAACAATTCACCATTGTAGGCGCCACCATATAGTGTTACTGCATTTACAGCCACATGCCAACAATCAAAAACCTTCTCTTATATAATTTCATAAATAAATAAAAGAATCTCTTACATATTTACAATATTTCTTGATTAAAATTTACAAATGTAAAAAGGCAGCATCAGAGTAAACTTAAGAGTGTTTTACAAAGTATTTACAGGAACTATTTACATTCTTATGATAAGTAATCACCTACAATCACTTTTGCTTCACTTTCTTCATTAAAAAAAAAAAAATTCTTCATTTTGGTTGACTTCAGAGAACTCAGCAGCTTTTCCTTTTACAATGTAAACCATCTGTGACTCTCCACACTCAGATGACCTTGTTTGAACATGTATCACAAAAGGAAAAAAAAACAAAAGCATGATGGAAATGTGATTTCCAGACCATGATGGACAGTAAAGACAATGCTTCTGATATGGGAGCCAACAAATGTGCAAGTCTGTGTGCAGGAGAAGAGAAGGCCACAGTATAATCACGAAGGCCGTCGCTGCCCAGGCTAAAGCACGATGGCATTACGTACCAGAAACTGCTTTGGAGAGTAGAGGGGTCAGTAAGGCATTTATGTACATCCAATAAACTTTACTAAATAGCCAGAGTGTGGATGCGAGGCTCCCATGACTCTTAAGACAGTACATGTCAGACTTTTCAGGTCAAACTTGCAGAACTTGTGACTTGTGTTAAATGCATTTAGGCAATCAACAAGACAGGATGCATTGGTGGCAAAGTAAATAAGCATCTGCATCACGTTAAATAACAAAATGTTGAGATAGACAGTTTTCACATTGCTTCCAAAAACTAAAGGCTCTGGGATTAAGAACATCATCTTCTGAAACCGTGCATTAGTCCTTCATTTTGAAACCATTTTGTGGTCTGACTAAATGGCTTCCTGCAATCATGCTCTATTTTGTCATAGTAAAGTTTGAAAGATCTTTTTTTTTTTTCTTTTTTCAGTTCTTACTTCAGACTTGGACGGCACAGTGCTGTGGTCAGAAACATACGCCACAAAATGAGCTCACCGGGGAGAGGGAAAGGGATGTTAAACAGCAGCAGAAGAAAAAAATGGCCTAGTCTTCATCTTTGGGTCATGCAATATCCATGTCCTCCATGCTCAGCATTTGTCTCTGAAAAAGAAAAGGTAACACTGAATAAGCAAAGTTGCACGTTACAGACCATTTTTGATGGAGACCATTTTTATTTAATTCATGATAAAGTAACTTGGTGTCAAAGTGAAGATACCTCTGGATAAACATAGCCTTCAGAGCTGTTCCTGCAGATGTGGAGCTCATCTTCGGTAGTTTTCTGGTACACGGGATTGTCAAAGTGGATGGTGTTGGTGTTCTTGAGGCGCCAGTGTCTCCATAGCAGGGCTGCTCCAAAGACCAGCAGGGCCATGACCACTGCAGAGCACCAGACAAGTGAGTGTCATTTGGTGAGATCAGGCAAAGTAGTGAGAACGAGTGCAGATTAAACAGCCCTTTAAACTGTATGTCTGAGTGGGTCAGAGCTAAAATGAGGCACTTACTTATTGGCAGCACGATGTAGAGAGCGACAGGGTGGGACGAGGGAGCTTCTTCAGGCATGGCAGCCAATCTGTTTCCTGCAAACACAGAAAATACAAGATGACGAGATCAATTCCACTCTTGTCTATATGGTAAGTACTGTGTGAAGCTACAGCAAAGCTGTGGTTAGCTTAGCTTAGTAACAAGTGGAGCACTAGTCAAGAAACACACATAACCTCTGTAAAGCCACAACTTGTCATTTTTACACTCTTGTTTGGATTAAACAAATGAGGTATTACATGTTAATTTGTGAACTTTAGAGGTGCCTGATTTTGTTATTTTCCAGCGTCGTCTTTATGCTAAGCTAAGATAACCAGCGCTTGGCTATAGCTTAATATTTACTGTGGAGACATGAGAGTGACATCGATCTTCAAATATCTCTGCAAGAAAGCATACTAACATGTTCACAATGCTAACATCACAATCTTTACCTCCTTTACCATCATAATCTAGCTTGTCAGCATGCTAATATTTGCTAATTAGCACTAAAGACAACAAATAGCTCTGTCAGCTGTGTCTTTACTGGTGCAGGTTATCACTTCATCAAACACTTAATTTTCCAGCAGTTATCCAGAACCTCTCCCTGTACCTTGAGCAGTGGCGGCAGGCTGCTGTGTACCCTGTATGGGCTGGTTAGCTGAGGTAGTTGTGGTTGTTTCGGTAGCTCTAGTGGTGGTTGTAGTTGTGGTAGGGACAGGCTGCCTGGGTGTGGTAGGCTTGGTGGGAGCTTTGGGCAGGAGCGGTGCATCAGTTTTGTTTTCGGCAGAAGGGGCAACTGAGGCTGCAGGGAAAGTAAATTATGGTTACTAACTGTCATGATTCAACGTTAAATTTCAGTTTCTTTGTGGTGCCACTTGAAGGGGACACTTACCTGTCACACATTTCCTCATGTCAGGTGCCATGATCATGTTGTCAGGGCAGGCACAGGTGAATTTAGGAGACTGCTGGTTGATCACGGGGGCAGGGAGGCACAGAAACTCGCAACCTCCATTCACATCGACACTCTCTCTGCACCAGTTTGTACCTACGACACAAAAAAGTGGGCACAGTGAGCATTAGAAATCATGATGTGGCCATAATAGCTGATTGTTTTTTAAGCTATGCCAGATCGAGAGATGTCTCTGTACCGATTGACTGCTTGAGGTTGTGATACACTATGATGTCCTCTGGCTGGTCCAGGTCCATTGCCAGCTTGGTGATGTCTTTTCCTGTCAAGCGGTTGGCACTAAAAACAGCGTTGTTGTTCATGTCTGTCCAGAACACTTTCTCCTGTTCAAAAGAGAAACGCTGCTTGAATAACATGATTACTTTGCTTAATTAATTAATTATTTGTTGACGTTTCCTCAAACACAAATGGGTTAATTACAAAGGCTGATTAAGAATTAGCACCACTGATCCAAACTTATTGCGGATAAAGTGCATGCTCAGCTCTGACTTAATGCCTCTAAACCATTTCAGCCAGATGAGGCCCACCATGCATGAACTGGATTACTAACCAACTTGAAACACATTGATTATAATTCTAAAACTGCACAACTGTGACAGTGACTTCATTTTCATCTGCGGATACACTGTCTTCATCACTAACCTCAAACACAGTCAGGGAAAGTGGGTGGGAGAGGAATTCCTCGCTGAAAATGACAGTGTGTCGTGTCCCTCCGTTCACGTCAATGCTGGACAGAGTGTGCATCTTGGAGTCCACCCAGTAGAGACGATGGTTAACCATGTCTGTCCGGAAAGGCACATAAAGCAGAAGTAAATGACTGGTCATAATTGTGTGCTCATTACACACTTTGAACGGAAGTTATTTATTGGCATTTAGTGCATTCATGATGTTTTGCTTACCCAGCGTGATGCCATTGGGCCACATGATGTTATCTGTTACCAAGGCAACACGATCCACTCCATTCAACCCACTCTTCTCGATCTTGGCCTCCTCACCCCAGTCTGTCCAGTACATGAAACTAAAGACGACACAGACAAACTTTTAAAAACGCAAATCACAAGCCTGAGGACAGTCAACAAAAAGCTCCAACTGATCCCAAACGGAAAAAATATATTTCAGCAATTTTCACAAGTCTGTCCCACATTTGCAACCTGTCTGAAGTGTCCCCTTACTTGTTTATGGGGTCCACTGCAATGGCTCGTGGCTTCCCCAGGTTTTCTGTGATCAGGGTCTTCCTCTTGCTGCCATCTGTCGTTGCCACAGAGATAGTCTTAAAAGTGCTGTCAGTCCAGTAGATGTTGCCGTGGATCCAATCCACCGCGATGCCCTCAGGGGAGTCAATCCCACTGCCAATCACCACAGTGTGGTGAGAGGAGTTACCGGCCACATCTATCTTGGAGCTATCGGGAGGTATAAGAGGGTGGAGATGTTCACGTAAGAGACAACTATCACTTCATCTGCAATCCAGCCTTTGCTGTAGTCTCTCACACATGACAGCGTAACCTTATTTTTCTTGACTGGTATCTAGTCAAAACAGAGTTGTAGATAAAAGCTTTCTGGTGCAGCACATACCTAATGGTAAGATTGCACTTAAACACCTCTACTAAATCATCCTTGACTGGACGTAGACAGATAAAGTTTCAGAGTCTTTCTAACCTGTAGATTTTCTTCAGAGACAGGTCAGACCAGAAGATCATCTTGTTAGGCATGTCCATGTCCAGACCCACCGCATTCTTCAGCTGGGAGATCAGACGGACGTACTCTCTGCGGTCCACTGTCAACTTCCTCACCTCGTGTCTATTGGTGAAGTAGAGGGTGGGTATAGTTCCTGGACGAGGCAGAAGAGAATAGAAGAAACCATTTTTCAGACAGCACTACCAACCTACAAGTCCATAAGCAATCCATCAATTGTCAGATGAGGCAGTGTCTCTTGAGAAGAAGTCCTGAGTAAGGACAGCCTCTCTCAGCATTACCTGATTCAGCCTTGCATGTCTTGCTCACAGGGTCGATCTCATAGCCCTCCTCACAAACACACTTGTAGGTGCCAGGCAGGTTGATGCAGATCTGACCGCAAGTGTCCGGCTCAACACATTCATCGATGTCTGCAGGTGGAGGAACAGAGGGTAGAGGGACAAACTAAGGGCTGGCAAATTGGGAACTTTTCTTGCAAAGCTGAGTTTCTTAAAGTGCGTGTCCATTACCCAATTCGATTTTAATAAATACATTTCAAATGCCAGACTCCCTCCTCTCTCACCTTCACAGGTTTTCTTGTCCATCTTCAGGCTGTATCCAGCAGGGCAGGAGCAGTTGAAGCCAACCTTCAGATCATTGCAGTCATGGGAGCAGCCGCCGTTTTCAGTCAAACACTCGTTGTTGTCTGTGGAGACACAGATACGCAGAGCTTTCACACAGTGTTCATGGCAACCATTTTTCCTAATGGTAGCTCAAATCATTGGTGAACTCACTCATTCAAACCACAGACTATCCAGGCCAATCAGCCGAGGCTGCACGACCCGCTGCTCTGATCATATTTTCCTGGCCCTGATGCGGTTTCATTTTTCCTTTTTCTATATATGAGTATAAACCTATACACTTCCTTGTCTGATGATTTTTGGCTGTTGGACTGACAGTTAAATAAAACTTCACTCACCACACTCTTTGGGAGGCTCATCAGACCCGTCCCTGCAGTCTGACTGTTTGTTGCACACTTTCTCCATGCTGATACACTCTCCGCTGCTACACTTGAACATGGTCGGGCCTTCACATGCATTTTCTGTGGAGAGGAACAGGCGAGTATGAATTGTGATCTAATAAGACTATAAGACTACTTTTTTAAGACCTTAAGACTTTTCCACTGGTTTAGGAAAGACATTATCAACATCTGTAGACAGTTAAGTGTCGGTGAAACATGATTGGATGTCTGTGAGAGTTACCTATGTGGCAGCCAATCTCATCACTGAGATCCCTGCAGTCAAACGCTTTGTTGCACTGGCGGCTGCCATGGATACAGGTGCCGTCATTACACCGGAACTCGTCTGGGCGGCAAGTAGGACGACCTAGAAAATAAGACAAATGGTTGAAAAGAAGAAAAGGAGACAGTGAGAAATGGGAAGAGGAATGAGATGGCACAGACGGAGGAGAAAATCTCCGCTGATATGATTTGCTGTGCATCTTGTGTCACTATTGATGATACTGAGTATGTGCAGGCAGCCCTGGATAGCAACAGTATATTATGTATATGCTCAAGCGTGAATGGGCTATATCTGTTAGGTTCAGTTTTCTATTGAGTGAGCACTGAAGAAGAGTCAGAGATTTGTCAGAGAGAAATAGGTTTGCAGAAGAGGATGCAATGAAACACCAAGGAATAAACACTCCAAGAAAGCCAACTTACTGCAGTTGACCTCGTCAGATTGATCCCTGCAGTCCATGCCTCCATCACACTTCCAGCTGCTGGGGATGCACTCCCCATTTGCACACTGGAACTCATGGATGCCACAACGCGCTGCTGGCCTGTCCGGCTTCTGGCCCACACAGTTCTCCGGCCACTCGTCAGACCCATCTGCACAGTCCTTGTCTCCATCGCAGCGCCACACTGCTGGAACACACACCAAGTTGTTGCACTGGAAGGAACGAGAGCTGCAGGTGGGTTTGGGGCAGGAAACCTCATCTGAGCCGTCTGAGCAGTCGTTGTCCTTGTCGCAAACGAAGGTGGTGGATATACACTGGCCATTGGCGCACTTAAATTCATCAGGCTTGCATTGTTTGGCCGCTGTGGTGAGGCAGGAGAGGGAAAAGAGGACAGTTAATGTGATGTTAAGGCTGGAAATTGTTCAAATGTGGATTTCACGCCGAGACAACACAACAGTGGAGTTATTTATGGTTCTAATAAAAGCATAGTATTTACTCTCGGGGAATCAGGATCTGTATTTTTTCACTTTCTTGTTTTTTGCTGCTACAAGTGAAATAATAATTATATGCACACAACACCTGATTCCAGTCCTTAAAATGCTACTTTGGGTCAAGTGTATGACTGATCAACATGCATATTGCATAGTAAATGTTCATTAGCTATATGTTTTGTCATGTTTCTTATCTACACCATGCATCTGCACCCATGTCCCTGTATGGCACCAATTAAGTTTGTCTTATCTTAAACAAAATATAGGATACTGTGTCTTCCTGTATAACCCTGACTGTTTTTTCTTAATTGATCTTTCATTGTTTGTGATGTTTCAGCATGTCGAGACACGTGTCAAACTGTAGTACTTACTGCAGTTTTTCTCATCTGCCCCGTTGGTACAGTGAGCTTTGCCGTCACAGTGCCAGCCTTCTGGTATACACTGGTTCATGGGAGGGCCGCAGCTGTACTCTGATGGCAGGCAGGTTTTGGTTGCTAAGGACAGAAGCAGGAAGGATGACTCAAATTATTTCATGTATTAACAGAGAGATAAGTCCTGTGACTACCTTACACTGCACTACAATCATTCACTTGTGGAAACTACTGTTGAACAGTGGCGTCACTGAGTTCCTGTTGTAACTGCTGTTGTTGATTTTATGTTATGAGCAGGTCTGCAGGTTAAACATTCAGGTAATGATGATGGGCTTAATTACTTTCGTATCTTGCATTATTATGATTGCAGTTAATATTTATGTACATTCACCTGTAGATCTGTGGCAATGAGTTGATTAATAGTAAATTGAGATAATATATTTTCTAAATATTAGCTATGCTGATAGTTGATTAATCGTATACTTGATTTCTGAAGCATAAATTTCCAATTTTTTCCTGGTTCCAGCTTCTCAAATTTGAAGATATGACACTTTTCTGTGTCATTTTTTTTATTATCAAGGTTGATCAAAATCATAGGTGCTCAGTGATAAAATACCATACCGCAGGTTGCAGGCAGTTCATCAGTTCCGTCGCCACAGTCCACTGTTCCATCACAGACCCACTTGCGGGTGATGCACCGCCCATTTCCACACTTAAACTGAGTGGAGCTGCATGTGAAGGCTGCATCTGCAAACAATGAAAATTACAGAGTTCAGCGTGATATGAGGACAAACTGCTGACATTTACAGCACAATATACGCTTTGCGGCTCGTGATCACCATGTAGTGACGCGAGCTTGTGTCAACACAAAGAACTGATATCCTTGTGAGGTTAATATTCAACTCAAAATTACACAAAGAATCACAATCGAAGGCCACTGACATTCAGATAACTGGCAGTGTGAATACCACACCTTTTACTCGTTGCCTAACTCAGGGGAGATTACCAAATTAAGATAACAACACTGTGGGGTTCCCGAACTCCTGTTAAAATGAGACATGGTGTAATAAAAGACTTGTGTGTCTTGTGAAGTATGCAGACAAAAGTCTTCCTTTGTGAGAACACATAATAAAAAGTCCTGTCTTTCTCCTCATGGCACAAACATGCAGTTACACCCAAAACCACAAATCAATCAAACCTCTCTTTATTTCTCATTCATCATTACATGTAAGGTTGTAAGATGAAGAGTAGCCGCCATTAACATTAAATGAAAAGACGCAGGTTTAACCCAACCACACACACCTGTTTCTCACTGGTTTGACACATTTCAGGTACGGAACAGGACTCACACACATTTCTCTGTCAAATAAGTGTCAACAGCTTCACCACTCAGCTTGAGCTTTAAAAGTATGAAGAGGTACGACCTGAGATTGACCCTGGGTTACTTTGAGGCCGGGGGTCTCGCCCAGAGATGATCACACCTCAGTGAACATGCCATTCAGAGGATCAACATCAAGGCACATGTGAAACCAACACAGGCCATTCACACTGCAGAGCAAGTGTGTGTGTGTGTGTGTGTGTGTGTGTGTGTGTGTGTGTGTGTGTGTGTGTGGGTGTGTGTGTGTCATCCTCCGTCACCTTCTGCACTGTCGGTCCCTCCTGTGACCAGGAGGCTGGGGACATGACAGACTATGCCTTTAAGACAATAGCATGGGAGGAGTTGAACAATCACACCACCCGGAGCTGATTGGCCCCAGAGTGCCATTCCTCATAACAGCATCACCACAGTGACCCACAGGCCGAGGCGGAGACTCTAAACACAAGGAAGTCTGTCAACAGTAGTCTGTCAAGGAGTGATGACAGCTGAAAAATGAGCAGTGCAGGTCCAACCGATTATGAAAAAGAAGGACAGGATGCTTTCTCAATACTGGGCTTGCCACCGAGAGTCACCTCCCTCCTGCTCTGAAAATGTAGAACCAGAAACAAGTGAGAGGTTGACTCAATCTCACCCTCAGTTATTCTCATTCAAGTCTGGGTTTCACTGATTAGGGAGAAGCTTTGGCTGATCAAGAGAGGATCATCCTGCGTACCCCATACGCTCGTGCTTTTAGGGAAACCACAAACATGCGCATGACGTGGGAGGCCGGCGCAGATTCCAGGAATAAAGTTTCCAAAGCACACTCCAACTGCCCCTGATGATACGCAAAGACAAATTTACAACGCAACTCAGGAACTGGAGTTTCCCTTCGACTCTCACTCACTTTCCCTTTTTGAGAACCGTTCATTCATTCCATCTGCAGAAGAAGAAGCAAAAGTAGGTCAAACATGAGCACTTCCTGACCCTCCAATGTTTCCATTTTCCACTGCTAATCTTCCATGCC
Source organism: Chaetodon auriga (assembly GCF_051107435.1). Classification (NCBI taxonomy): domain Eukaryota; kingdom Metazoa; phylum Chordata; class Actinopteri; order Chaetodontiformes; family Chaetodontidae; genus Chaetodon; species Chaetodon auriga. The sequence goes on along the minus strand of NC_135077.1, from coordinate 3,996,609 downwards.
TCTTCCATATATGGGTCACGGGCCTCCCAAGAATATTGTTCGGCAAAAAGAGTTTTCATTTCTTTCTTTACAGTAAGTCTTCTCTGTGGTGGAAAGTTCAGGTTTAGTTAGCCTACTGAAGAAGATATTCTCAGTTTTGTCCTGAGCATTAGCCATAAGTATTTCAAAATCCTCAATATTTAAGATCTACTTCAAATCTTCACTGGAAACAAGCAAAACCAAACAGGCTGCTTTGTAATCCCTTGTAGCACTTCAGAAGTCTTGTTGAGCATGTTTTTTGTCCCTAAAGCTACTCCTAAAATTCAATTGGGTCACCCATGCCACAGTTTCTTCTCATATCAAAAAACATGCAAACCTTTCAGGCACAGATGTGAAAGCAGAACTCAAAAACTGGTAGTACTGCATCCTAATTTGAACAGTGGAACAATCTACATGCTGCAGACATTTACACCTCCAGACACAAGCCTGCAAACTTCAGATGAAAGCTTTGAGCAGTACCTCTATCAAAGAAATGCATCATTCTGATGCTATTTATAGCCACAGTATGAAACTGACAACCAACAAACCATCCAGCCATAAAACCACCAGACAGTTTGAGTACTACCTAAAACACATACACTGCTGATTCCCTTCAGAATGCATGGAAACTGATTGTGACAGCAGCGAGGGGAATGAACGGCAGACGCTCTTGAGATGTTACAACAATTCTCCTTTGTCACCACATGTGACTTTGTTCGGTAACAATGCATTGCTGTCTTTTCGTGGCACACGCATGCCGTGCAAACACACCAACAACCTTCACAAAGAGGTGTGTTTATTGACTCAAACATAGATCCAGCAGTTAATAAATAACCGGCATGCATGTGCATCTCAAGGACCAACAGCAGCTCACTTCTGCTTTGGATCTGGGTTTGTGCCGGTTCAGTCATCTCCTGTAGCTGTATTTATTCATTTATTTATTTTAGATGAGTTCCCTGGGGGCACTGGGTCATACCTTCATACTTCTGTACAGCAATGTGGATAAATAAAGATGAGTCTAACTGCTGCACATTTCCTCTTACTCCATGTCAGTATCTTAACCTCTGCAGGCATGTCGAGTGAAGTGTGTAACAGAATTATGAGTGACACCAAATAACCATGTACACATACTCCAATACTGTACTTAAGTACAAGTTTGAGGCACTTATACTTTACTTTTAGTTACTAGTTACTTTACAAGTTAAGATTTGACATGCAAAAGACGTGCATAGCATTTTGTTTTATTCTTTCTGTCTTAAAACAAGAGTGACTGAATCATTTTTTAATGGAAAGACTGCTGCTGATCTGTGATCAGTACAAACATCTTGATGTTTGTCAGCCTGTCTGTTCTGAGCCAGTTGAAGTATGCTGATTTAAATGAGTTTCTTTCTTTGACAGTAGAAATGGGCCTGAATTTGTCAGCTCCTGACGGTAAATCTCTTTCTTTCTTTTTGTCTCACGACTTTGTTCGGAGTGTTGTTTTGGTTATTTACTTTGCATTTGGGGAAACAATAAATGAGAAAAAAATAGCTCATGTACCAAAATCATACGCAATTTCTCTTTATTCTTAAAAAAAAACATAACCATTTTGATGTCATTGAAATTATCTCTGCCACAACCAGCTAACAGCAAAAGTATACACACAGTATACAGGAATGCATCAGTAATCATCTGATAATATAATATACAATATTATATCACAGGGGTGATAGTTACCTGTTGATACCTTCGTACTTGCAGAACTTTTTATTTGTAAGGGACTATTTTCACACCATTGTACTGGTACTTTTACTGAAGTAAAGGATCTGAATACTTCTTGCACCACTGTTCAGAGGTATTTCAAGATGACTGATGCCTTTGAGTCACCACAGTCTAAAAGTTTAGTCTACGGTATACTAAAAACACCTGTGGCTTTTTTTTTTTGTTTTGTTACCGTAAAACAAACCAGAGCCAGACCTTTAAAAAAAAAAGTGAGAAAGCGCACATGACTATTTTAACACACACACCAGCAGATCTGATGAGTGGCAGCGAGTGCCAAGAACTTGGAAAAAAAAAACAAAAAAAACACTGAAGTTTTAATCTGGAAAGCTCTTGTAGGAGAGCGTGGGGGATTAGTGGAGCAGCTGGCAGGGGCTGAAGCCTAATTCTCAGCACACTGTTGGCCTTACAGGGCACGAGGTTCACTCCTTCACCAGTCGTGTTAGTCGTGTGAAAGTCAATGGATATTATTATCTGTTTCATAGTTAGTGCCTCTCTATGAAGCATAAACACTGAATATGTATAACTAACCACAACTTACTGTATTTATCTCAGAGAAGTCAAAAAGTACACATCTTTAAAAAAAGCATCGTGAAACCCTTTTTTGATTCGGTTTTCTCTTGACTCTGTATCTTGTGTTTTCTCTCTCCAACAGCCTTGTACGGTTGTTTTTACAGTGTCTTCTATGTGTCTTTCATCTCACTCTTTCCCCTTTCCTTTACTTCTTCCAGATGCAGTCATCCCTGCATCTCATTTCCTCCGGCGCGCCGCACAGAGGGGTATGAGAAATCGTTGATGTTTTAGCCGCACCCTTCCTCGCTGACAACGGCCCGTTTCCGCGATTGTCCCGCCCACCTGATACTTGAAACGGCCTGCTCGACCAAACGTGATTGGCTGTTCGGCTATATTATACAGCGAAATGAACCAATCAAAGCGCGGTGCGAAAACCTCATTTATTATATATGGAAACTGTGTCGCGTTATCGCTTTTGTTACTTTATTATTTATTTCCTTATCGTAGTTACTGTAATTATTGAATTTACAGCAGAACATGAAGTAAAATTGAGAATTAACCAAATGTTTCTCCTCTCAAAGTGACTCTCATGATTCACTGGTCATTTTCACCGCTCATGGAAACCTTTACATTTATAATGTACAGACAACCCTCCCTGCAAAAAAGCGAAAAAACCCAAATGCTGCCAAAACAAACGTGCTACTCTCATTTAATGTGAGGCTTAAATATTGACACAGGCAATATCCTTGATATCTGTATGTGTGGCTCATCAACCTCGTAAACTTCTAAACACTGGAGCATCCCTCTGTGAGGACATATGAGAAACGGGGGAAATCACATTTCTTACCTGCTTGGGGCGAAAGATGAATCAGCATCAGCAGACACCAACATGTGGACAGTCCGGCGAATCCCCTCCACGTACAAAGCATGTCCTGCCCTCCTTTTTGACAGCCAAAGAAAAGTCAGCTATGAGCGCAGGTATGGAGGGAGTTCACCGCAGGATCCGCGCCTAACAGCCTGTGGATGAGACGGAGGAGGCAGACAGCAGAGTCACGCTGCGGCTGTGCGTAATAGGCGAGCGCCCGGCAAAATATTATCGGGTCCGAGTCGCATCTGACGATTTTCAAAGAGGATGACAGCGGGGCGGTGCTAGAGCAGTGGTGTGATGTTTGAAAGTGGACGTGAAGGGAGGAGCCACAGTGTTGCTGTATCACTAAGAGAGAGAGAGAGAGAGAGAGAGAGAGAGAGAGAGAGAGAGAGAGAGAGAGAGTGTGTGTGTGTGTGTGTGTGTGTGTGTGTGTGTGTGTGTCGTCCTTTCATCATCCCTCCATCCACCCAGTTCTTCCTCCCAAACCGGTGTGTTTTCCTGTGTGTGTGTGTGTGTGTGTGTGTGTGTGGAAAAACTGAACACAATTAACAAAGGCACTTCATTCCTTACATGACTACTGCTGATGCAGTCTGTGTAGGAAGGAGTAGCTTTGGTATTGATGCCACAGCTGGATCACGTCTTCAAAAACCCCAGTCACGCCTTACAGTCAGAATCAACGTCACAATTTTACACTGCAGAGGGCAAAGGGAGAAACCCTTTGTGAACATAAAACCATGCGTGAGCATGTGCTCACACATGGAAGGCCCTCTGCAGCAGCAGGGGTTTGTGGGTAAACCAAAGGGTGATGCATACTCTAGCTTTGTTTCCCACAAGGGTGAGGTGGAAGCAAATCCTTCCCAACAGCTGCCAGACTCACATGCACAGATCACTTCTACTAGATTTGTTTGTACGCCTCTTGGATGGAGAGATGGAGCACTTTTGATTTCGGTTAATAGAGCCTGTGTGGTAAAATTTCAATGAAAAGTATGTGTGCAATGTACAAATAGAAAAGCTCTGTGGGAAGAATACACACATAATTTAATTAATGCTATCTTAGCCTGAAGACAAAACCTGGCCTGGTAACAACCGAGGTATTACTATCATTAATATTTGAACAGCTATTAACACATCAATTCCGGCCAAAATGACACACAAATATATTTTTTATGATGGCATGTATAACTCAGGTTGCACCTCTCTCTCTGTGTCCCTCTTTAGTTGATGGTAAAGTTGTAGTGTAGCCAGTAATCGTAACACATCCAGGGACACCAAAAGAGGCAACAGTAAGAGTGTGTATTGAATTATTTAATTTGACTGACTCAGACTCAGACGAATCAACCCTTTCAAAGGAAAAGCCAAACACAGCGCTTACACTTGCGGGTACTGACAAGGATGACTCCTTCCTAATTAAAACCAGTCAAAATGTCCTCGGCTCTTTTCACTGGACTGTGACACAGCAGAATTTACTGATGCTGAATCCGAATTACTTTTAACAAGTCTGGATATCTGACAGTCAGAGAGCTGCTGCTCCAGCGTCACACACTATCACTGAACCAGAGTATTCAAATGTAAAACATTAGGTTAATCTGTGCCCACAGTCCACAAAAGCAAACAGATGGGAACAACTCCCTGCAGCCAGGCTGTAAAATCGCTGCAGTAGAAAGCAAAAAAATTTGCAAAACAAAATATCATCATCAGTAGGAAGAGAAGTGTTCTTCTTATCCCGGAGTTACAAAGTTCCAGTAAGATAATTGGAGAATCCAGTTCCTCAGTATTTTATCTCAGGAAAGCGATTCAGAGATTTCCTAACTTTCCTAAACAATCAGACTGCTTTTCTGTTCTGTTTGGACCACGATGAAAACATTCGGATGTTATGACTTCATAGATGGGAAGAGTGATGGAGTTACAGTGACTGTGAAGCGGAAAGAGTTTTGGTTGATGGCCACGGTAATATTTAAGAGGTGAGTCAGATAGAGGAGCTGTTTCCACAAGAGGATCCTGTTTGTGTGTGTGTGCGTGTGTGTGTGTGTGTGTGTGTGTGTGTGTGTGTGTGTGAGTGTGTGTAAAGAGGGGGAGGACCTTGCCTGGCTCTTGTTGGAAGCATTGAAGGAGCTGTGGGAGGTATTCCTGGAATGTTGAAATAGCGGCTGGATTACATATTCTGCTACACCCACCATCACTACACACACTGTGAACACATGCACAAAGAGGCATGCAGAAAGTGCTGTGTGTGTGCGTGCGTGTGCGTGTTTTAACTACACTTACCATCCATGAGTTAAATCTCAACTTCAGTGACTTTTGAAGAGGGCAGTCGCCGAAGAGGATCTGAGTCGTATGTGACTCAGATCCTCTTTTACATTCTGTTAATGATCGAAGGCCTGAGAATCACGTACCTATACGTTTTGTAAATTTGACACTTTCAAATAAATTGATGGGAATCATCTCACTTTGAGACTCATGAAAAGAGACATCATGACTTTTTCACACTTACAGCAGCTTGTAGTAGGAAAAGCGTGTGTTACTAATGACATTAACAATGGCTTTGCAAAAATCATAGTAATCTTAATCTTACTCTTTGACGCACGTGGTACCATTTAAAGCATGTGGGACAGCTTATGCTTATCCACCAACATTCTCTCCTAATAAAGCAGTGGCCTGGTAATCACACGGAGTTGAATTTAGTTTCACCTCATTCTTATACATCACTATTACACTTTCAGCTGCTGAAGAAAAGAATATGTTGGGGTTTTATGAGCGGAGATTAACCGATCAGTCATTTTACACACATTCATCCCGTTACAAAGGCAGACCTTCAGAGCGTTGCGTCCTTATCGTTCACTTCATCTCACCACTTCTCTCTCTTTATGTCAAACAGAGAACAAGCGTCACTGCGTATACTGCTTTATCTAATACTGACTGTGTGCCTGCAGTCTGTGTGTGTTTTCTGCCCTTCACAACATGTGCTCAGCCATGTGAAAGTCAACCTAACTCTTACCAAACTCTTAACCCAAGTCTTCGTCCTAAAATAGTATGACTTGCATTATGGGGACGTGTGTTTTTTTTCCCATGAGGAAGGCGAGTCCTCACACTGTGACTGTATAAACAGATTTATGTCCCTGTACAACATGAATCACACGAGCCTGAAGGACAGTTGTGATGATAGTAATGATAATGGTACCTACATTCTAACAGGCATAGATTAAAGTCAAAACATCAGAACTGTATTGTGTATTGACACACACACCAAAAAAAAATGCACTTTTTAATGGCGTATGTTGTCTGTTACTTTCACAGGTCAAGGTCGTTGTTACTCCTTTACATTCAGTTTCGGTTAAGAAAAAATCGGTTGTCCGAACAAAGCCTGAAAATAACCACACTGACTTCAGATGCACTTCAGTGAACAGTGATCCATCATGTGAACGGGACATGTGCTTGCTGTATTTTCTCTTTTTATTTGTAGTAGCTGTGAATGAAAAACTACAGCCGGACCTTCTTCCACAAAGCCTGAGTCTTCTGCTGGTGCTGCTACCTCAGTGTGTGCAGTTTTAGGGACGTCGGGAGCAGCTGCATTGCCCACCCGACACATGTTAACATCTGGTTTTCAGTTACTGAAAAGATGCAGGAGTTCCTAGAAGTCGAGTCCGCTTCCCTTCTTTCCCGACTTCCCTGTAAGGAGCAAACACTTCTACCCTCAACACAGACCTCTCTGTCGAGGTTCTGTTGAAAACCACACACAGTCACATATCCAAACACGTTCGCTCCTCCAAAACACTGTCCATTCAACGTATCTCTCTCTGTGCCAGCCAACCTCCTTACAAAATAAACACAAATAGTACAGTGAGGTTGTTCATATCATCTGGATGAAGAGTTTCTGTATTTGTTTATTCATATGAACTAACTGAGACGCGAGTCGAAGGAGATGTTGATTTTATATTTCGTGTTATGTTGGAGGCATTGGGAAGGTGGGAATTAGGTCAAATTGAGTTTTTAATTCACTTTTGAGGAATACTGTTTATAATTATGAGATGTTTAAAGGTTGTCCTGCTGCATGGGCAGCAGTGTCAAGACTGACTGACCTGTTTGTATGAGACCTCCTCCTATTGGTCAAACAGAGGCATTACATCTCACAGATTTAATGATAGAAGAAATTTTAAAACAAAGCTTAAAGGCTTTTATTGTCCGTAAAAAATTCAGATCAAATCTGATGAGAGTAAAGTGAAAGTCACTGCAGTAGAACTTTATATGACCTTTGACCTGAACTACCAGGTTTGGATTCTTCCTCAGTCACCTCCAGCAACTAGGATTATAACAAATGCATGTAAATTCATCTGTACTAATAAAATACGTCACATGAGGGCTGTAACTGACAGTTATTTTCATTATTGATTAACTGGCTTATGATTGTCAGAAAAGAGCTTTTAGTTTAAGTGTCTAAAACTCAAATATATTCAGTTTACTATCATATAAGACAAAGAAAAGCGGCAAACTCCAACATTTATGGCGTTTTTATGGAAAAAGTGACTCAAATCATTTATCAAAATCGCTGCCACTTAATTACCTGTCGACTGAGCGATCAATCTCGTTTCAGCATTCCATCACACAAATGACAACATCCACTTTCGCTGTGATTTATTTTTACGTTTTGAGTTCCAGCAACAATGACACAACAGCAACAACACAGACAGATCCCAATAATTTAGTGGAGAAAACGTCGATGCTTTGGTTGTATGTTCTTCACTCTAGTTACCCACCACAGCACTGAACTTTGCGAGCTGTACACACGTGCACTGACATTATACTCTAAAAAATACCCTATACAGTATATCCAACACCATACAGCCATGAGGCATTCACAAGCAGAGAGGAGCCACTGTCCCTCTGGTCCTTTGTCTTGAAATCAAAAACATAAAAAGTGCAAAGTACATTGAACATGTTCTGAAATCCTAAAATCACTACACAACAACTGAAGGAGAAGCAATTAAAGTTACAGTACTTGTCGATGAATTACCAGCTCATAATTCTTTAAGTCTACAATCAACAGTTAGAAGTGCTTATATTAGAAGTGTGATGGGAAAGCAGCAGCAAGGTGGAGCAGGTTGTTTGTATGCCGTACCATATATACAATATTTGGAGAGTGACCCGGACTCAACTCCATTAAACCTCAGTCAAATACCCGCGGTGAGAGGCTAAAGAGCTTCTGAGAAGTCTGGAAACACCCAGCAGCCACAGCAGCCGGGGTTTCCAACTCAAACAGCAAGCCCCGCTCACAAATATGTGATGTACACACACCTCGGTAATCACAGAGGCTCCAAAGTGGCTGACTGCTGTTGCAACACGTCGCCACGGTGAAGCAGAGGTGAAACATCAGGTTTGTTTACATGTATGTCCAGAGGGAAGGCAGGCGAAGGTACGGCAGAAGCTTCACGCTGGGTGAAAGCACAGCTCTGTCCGAAAACATTTTCTGTTTACATTCAATGTTTACTTCGATTCACAGCCAGTTCTGCCTCCTCAGGCTAGCTCAGGGCTCATTTTTGATTATGACTGATCAAAAAAAAACAAAAACAGAAAATCTGGATAAAAACAGGCTTCACAGGAAATCTTGTGACTTGTTTCAACAGCACTTCTTAAAGACTACGTTAGTTGTAATGGCAAAACTTCACTTTTAGTCCAACTATTTAGCATTTATTAGCAGTATATAAGCATTTAATAAATTACTTATCACACACTACAATGTAGTTGTAAGCAAATATGAGCATGTATTAGTGTGTTTGTCCTCCTGTTGGCTGGTCCATAAACAGATAACAAGTGACAATGTGCTAAAGGCCTAATAATATAAAACACGTCCTCACAGGAGAACATTATTAATTTACATTAATAAATAAGAAAAAAGTCCTTACAGCTGTGTATTACTACATATAGATTATAAATGCTAAATATTGGGACTTGAAGTAAAGCATTATTGTTGCAGGTGTTGCAGTTACTTTAGACGTGTTTGCAGTGTTGTTTGCAAGTTGAACTGAAGAAGACTGAAAAACTAAAGGCTTTAATTCAGATTTAATCTCTTGGTTGAAATTATCTTAATATATTTAGCTAATTACTGAAATGGGATTAGAAATCTCTTCAAACAGCACTGAAAAGTACCAAAATGAAACTTAACTGCAGTGTGGTTAACTGAGGTTAACTGAAGTCAGACGACACTCTCGGGAACACTTTTCAAAAACTCTCCTAAAGCTGCAAACAAAGAGAAAAAGCTCATCTGATCCTGATGTGTCGAGACTTTTCCAAACTGAGCCTCAGCAGACAAACAGAAAAGGTTTAAAGCGTCAATGTGCACGATCCAATTAATGTGTGTATTTTATATTGCATGTGTCAAATAATATTATGTATCTGTTCCTGTATTTACAGTATTGCAAACCTCCCTTCTATTTCAGTCCTCTGACATCTGACTGAGGGTGGATGGAGTTGACAGGTGGCATGTTTCAGTGCTCTTTGCCCTCTTCTCTCCAACGTTACAGCACAGCTCAGGACTCCTCATCAGTGGCACTGGGGGAGCGCTCCTGGAAAAGAGATCAAAGAGAAAAGTAGAACATGTCTGCAATATTTTTAGCGTCGGCGTGTCTCATTCTTATTCAAGCAAGTGCTGGAGAATGAGAAAATTATGAAAACATTTAAAAATCTCAAAATGTGAAGAAGCCGCTTTAAAATTCCTGATAGACAACAAAAACTAGTCATTTGTTCTCACTTTCCACAACGTTTAACTGAAATCATAATCAGAATTCTCTCTGAAATGTGTAGTAGAAGAACAAAATAACATAAAATTGAAATAATGAAGTGAAATACCTCAACATTATACTTAAGTACTTGCGTAAATGTACTTAGTTACTTTCCACCAGCTGTCAAAAGGTTTTTAAGCAATCCTGCAAACCAACAAACAATCAAAGAAACAAGCAAACCAAAACCTCCTCGGCGAATATAATGAAGAGAAAACGGGCTGTGATTTTAAAACGTTCTGCACGTCTGAATCTCGGCATGCTGTCTGCTAAGATCAAGCAGGTAGAAACAAAGTGAGTTCAGCTGTCTGTATCCATCATCCCTTCCCTCCTCTAAAACACATTTTTAAAAGGTGTAAAAAAAAAAAATCCTCCGTCTCTGAAAGAACAGAACATTTTTTAATTCAGCCAAGCATCACAGCCTTAAAACGCTTCTTTTAATAGCAAAAATACAAAATACAGCCCACATGTCAGTACAAAGCGTGTACATGGACATGGAGGGCATGTTGTCTGGGTGTTTGCGTAGTTACCTCTTCCTGCTCGTCCTCAGAGTCATCATCACTGACCACAGGCTTTGCTCTGGTGCGTCCTGTTCGTCTGCTGCGTCCCTTCCCTCGATCTCCACCTTTATCCTTCCTTCCAAGTCGGATTTTCACTTTCACTGAGCGAGCTGGAGACAAGCGCGCGCACACACACACACACACACACACACACACACACACACACACACACACACACACGTTTATGGCTTTAAAAAAACCTAAGATTAATCTAAAGCATGAACAGACCTTTTAGTATTATTAAGACAGTGTAACTTAAGTGTTTTTCTCAGAGAGAAATAAGACATCACTCTGCTTTCTTACCACCAACACAGTAAAACACCGATTAACTAAAAGTAACTTAACAAAAAACAACAAATTAACACTCAAAACTATTTCAAACCAAACACAGAAATAAAAAATGACTAAACAGTTGCTCCTCTGCTGCAGACATGCATACTTTCAGACTCTGATCCTTCCTCCAGCTCCTCCTCCTCTTCCTCACTCTCCTCTCCTTCACTTTCCTCCTCCTTCTCGATCTTTTGCCTCAAACTGGTAAACACTGACTGGAGGACGATGGAGTCTTCATATATCTGCTCACATGAGAGAAACACGGGAGAAAACAAACCATTATTATCAAACTGTGTACATGCAGGTAACGCTCCACACTTCATGCATGATTCGAGATGTTTCAGTGAAAAGTCGTCTGCCATGCATGATATAGGTATGGTGGCCCTGAGAGCTCAACACGGAGAAACATCTTTGTCTTCTAATTTGACAAACATGCAGAGCATTTAGAAAGATGCTGCAGCGTGAGAAAATACAAGCAAACAGAGAAATGCTGCGAGCAGCACAGACATCAACAGAGGCTGTTTCCAGAGGACACTAAAAAGTGGTGCACACAGCTGGGTCATGCTTGTCGTTGCCATGGTTTGTGACTCAAAGTTGTTGCCATGGTCTCTGACTCAAAGTTACTGAGGTCGGCTATCCCAAAGTGTTGGAAAATGAACTAAGTTGTACTTAGCACGTCCCAACCGTGTTCATCATTTTTTGCAATGAAAAAAGACAGACCCAGTTTTAATTTCTAAAAATCAGAAATGGCGTGTCCACGACTTTGACTGAACAGCCTCTGGTAGAGACGAGGACAGCAGGTGTTTCCTGTGTTCATGAGTGAATACTGCACACAGTGAGTCTCACCAGTGACCCCTCCAGGTTGAAGGTCTGAGCGTTCTGGAAGAGCAGCATGACGTCTCTCTCCAGGTCACCCAGACTGCGGTAACGATGGCCTCGAATCCTCTCCTACAGTGAAGACACAGTAACAAGTTATGCGCCTGTTAACCTTTAAATCTGTCAATAATCGTTGAAGTGACCATCTCTCTGATCTCGCCTTGATCTTCCTGAAGTCCACAGGCTTGCGGATCAGTTCGTAGTACTCTGGCAGCTCTTTCCGAGATGGCAGCTGGATGAACACCTCGCTCAGCTGACGCCCGCTGGTGCTGCAGGAAGTGACATCATCAGGAGAGAAAAACATCTGAAAGCTCCCCATTAGTGACCGACTTCATCGTTTGAAAATTCTGTGTTATTTGATTGTATTTAAACACTATAGCTGAAAGCTAATCACTCTTACCTATGAATAATCAGCCTCGGAGTTCAGACCCTCTACCCTCTAATCACAGGCTCATGCTTTCAGATATAAAACTGTCAGCCAATATCTCATATTCATACTACAATTAAAATTTCGTAGGAGTTAAAGCTCTCAAACAGCATTACAGTCCTGTCAGTGGTGGCGTGTCTCCTGTTTGTTGTTGGCTGGATGATACAGGGTTAGTGCAGAGACCCCACAGAGAAATCTGGTAAGGACGGTACGAGTCACAGCCAAAGCTCGTTTCTGCTACCTGTCTTTATACTTGATGACAGCGTCTACAATCTTCTTCATCTTCTTCGTGAGGGCCGGGGGGTTGGGGGAGAGTTTCTCAGCGGGCGGTCGTCCCCTCTTCCTCTGCCGCTTCCCATCTTCATCTTTGTCCCCCCGCCCTCGTCCCCCCGAGGAAGAGGAGGGACCGGGGAGATCCAGGTCGCGGTCCCGCTTCCTCTTGCGGGTTGTTTTTTTGTGCCTTACCTCTTCCTCCACCTCCTCCAGTGTGCCCTCCTCTATCGCCTGCGCGGGAAAGACAGACTGTGACATTAAATGAAGGTATTTAAATCACAAAACAAGAATCAACACTTCTTTCCAGAAAGCAAAGAAGTCTTATTTTGTATTTCAATTTGACATCTGCGTCTCAGCCCTGCCCTTTCCCCATGAGGTGAACGACCTTGAGCCACTGCTTCTCTGTCAGTGAATCGCTGTAGTCCACCTCCTTTCGCTGCCGAGAGCCTCGTCCAAACATTTTCTCCTCCTCTTCCTCGCAGGTCAGACGTTCAACCTCAGCGTCGTCCTTCATGATCCAGGTGGGCAGCTCATCCTCCTCCATCAGACGAGGTTTTCGCCGCGGGTTGCGGGCCTCCTCACGACGCCGGTCTAGATCCATTCGCTGAGGGAGGGAGAGGAAGAACAAAGGGCGAAGAGACAAGCATGTCCGGAGAGGATTTTGGCTGAGTTAGGCTGTCGGGGAGGACTTGTATAAGCTATAAATGATCTTCGAAACACTGACCATGAACTGGTCGAACTCCTCCTCACTCCTGGCAATCATCTGGTTGACCGTCTCATCATCTGGCACCTCGTCCTCCTCCTGAATACAGCAAACATACATTGGCAAGCAGCGCATAAGACAGTTCACTCTTTAAAACTGTGTGTTGCTGGTGCTCGCACACACATTCATGCGTAGACACACTTCCTGACCCCAGACCTCGTCTTGCTCCTCGTGTTCCAGGATGGCCTGCAGGAAGGCTCGGCGCTCGTGGCTGGAAGACTTCTGGTCAAACATGCCGGCCTGGATGACCTTCTGGTCCACGTTTAGTTTGTACTTGGCAGCGGCCAAGATTTTCTCTTCCACACTGTTGACAGTACAGAGACGCAATACACGCACCTCATTCTGCTGACCGATACGGTGGGCTCGGTCCTGAGCCTGCAGGTCCTGTAAGGTCGGGAAGGGGAGGAGAATTAGCATCAGGTTCAAATGTTAGTAGAGTGAGTTTCCTGTTGCTTTCACACAAGGAGGCAGAAGTCAAAAAGATGCAAATGTGCATGTATGGCATTCAGTATCGTCTGCTTGAACTTTTTATGAAATCATGCATTTCTTTTAAGTACAATGCAAAAAATAATGGAGTTTTGCGATTGAAATCACAAGCTAACAAAGGTTTAATTAGCTACAGCACCTTCACATCCACACTGTGGATGTCGGACAGGAGCGGCAGATTAATGCGTCATTATTAATTTCAGACACGTCATTGAGAATAACTCATTTCCACGTTCACACAGGCCACATTCATTTGTTTTCTGCTTTCACTGATAGTGTGAACGGGTCCAGCTAATGAGAATGACACACTGACCGCTGCATTTGTTTATGCGTTGTATAATTCTGTGAGACATTCATTTTCATCCAAACATCATTCTCAAACAGTCTCTGGCTGAACTCAACAAAACGACTACTAATAGTGAATTACTGTCTTGGCCTAAACTTTGCATTCTCAGGTCATTTCATTCTGATGGCTGGGCTGCTGGGTGTGTACACTGTGTTTATGCCTATTGTTATGTGTATGGTTAAGTGTTCTGCAGACACTGGTGGTGTCTATTGTAAATTAAAACAAATCACACCTGATGTGGGTTCCAGTCAGAGTCAAAAATAACCACAGTGTCAGCAGACTGCAAGTTGAGACCGAGGCCTCCGGCTCTTGTGCTCAGGAGGAAGATAAAGTACTCCGACTCTGGGTCATTGAATGTCTTCAGTAACATCCCTCTATCCTCAGCCTTCGTAGTGCCTGAGATGTAAGACAGGTGGGAAAAAAGAAGAAGAGGATGGAAATAAAGGAAAAAAACAAAGCAAGACAGACAGAAGGTAAGCAACAGAAGTGTTGTTAAAGAGACAAAAGAATGAATGAAATACAAGAATAAAGGACAAATTCACAGACACTTGCAGAAGTAAACGGTCTCACCATCCAGACGCAGATACTTGAAGCTGCGATAGGCAAAGTAGTCCTCCATGATTGTCATGAGTGAAGTCATCTGACAGAAGAGCAGCACTTTGTGGTTTGTGGCTCTGAGCTTTGGAAGGATTCGATCCAACACCTCAAACTTTCCTGATGCCCGATACAGGTCAGGGCTAACAGCAAGAAAGATGGATCGGGTGACAAAGGGTACAAGTTTGTGTGAATGTGTGCGTGTCATCATCTTGACCTAACGTAGAATTAGCACTTACCCCTGGACTATCCCACCAGAGAATCCTAAATGTTCAGAGAATGATTCCTGTGAAAATGATCAAAAATCTCTTCTGTAATTTAGTCACATACAGTCAAACACATCTGTGGCATTAAGTCTAAGTCAACCTCATCTGAAAAGAGAAAAAAAGGAGAGATTTTCTGCTTCAAAGTCTATTTGCTTTTAAGATTTTAACTTGTCTGTAATGCTAACAAGGGCGGCACGGTGGCGCAGCAGGTAGTGCGCGTGCCTCACAGCAAGAAGGTTGCTGGTTCGAACCCTGGGTCGGGCAGGGCCTTTCTGTGAAGTTTGCATGTTCTTCCCGTGCATGCGTGGGTTCTCTCCGGGCACTCCGGCTTCCTCCCACAGACCAAAAACATGCTCGTTAGGTTAATTGGTCTCTAAATTGTCCGTAGGTGTGAGTGTGAGTGTGTGAGTTGTCTGTCTGTGTGTCTGTGTATGTTGCCCTGCGATCGGCTGGCGACCGGTTCAGGGTGTACCCTGCCTCTCGCCCATTGCTAGCTGGGATAGGCTCCAGCCCCGAAATGGGATGCGCGGGTAAAGAAGATGAATGAATGAATGAATAATGCTAACAACACAATGCTATCTGCCACACAGTGAAACACAGAACCTCACATTGAGTACCTCTATTTGCTGGAACATATAAGGGTGGTTGCAGATCTTCCTCAGCTGCATGATGGTGTTCATCAACGTCTTTGTGCCTCCTTTACCCTGATAAACACAATTAGCACAGTTTTATTCTTTCAGTCAACATTTATTCATAAAGCGCCATTCAAGGACAGTCACTCTCTAGACTCGACATCAATTAAAGCAATAAGGATTTAATGAGAGCCGAGGACCTCACAAGATCCAATTTCATGCTCGTATTTCATGCCTGTCATCTTGTGAGGCAGCTTGTTTTCCTGTTCTGTGAAACTGTGTTAATTACAGTATACACAACATTTCCCCAAAAGTGCCTCATGAACGTCAAATTAGCAGTTCAAATCTCTTCTGACACTGAAAGCAAAACTTCTGGCACAGATCACAGTTTATATTCTAGACCTGCCATCTGTTCTAAAACATCTACAGTGCAAACGATGAAACATCTTACATCAAACCAATATATGCTTGATATATGCTCTTTTGTCTGCCAAATTATATCTTCTCACCAGGGAGTTTTTATGGAGCATTTCACTTGTTTCAAGCATTTTTTACTGAGTCTGAGTAACGTAATGCTTGAAACTGGAGCTTCCAGAACTGTAAATCTGTTTGATCGAAGTATAAAACTGTTTTGTCATAGTTTTTTTGTATGCAGACACGTGCACTAGTGTAGTCTGATCACACTTCTTTTCAGATAACTGTGACTTCTTTGAGAGCGTTGGAAAGAAAAGAGACAGAAGGGGAGCACATGCATTTCCTAAAACATAAACCAGACAGACGGATTATTGTATTTCGGTGTTGTCGACCTAAAATGACACTGAAACCTAAAACCCCCCAGCGTTCCAGTGTTCATCCTCCCACCTTCTTGTCTTTCTCTGATCCATCAGTGAGCAGGACCCCCTTGGCCTGCATGTGCCTGTACAGCACCCTCTGAAGAGACGACATGTCACACTTGATCACGTATTCCACCTGAAGGAATGAAAGAAGTGGACAGACGGAGACGAACAAAGGTTCAAAGACATCAGCTGATTCAAGGCTGGAAACAGATGCAACGCGTCAGTTCGTCTGGATTGTTCTGTGCTGTGTGTGTGTGTGTGTGAGTGTGTTTGTGTGTGTGTGTGTCAGTTCATCTGCTGTGTGTGCTGAAAGCAGTGAAACGTACCTTCTCTGGAAGCTGTGCCTCCACTTCCTTCTTTAATCTGCGTAACAGGAAGGGGCGAAGCACTTTGTGGAGACGACGGATGATGAGGATGGTCTCCTCTTCGTTAAGGTCCACCTGCCGTGTAAAAGAAAGAGAAACTTCAAAAAAGGCAGTGGACGTCCTGATTGATGCCAGCACTTCTTTGTGATGTGGCTACAACCCGAGCCTTCTCTCCACCTTCTCTCCAGTCATGGCAAAAGGAGCGTTGAACCACTGCTCGAAGGTGCTGCAGCTCTTGAAGATGGTGGGCAGGAGGAAGTTTAGGAGCGCCCAGAGCTCAGGTAGTTTGTTCTGCAGCGGCGTTCCTGTCAGCAGGACTCGCCGTGGGGCCAGGTAGTGGGTGTTCAGGACCTGGGTCAGCTTACAGTGATGATTCTTCATACGGTGGCCTTCGTCCACAATCATGTACTTCCAACGAATCTGGAGAGAAGAGAGGAGGGGAGTACTTTTGGACAAGGCTACCGCTATGCTGTCTCACTGCATCCAACCCAACGAAAGACAGGAAGTGGTCATAAGGAGGATCTCTTGTCCAATTTGTCCTCACGACTCACGCTGGCTCAGTCCCAAGCCGAAGCCTTGAGCCTCCACATGGAGAAAGAACTTGAACTACAACACCCACCTGTCAGCACAGTCAGGAAGCCTACATGACTACATGAGTGCATAGCAGCATGACGGCCACAGAGGACAGTGGGAGACTCGGTATACAGGCAGTGTCAGTGTGCAGCAGCACCTAGGAGAAAGCACTGAGACGCAGCACAGGGGGAGGTCAGATTGGCTAGGATCAGATACTTTTAAAGGACTTTGGGGATTCGGGAAGTGGAAGCCGACACACAAAAACACACTGAAACCGCAAGCAAAATCAAATGATTAACAAACAACACATAAAAAGAAACAGAATGTTGTTGTGTGCATGTTCAGAGGGGAAGCATTACACTGTGGCTGCCTGGGTGTGCTGCTGTGTGTCCTTCTGCTTGTGTTTACTTGTCCATCCCGTCTCACCTTGGCCAGCACTTGTTTATCCTTGATGATGTACTCGTAAGTGGTGAGTAAAACGTTAAACTTTCCACTGCGCAGCTGAGGGACGAAGGCTCTTCTGGCAGCAGGAGACCCCTGACAGACAAAAAAAAAATGAAGTTATGAATATAAGACAAAACGAAAACATAAAGGTAAAGCAACGTGAACATCTTAAACATAAAAATCATCTTCCTTAACACAACATTATATGATACAAGCGAGAAAACAAGACAATTAACAAGTGGATTTGGGTCGTGCAGCTGCAAAAAACTCACCTTGTAGGACACTTTGACGACTGTCGGTGCCCACTTGTCAAACTCATACACCCAGTTAGAGAGAGTTCTGTCAATGACAGACAGCTCAGTTGGCTTTGAACAATTTAGTCATGTTTGTGTAAACGGCTTCACTGTTGAACGAGGATTCAAACATAAACAAACAATGAGCATTAACTCACGAGAGGGGTACAATAATGAGGTAGGGTCCATTGAGCCGTTTGTGCTCCATGAGGTACGTGATGAGGGCGATAGTCTGGATGGTTTTTCCCAGACCCATCTCGTCCGCCAGGATCCCATTCAGGTTATTGTTGTAGAGGGAAACCAGCCACTCCAGACCTTTAATCTGACAGATGAAGACAGGAGAAGCAAGCAAGTCTGTCGAACATGACAAAGTATTTACATCCCATGTCAAACGTGTCTTCGTGCATGGCAAGACAGTATCATGTGATTGATCTGATTGTGCTTGTTCACCTGATACTGTTTGAGTTGTCCATTTATTAACAAACTGGACTGTTTCTCCACCTTCTCTGTGACAGCGTGAGCCACAGAATAATAAGACTGCAGCCCTCGGGCGAATGCTGCACCACTATATTCATCATCCACATCCTGTTTAGCATTTCTGCAGAGCAAAGACACAAGAGAATCATTCAAAATGGCCGGTTAGCTCAGCTGGTTAGAGCATGATGCTAAAAGTGTTATCTTAAAAATGGTGTGAAATAATTTGTTGGGCACCTTTTTTAATACCTTATGAGCACATGCATTTTTGTTTGGGTGGTCCTGTGAACATAAATGATACTAGAACTATATTCAAGCAGAGTATTCGATATATGTACTCACTCGATGATGTGTCGGACGTCCACCTCTGACACGTCTTCGCTGTCAGGGTCTGTAATCTTCTTCTTTTCTTCCACCGGAGTAGAAGATGGTTGAGGCTCGTCTTCTTCCTCCTGCCAAACAGACTGGTCAGTGATCAGAGCAGTGAATGTGAAACTGGCTTCAAACATGTCTTTTAAAACAACCCACCTCCTCCTCTTCCTCCTCCTCGCTGTCTTCACTGTCTGAGCGGGGAGCCACCTCATAACTGCACAAAATACATGCTGAAATTAAATGAACAGCCCCCGTATCTGTATTTGATAGCTAATACTTCTCTACCTTTATTCGAGCAGGATTTTGAATGCAGGACTTTTAAGAGAGTGTTTCTACTTTGCTGTACTGTTGCTTTTACTTCAATAAAAGATCTTCCATGGCTAAAGATACACCTCTTTTCCACACATGTTCATAGACACAATTCACTCCTCCTCTCTCCAGTCAGTCTCACCCAGGGTTCATCTCCAGCCAGGTCTCCAGCTGTCCAGCTTTAGGAGCATCCACTCCTGTCAGGATGTTCCCACTGTCTACATGGATGACCTTCACAGGCAGGTCACTCATCTGACTCGTCTCATCCAGAGGCTGCAGGGTAGGACAGATGGTTGCTTAGTTAGTTAGTAAGTGAGACTGGTTTTGTTTGACTGGGTTTAAATTAAATGAGACAAAGGATCAGATGGTGAGGCCGTGTGTTTAAGTGCAATTCACATCAGTGATGATAATGTTGCTGCCTTCTGGCCAATTTATCAACCAATAAGTATCAAGCAAATGTTGAATTATGATTTAGCACAGAGCATGCTGCACGGATATTACTTCTACAACACCTTTTACGCACATTTAATTCTCTCTCAGGGGTTTTGTTTGACTGTTAAGTTTGTCATCCCAAAGGTCGTCACCTGTGACAGATTCACACCTGTTGCATCAATAGGCTTTGAAACGTGTGTGTATATAATATGATGTTTAATGAAAATGTTGTACAGTAACTGTGAACAGAAAATCATCGTGGAAACAAAGAGCAGATGCAGATTTTGCTTTTTGCCATGACTGCACTAAAAAGCAAAACATAACCCCCTGAAGCTTTGTGTGAAATTTGATCTATGCTGTGTTTTAAAGAAGGTCTCTATAGAGACCACAGAGAGCTGCAAAACAAAGAATCAGGTTTCCATTGTCAACAGACGCGTGTGTATTTTAATAAGCAGAATCAGTGACCTTCAATATCTGTTTTAACTACTTCCTCCTTACTGGAAAATATACAGCAATGTAAACAACACTTTTTAATGTCTTTAAAGTTCTGCCATCGCTGCAGCTGCTACATCTGCTCACCTCTCCATCAGGGCCCATGGACGGAGTCTGACCCTCAGCAATCTCCAACTGCAAGACAAGAAGATGTTGACTAATGCAAACGCAGATCGCATACGAGTGACAATGATTACACTTCCTAATATCGGCGGTGCAGACTGTGCGTGCGTATCCCTCTCCGGCTGTTTTCCATACCTTCTTCTTTTTCTTCTTCTTCTTCTTCTTCTCCTTGAGAGCCTGTGCCGCTTTGTGAGCTCTGACCAGCTCAGTGAGGTTGGCGACATACTCGTCAGTTTGCTGCAGCAGGTAAGCCAGACGCTTATCCTTCTTCTGGTCAATCAGTTTACGATAGCCCTCCTCATCCTCAGCCTGGGAGGACGGACACATACACAGTGTGTAGAGGAGTGGGTATACTGGTAAGTGTGCTTGTGTATGTTGGTGTAACTGTGTCTTCATACCATAAGCCTCCTCATCCTCTCTTTCTCGATACGCTCATTCTCTTTCTTCTGCTCCCGTTCAGTGTTAGCGTGGTAAGTCGCCACGGCTTTGGTCAGTTTCTGCATTTTGCCTGTGATGGAGCGGTGGTACTCTTTGAAGTCTTTGGCGTGCTGCAGGATGCTGTTGAGGTACTCCTAAGATTAGAGTGCAGTGCAGGTGAAGGACAGATAAGACAAAACAGAGCAGAAAACACAACTTTTAATGTTATGGCAGGTAACAACTGTCCTCTACCTGATGTTTCTGCCTGCGTTTGCGCTCTTGCTCAATCTTCTGCTGTTTCTCCAGTTTCTCTGTGATGCGGGCCTCTCGCAGAGACTGACGCTTGCTTCGCTTGTAGGCCTTGGCATCAAGGGCCGTCTCTAGAGCTGTGTCACGGCGCATACACACCACCACCTCCTGACGCAGCTGTGGACAGCGGAGAGAAGAGACAAATATGGAAACATGGACTCATCATTAACACCATCAAAGTTGTGAGGCTTACACATGAAGGTGAAAATGTGAATTACATACCTGTCTCTGGAAGTTAAGCAGGCGGAGGGCTTTGAGCTCTATTGTAGCTTTGGTACGAAGATCACCGGCCAGAGAGCCCGGCAGGTTCTCCAGTTCAGCGATACGATGAGTGATACGAGCCTGTAACCTGAGGGAGCGAACAGTACTGAGCTGCAGTCATTTCTTTATGTATTATTCTTTCTATGTATACAAGGAAAGGTTTGTGGTAATTATCTACTTTTTGAACACAATGAACAGTCTCCAGCACAATGTATGGTAACCTTAATCCTGCAGATTCATAGCTTAAGTTAAATTCAAAAAAAGTACATGAGATGGTGGAAAGCGTGCATCCCAGGCACACCTGTACTCCCTCTCCTGCAGTATCTCCACAGGATCGAGGCCGCAGGGTTTCTGGATGGGGGTAATGCGGTTCTGCTTGGCGTGGTAAGGCATCATGGGAGTAGGCTGTGCCGGCTGTCCGGGGGACTGGGTCTGTGGAGGCATTACTGGGGAGGCAGCGGGGGGCACTGAAGGGGGGGCAGGAGAGGGCCTGCCGGTGGGCTGAGGGGGAATGAGCTTTTGGGGTGCATTGGAGGGGGCTGCTGCATTCACCATGGGGCCTGGAGGGAAGTGAAGTGGCAGAATATGTTGAATGTCATCAAAAATCTGTAAATGTTTATATGTAAATGTTTCTCCTCTCAAGGCTTCTCAAGCTACTTTGAAACCACGGGACACTAAAACTTAAAATCTTCTGTTGTGCAGGAAGTTAGACATTTTATGTTTGAAGGTAACCTGTGGAGTTTATGACCGCTAACAGCGCTATGGAGCGATGCTATTAAAAGTGGATCCTCAAATTGTTTGTATGGTGCACACCTGTGTGGACGCACACGCAGGCACTGAGATACACATGATGTTGGTTTCGTGCTTTTCTGTTTATCAACAATCGATGGTAGAAAGACGCCAAGCACCGGCAAGGGAGAGAGGGAGGGAAGAAGAAGAAGACTGCTAGCAAATAAACACGGATGTAAACAATGTATTTTAAAAATATGAAAAATCTTTCGAAAGTTTTATAAGAAAGGAAATGTAGTCTGCAAGTTTGTTAGTCGTCAAGGAGAAACCCAACACATTTTGGTGAGAAATGAACGCATTGTGTATGAAACAACTTGTTTCCAAGAAAACTCCACAGGGCACCTTTAATAGTTTGCTTGGAATTAATTACAGGATAAGTAATGGACCACAGGATGAATGTAAGAATCAGTTGGCAATGAGTGTCTTTGTTATTACAGTGTATTGGGCCAGGGCCTACGGTGTGAACATCATATGAAAGCTGTTAACTCTTAAATTCTTAAATTAAAGATGTAATAAAAGGTCAGAATCAGCTTCATATATCAGCATATGCTGTTCTAATCCTCTCAAACTATTACTTTTCTTTCCTGAACGAGGGACAATAACTGGAATTTTCTAATAACAATGCTGGGTCTCCACCAAGGAACCAAGGAATAGTTCAACAGCAAAAGAGGCTGACAGGTTCACAAGGCCTTCAGCAGCACCACATACCTTCAGGCCAGGACTTGGGAGGTCCATTTGGGTTTTGTCCCTGCATCCCAGCTGGAGTACCAGATGGCCCTGGAGGAGGCATGTTGGGACCCATCATTCCTACTGAAACAATAGGTACAAGTTCTCTTATGTCTAAAATCTGCAGTTAACTACACTATGAAGGTTCAATGTAACATACAGGTATAAATGAGTCTCCTATCAATTCCCCATCAGAGCGTAGGATATAGATTGGAATTCCAGACATTCCCCATGCATGCTCACCATGAGCTCGACTGTAGCCTGAGCCCAGTGGTCCAGGCCCTGGTCCTACTGGTCCACCCCCTGGTCCACCTCCAGCTACAGGAGCCAGGCTGGGCATGGGCTGCTGCTGCTGCATCCCAGGCATTGGCCTCTTCCCCTGGACAGCCATCTGTAGGTGGTCCGGCAGGGGTTGCCCCCGGGCCAGCATCTTATAAGCCATGATCTGGGCTCTGAGTTGATGTAGCTGGTTCTGATTGAAGGGAGTAGGGCCTGTCGGACCTCCAGATTCAAGACCAGATGCGAGGGTGGGGACACTGGAGCCAAGACTGGGTCCAGGGCTGGGGCCTGGGCCGGAGCTAACTGGAGGGCCAGACCGGTTATTGGAACCTAGAGTGTGTTGATCTCCACTGGGGCCATCTAAAGATGCAGAGGCAGAACCGGGACCACCAGAGGAGGAGGAAGAAGAGGATGATGGCATGAGAGGCCCAGACGGAGGACCATTTGAAGGGACAGGGCTGGAGTGGTCAGAGCCCCCTAAGGGAGAATGGTAACCTGGAGGACACAGAGAGAAAGACAGACAGGTCGATGACAGGGCACTGGGTGGATACAGCAGACGCTTACTCACCTGGGTGAGTAATTTGACATTTTGCGAAATATGCGTTTGCTTTCATGGCTGGCACAGTTGTCTTCCAGGAGTTCTGTCGTCACTGTGAAGTTGCCAGACAACTGGCCAGACTCCAGAAGGTTATACTGCACGTGACCAAGAAATATTCCAACACACTAACTCCCGTAAAAACACTTATTACGCTTCAAGTCAATTCATTTAAGCAAACAAAATACGTGAGCTTTGCAGATGCTAGCAGGTGGATTTTGCTCCCTTTGGACAGACCCTCACTAGCTGTTCCCCCCGTTTCCAGTCTTTATGCTAAGCTAAACTAACTGGCTGTAGCTTCGTATTTACCATACAGGCATGAAAGTAGTTTGGATCTTCTCATCTTACTCATAGCAAGAACACAAATAAGCTGACTTCCTTCAAAACTGTTCCTTTAACAAAAGCCTACAGCATAGCCAGATAAACAATGAGTTATTCTCTTACACTATTCAAATCCCACCAGACCGTTATTGCATCATTTGTTTTTATCTCTGATTCACAATACTAAGCCTGTCTGACTGTCTCGTGTTATTCCCTCTGTCCCCTCCTTACAACTGGCTGCATGCAGAGGCCACGCTACAAAGTTGGTACCTGACTGTTAACACTGCCTTTGTGACTGAGCTGCTGTGCCGTATGATTTTCAGGATTTTCGGATTTAAAAGAAAGAGTTTCATTCCAGCTCATTCCATCGCATGACTACACCACATGACTACACCACTGCAGGCGTGTCACACTAATAAGAACACAACTTATGTTGCACAATGCTAGAAAGGATGAAATTGTGTAAGAGACCTCTATGTAGGATGCCTACCTTGCGAGTGCTGGTCTAGAGGACTGGGTGGGGGGCCCATTCCACTGTGCCCGCCCTGTCTCATAGGCAGTCCCTTCATCTGACTGAAGCGGCTCTCCTCGCTCATGCCCTTCTCATGCATGCTCTCCAAGGGCTGCGGGAGGAATTCACATGTGTTAAAATTAAACTGTCAACCCCCGTGTGGCAAATGTAAAGCAGCGAGGGAAAAAAAAGAGAAAATACATAACTTAATAATATCATAGAAAACATCAGGAGTTGATAGAGATGACAGTGACAGTTTAAGCACATGTCAGTTACACTTCTCATCATGTGTGGATTAATAAGCAGCTGCATTTATTAAAATGTGCACATGTTACAATGCTAGTGGAAGCATGTCCTGATTACGAAAAAGTGAAGCCATAAAGAAAATGTCCTTAACTTTCCTGTACTCAGAATAAACTAATAATGAATTGAAAACAGATTAAAGTGAATGTGCAGTCATAAATATAGATATAATATGCAAATCTGCCTTGAAAGTCCACAGTTGATGAAGTTTTATATTTTACTCCATGCCCTCCAGCTGCATGGTGCAGTCTACAGATCACCCCCTTTCTGTATGAATGTGATGTTTAAATTCCTTGATATGCATAAATAACACACCAATTGTGGGATATGGATTCAAAAGCAACAGCAACTCTGTTTCCTAAAGGAGTAGAATTAAGAGTGGTGGTGTGTCTCAGTGGGAAGCTGGGTGTTTGGACGCCCTTACTTTGTGCAGAGGGTGCATGCTGTCCTGGCCGTATCCAGAGGGCCCTGGCTGGGAGTGCCCAGAGGAGGGAGGGCCAGGGCTGGGGCCCATCATACTGTGAGAGGAGCCAGGGGAGGGCCCCGGGCTGGGGCCCAGCATGGCCCCAGGGGAGGGACCCGGGCCAGGGGAAGGACCTGGGCGAGGGGTGCCTCCCATTGGGGGATCAGGTGTTGACATCGCCCTGGATCTCCTGCTCCCAAATGAGCAGCAGGGACCTGACAGAACGGAGACATGACAGAGAGAAGGTGGGAGGGAGTGACAGCCAGGAGGAAATTTGCAAAAGTGTGGCAATGCACTATGCAAAGGTTACTGATGTAAATACGCATGAATTTAGTGGTTTCAGTACACAAAGCTTATAAAAATGTTTTGATAGTGAAGGTGCACATCTTCCTTCAACTCTGCATTTCTGCTAAGCAAAGTGGGTGCACAATCTTTGCAGGACATGAGTGAATTTTGTCAAACGCCTTTCGGATGAAGACATTCTCCTGCTGCGCTGCACCAAATCACCCGTTGCACGCATATGCAATCACAGCTGCAGGGTCTATCAATGCAATTGCACTGGACACAGGCGAACACTGTCAATTATGCACATGAGCCCATGCTACTGAGAATTTCCTCACTCAGACCATGAAAGGGTGTCTCGTTAAATATAAAAAGGGGAATGGCGGACTGCTTGTGCGACTGACCTACCCGCATCAACAGGACAGGCAGTCCTGGCTCAATTTCTGCGCTCCCGTGTTTGTATATGTGGGAGATAAAAGCAACCGCAGCAGTTGTCGCAATTAGTCCACTCACCCTCTTTGTAATCTGCCTTCAAGCGTTGATTTGTTTCACCGACGTGGCTCGCGCGCCCCCTCCACCGCTCCTATGACCGAATGTCTAGTCACGGCTGGCCGGCAGTGCGCATGCGTGCGCAGCGCCAGCCAGGCTCCACTCACACTGTACATCAACTGTGGATTGTTTGACTTATACAGAGTTTGTAAACAGTCCTTTAGAGGTATTCTCAAAGGTTACCTTCATTACACACCTGAAGGAATAGAAGAAAACGAGTATGCAAGATTTTTTTTTTTTTTTTTTAAGAAAACCTTTAAATGCTAACATGATCAAATCGTTATCTTTTCCCGTTTTATCCCATAATTTGTGTCATTAATTGAAATGCGTGTGGCTGATAGATCACGATGAACTGGGGTTTAGGAACTGAGAAATGGTAATAATGGTGCTAAATTGATGTAAGCACAAAAAAAAAAAAAAAAAATCCAGAAAAAAAGTAATAACACTAAATGACTAAAATCATCAATAAAATAAAATCATTAATCAAATCATCAGCTCATTTTGAGCAAAAGAATCAAGACAAAACATTTTTACAGTTAACTGGCTTTTTTGTTTGAAGGTTTGTTTTCGCAATTTAAGCATTTCATTATTTAAGATTATTAAGTATTTAAGATTTCTCAAAACTTCTTATACAATGAGGCCTTTTCTGTGCAGGACGATTTTTATGAAATAGACACATAAACATGTTGCCCTAAAGATCTGCATCTATCTCAGAGTTCTGCACTGCAATGTTCAGCTGCAGTACTTCATCCTCTTTAGACTTGTAAAACATCTTATAAACTGAAGCTAAACTACTAACATTTACCGTACGCCGCTGATTTGACTCATCCTGTAACATCACAACATGATGACAATCAAGCCCTTTTGAAGTCTGGTGCACTTGGGGAAGTTTGGAAGCCTTTTCAGAAGTCATTTGCAGTGAATTCTGAAGAACAACACTTTTAATCTGACTGGAAGGAGAGAGAAAGGGTTCATCGTCCAGGTCAAAGTAATCAAACATGACATACTATGTAATTTACTATTGGCATGAATGCCAAAATGAAATGGTAAAGACACTCCTCCTTCTGTGGGAGCTACATTCCAAAGAATATTGCATTGCCTGATTATGCAGTGACATGAGACAGACTGTCCCTCTTCTGCAGTTTACAGTGAGCAGACAAGAAAAGACATCCCTTCAAAAAATACAAATCTAATAAGCATGAGACACGAGTAACATGTGATTCCAGTGTTTGAAGTTTAATCAGGACAATAAACCTAACAGTAGTAGTGCAACTTGCAGTAGTAGCCTTCATGTACAAACAAACAAAAACTCATGAAGATTCAGGCAAAAACTCCATTCAGCTTGGGATGGTTGCATCGACTGTATGACTTTATCAAGCAAAACCCAGAACCTGAACTTCAGCAAAAAGAGCTGTTCTGGGTGTTACTTAAGAAAAGTAGACCAACATGACATAACTTCCTAATTCTGCTTTATGGGGCAAACCACATTTTACCATGTAAAGATACACACAAACTGAATGAGACATTTGTCTTCAAGCCCAACTGTGGAGCTTTGGTAGCTTTAAAGGAGCAGTGAAACCACAGATGTTTGGGACTGTTTCACATTCTTACCTTTCTGTAATACAGAGACAAAGAATGTTGGAGATCAAGGCCTCAGTCATCTGTGTGATATTTGGGCCAGACTGCAACACAAGAGTGAATTTACAGCTGTTCCAGATGCTCCTGGAAGAATCTGAAATCTCAGTGAAACACAGAGTCTAAAAGACATCATCACACTCATCAAAGACAAACAAAAAACTACACTGACCGCCACACTCGCTCGCACACAAACACACGTTCGTAAACCTGATAAATAAATGTTAAGAATGAAAAATAAGATATACAGCAGATGGTACAGAATACAAGTCAAGAACAACATCAGGCAAACCCCCCACCTGACCAGTGAGCTAATTAAATATCATGTCAACCACACATCACTTTCAGCGTGTCCAGCTGACACCAGGACAAAGACACAGTACTTCAGTGTAATCGCAGTACTCGATTTTACTCATACATGTTTGACTTTGAGGCTTTTTAGGTGTACGATAAAGAGAATCAAGAATACTTCAAGTGCTTGAAACATTCTTGATCATGATGCATTTTGAAATCACGTCTTTGTCCAGTAAAACAACACTCCGGCCAGAACCCATTCACGCCTGGTAGCTTACAATCCCCAGCCACACAAAGGTGATGACAGAAGCCGCGCAGCTTTTATTTCCCTTGACCTGTGCACGCACTGAAACACAGAAGCGTCGTGTTCACCTTACAGCTGCACCAACAACAGAATCAAAGTCCTTCCCTTTGACAGGAAATGAGATGTCCTCTCCTGCCCCCTGCAGCTGACAACTGAGAGAGCATCCTGCCTACAAGAAGACAAACTCGTCACTGTTTCTTCTGTTGTTACTCCTGCCCAGTCGGCCCGGGGGAAGGATGTGGGCTGCGGGTCCACTGTTATTACTGCTGTGACCCTCAAGTCCATAATCCTGACCCTGGCCATCTACGAAGGTAAAGATGGGGTACTTCTCCTTCGATGATGCAAGGGCCTGAGAGGACATAAACACACCCGGTCAACACAAACTGACCTACAACACTCAATAATATCTTTTTGCACAGTTTGTGAGCCAAAATTAAAACAGATCTGTAACCAATAATTATTTCCATTATTAATGAATCTGTCTGCTATTTTCACAATTAGTCTTCAAATTTCTTGTTTTAAGTTCAACCCTCAGTGCAACAAAGATATTCAATTTATAAGATGGAAAGGGAAAGAAAAACAGCAAATACAACTTAAAGAAGTAAGAGTTCACATCTTAAAACAATAATCAGGTGACCCGTTTATGTTCTTGTCTTGTCTTCTCCTTTTTCTCTTGTTCTTAGAAGCCTGCTTAAGAAAGCTGCCTTCTTACCTCCTTTTTGGATAGCTAACTGTCTGTTGTTTAATTAAGCTGTACTTTAAAATTAGCTTAACTCAAGCAAATCAGGGATCGTTATAACTGGCTTCCAGCACATGGCAGAACAAATCATGCCATCTGCTGGTTCCCTGTTGGAACACATCAGCCCTGCTGCAAAGAAGCTGTGGTTTGATGGTAATTTAAGCTTTTCATTTCCTCATGCCTCCACTTCTGCAACAGTTTCTTCTCCTTCAAATGAAAATCTATTACTCATCTCTAGGCTGTTCAGAGAAATGACCACTTCATGCCTATTTTAGCCTCCCTGCACTGGCTCCCAGTATGTTTTAGAGCAGATGTGAAGATCTTACTGTTGACTTTTAAAGCTCTCTGTGGCCTCTCTCCACGCCACATATCTGACCTCCACGAGCGAGAATGCAGCCTGAGATCCTCGGGCAGGCGTCTCTTATCTGTTTGTGAGGCGCAGCTGAAAACTAGAGGCGACAGAGCGTCCGCAGTCAGAGCTCTGAAGCTATGGATGAGCTGCCTGAGGAAATCAGACTCATTGACCTCTTTTAAATCTCCTCTTAAAACATACTTTTATCAGAAAGTATCCTGCTTTCACTTGATTTTTATTGACTGTCCTTTTGCTGCTTTTGTTTTATCTGTTTACTACTCTACTGACATTGTTTTTATGATCAACATGTTACCAAGTTGTTGCTTTGTGTGAATCACTTTGGAACATGAGCTCAGAAATTTATCATTATTGTTACTGTTATTGTTCTTTTGGCCCACCACTTTGAGGGCTGTAAACTTTGTTGCTGGTGGCCGTTCGAGCTGGGAAGAGGAGAGTCTCATTTTCATGTTATGCCTTTGCTTCTCTGAGGCTGCGGTGTAATGACGTTAGCTTCCTTTAATTATTCCTCTTGTTCATGCTGAGCATTACGTGAGGTTGAAGTGATGAGGACAAAATCCACAGTTTGTGCAAAAATGCATTCAAAAGTTTATCTGAGCTCAATATGAAGCTTCAGCAGACGGAGATAATGAAATGAAGTGGATATCTTTCAAAGTGAGTGCTTTTAGCACAAAATACCTCCTTTACATTACAGTATTAGACAGTATTTACTGAGCCGATTTGGACTGAAAACACTGCAACTTTGGAAGATACCCACTTGATCTGTGGAACTCAAGTCTCATAAGCTACAGATCAACTGCAGAATGCATTTTTTCACTGGTTTTTTAAAGTTTGATAGTAGGCTGAGGTTGTAAAAACTCACCTCACTAACAGCAGAACACAGAGACTCAAAGTCCTTCTTGTTCTTGGCATAAAAGCCGATGGTACAGCTGGGATCCATGCGGCTGAAGGGCATCTTTTTGGGAGAGCTACAGTGGAACGACTGTGACAGAAGGAGACGGAGGTCAATAAAAGGTAATGACAGGACATCTGTTATCTTTAATGGTCTGTATAGCCAAAACACTATCGAGCATGAACGTCACATGGTGAAACTCCAATGTGATCTGAGGAAAAGAGATAAAAAAGACTGCAGTGAGAGAGAGAGAGAGAGAGAGAGAGAGAGAGAGAGAGAGAGAGAGAGAGAGAGAAACCAACCTCCAGTGAGAAGTTGACTTGGGACACATCCACCACAGGCTGGCAGTAGTGAGGGTCCAGATACAGCAGCTGCTCGTCTAAGGCACAAGAAGGAAAAGTCAGAAAGAGGAATTAAAACTCAGCATTAAAGCATAAAATCACCACCTGCCAACCTCAGGTGGCAGATGAATGTCGTATATTTGCTGCCTTCCTCTTCTTAGATCTTACTCCCACTGACCCAGCAGCAGCTGGCACCGCTGAGTACTGATGCTCGTGCCAAGTGCCATAAACTGCAGCTTCCTGTAACAATCACCAGATTCTGGCACCAAAGAAAAAGTGTTTTTGTGTAACAAGGTTTGGTTTCCAAAACAAATTTCACTTCTGGGTTTTGTTGATGAACATTGTTCCAGTAAAGGGAAATCAATGATTAGCAGCAAGTATATTTTGGAAGTGCTGGCTGTTGATTGCTTGGATGACAAGTTAAAGGGTCAAGTGTATTTTCTGTCACACTACAATTTACACAGCTTTGAAGAGGACAGCTTTACACACATCACCCATATACAATAATCAGGTGTCTTACTTCTCGTTCCATGTATCAGGAGAAGGAGGGTGCATTTCTATTTGTCTACAATCAAGTGGGGGATCACTCACAGAAACAAAAACTTACATCTGAAAAACCATACAGGACTCATTATCTGTTGAAAGGATTGTTAAGGGTTTAATCTGCCTGTTATCATTAGCCATTATTGTGACTAAAAAGACTCTACATGATAAACAGAGCTGCTGCTATTTGTGGTGGTTTCAGGTTGCTCCACCTCGGCTTGACTCAGCCCCGCAGCAGCAGACTCCTGATTATCACCCAGCTGTAAGCACAGCAGCGTCTCTCTGATGATGTTTACCTAGCCTAAGTTTTCAGTTAACCGACCCTTGACAGGTGAATCATGCATGACACAAACAGGAGCAACAAGATTAAAAGAGAGGCAGTAGGAGTGCAACATGTTCTGCCGTGGGCTAATAATCTAATAATCTGTCTTAATAATACTACAAGTTCCTGTGTCAGGCAGATAGGCCCAAAAAAGTGGCTACTACGACCACCTTGTTCTGAATCAACAAGTTTCTCATTCGCTTGCATCTGGTTCTCACCTTGGAAGCCAATGAAGTAAAGTGAATGCTTCGGTTTGCCTCCGATGATTCCAATACAACAATCCAGCTTTAGGATGTTCTGGAAATATGAGAGCGAGCTTAAGTTAGGCACCACAATTGTTTAGGAAACACAGAAGGGTCTATGGATGTGAGCAGAATATTCAGACCTTGACACATTCGATGTAGGATGGGTTGAGAGCCTCCCCTCCCAGCCGCACAGGCACCAGAATGATGACAGACTTCCAGGCTTGGCTGGACGGATCAGGGGCAGTCTGGCTCAGCGACAGGTCACACAGATGCACCACATCCTCCTTGTACACTGCAGTGCACAGAAACATGATGAGACAAAACATGCACGCATAGAAACACATGCCAGAACCTCGACAGGGGAGGTATTTCCAAAGAGTACATTAAATTGAAAGAGTATCTATGTCTATGAATCTCACCTGTACAATCCTGGGCCACATACACAACCAGGTTGTGGACTGCAGATGTTTTGGCAACTGCTTTCCTGAAAGAAACGTATTCATAACTCCAGTCAATGCTGAAGGGTGGCAACTATGGGAAGCATTTAAGGAAATGGTAGCGCCTTGCCTCTTCAGGTGTGCTTACCGTAGTATGTGTGCCACTATCGAGGGGCCATACCAGTCGCCAGCCTTCTTCCCTGAACTTTTACTGATTTCCACCAGCTGGTGAATCCCAAAAGGTGCTGAGGGCTGATCCCCGAACCAGGTGACCAGCCTGCGGTGGATGGGCTCTGCCTGCCTGTCCCTCGCACACTCGGGTCTCTTTTTCTGGCTGCATTTGGGTGCCTGATCACGTGGCAGGGGCTTTTCAGGGGTGTTGGATCCTCGTGGAGAGCCAAAGGATGGGATGGGGACCCCTCCAGCCCGGGCTGGGGAGCGTGGTCTGAACACCTCAAAGTCCACATCGGTGAGCTGCTGAGCATCTGGCCAAGCCCAGTCTACAGAATACAAAATGAGCCGGACTCAGCACTTAAGTACAGCGAGGCTAAATATCTGAGGAATTTACTATAGAAAGTGTTTAGTCTTAAGCTTTAAACAATCAGAGAGTTGACATCTTCTGAATACCAGACTAATCAGCATGAACACACAATGACAAAAATGTTACAAAAAGACCGAATGAGACAGTAGAAGAGGAAGCAGCACATGAGGAGCCTTGAGATAAACACTATCTGCAGTGAAATGAAACTGGGACAGGATAAAAGAGGATTAGGAAGGCATAAAAAACAGTTACAAAAAAAAAGGAAGACAAAAGGAAAGAGATGAAGAGCAGAAACGATCTGAGCTAAACAGAGTAATTAAAAACTTGGAGTGAGATATAAAAAGTGGGAAGAAAACAGGAATTAGGCAGAGAGATGAATGAAAAGAGATCAGATCGGTCCAAATATCCATCATGAGACAACTTATTCACTTAAATCTGTTCAATTTAAAACAGTACTTGCTTTATGAAGAGACTGAAATATGCATCACACTACTGAGAGATAACTGAGTGTTAGTGTTTCATTAATTAAGAAAGACAAGATCGATTCATCGTTGAAAAAAAGCCCAGATTGGCTGACACACAGGGCTACTTCAGTGAAAACTGACCTAGATTTTCTGCTGGTGAAAGTAAAACTGTATGTGTGACTGGCAGAGAGACAAACCTCTGGGCATCAGATGGACGAGCAGCCCCTGTGCCAGCAGCATCTGCCCACTGCGCAGCATGCAGCCCCAGCCGCAGTCTGTGGTCCAGGTGGAGCCCTCCAGCTGAGGGAACTCCCTCCTGTACGTCAGCCAAATCCTGGACATGAAAGCCAGACGGAAACGCTCGACCTCATCTGAGGGGAGGCGAAGGGGTGCAGGACAAGACAGATGAGAAAGAAAGAGAACATGAGGGAGAGTTTTCCCACTCTGTTCATTCAAATAAACAACCGTCTCTGAATTTCACCACACGTTTATCAGACATGAGAAAGATCTCTTTATGTGTCTGTGAAATGAAAGAGGGGGGAGTTTTGTTCTCTGATGTCAAAAAGGATGAGGGTTCACACCGCTGTGGTTCACCAAAACACACATCACTACAACACCTGCAGCCTGCTTCTCATGGGATCTCGCTTTCAAGAACGGAAACACACAAACAACTGATATGCATGTTTCATTTTTAAGATACGCGCATGTATTCAGAGGTTACCTTCACTGTTGAGCAGATACGAGTGGCCCATGACGGTGACCGGCGATGTCTTGTTGAAGGAGGTTTTCGATTTGACAGTCCAACCTACAGAAAGAGGAGCCGGGAGAATGGAAGTTGGCATAGTAGCAGCTACAGAAGAATAACTGATGCTTTGTCAGACGTTTGTCACACAGTTTTGCAGCACGTTGATCATGAAAAACTGAATCTTGCCAGACTTTCTAAAACATATATTCAACACAGAGGCGCCCGCACACTCTTCCTTCAGACTGAGCACAAACCATATTTGACGTTGTTCCACGCTGACATCAGTTTGGCTTTCAGCTTGTCCATCTCATCAGGCTCCCCGGTCGTGTCTCTGCTGGGATCTGCTGTCTGCGGCAGCCTGAGGCCAAAGCTGGCCTGCCGCTCCAGGGGCTGCTGCCTCCGGCTCTCCCCCAGCTCATCCTGCATCACTCCCCCCACGTACTGCGCTGCGCTGGGGGAAACAGAGTTCATGCCTCTGAGGCCTCAGAGCTGGACTCTGCCGCTCCTCATTGCAACACAGAACTGACGGAGGAAAGAAGAGACAGCAGAGACAAGGTCAATTATTGACATCCTTCACTCTAAACACTTTTGACACTGTTTGAAACTCTTTAACTTTCCGCATTTCACTTACTATTTACTCAATACCATATGTGTGTACTTTCTTGTCAAATATTTGCTAACATTTCTGCTTCTCCATATCATTATTTTACTATTTGTACTTCTGTCTCCTGTATAGGACATATATTGCGTTGCTGGAAGCATTATCCTCCTCTGTTGCTCTTCCTAAAGCGTTTTTCCCGTTAAAAGGTTTTTTGTGGAGTCACTGCTTATCTGAACCAAGGTCTGACTTCACATGACTGGCTACGATCAAGTGGCTTCTCCAGCAAATTTTGTGTTAGATGATGTTGTTTTGGGGCAATTCTGTGTATATCGTTTAATCTCATGCTCTCCAGAAGGCAAAGAACATTTAATTAATAAAATATAAGGTTGATCCAGTTCACTAGCATTCATGCTTGCACCTTTTCATTCATTTTTTAGTTGTTATGAAGATGGTGACTGACCAAGTTAAAGACTGACGTTACAGATTAACTTGCAGAGAAGCTGGTTTCTTGGCTGTGTGGTTTTAGTAGAAGCTGCTAAAATGCTGATGTGCATGCTGCACAAAACCATCAAATCTCATGACAACTGAGCACGCTCCATCTGCTGATGAATCTGAAAAGATTTGCCACTTTTTCATGCTTTCTTTGAGACGAACCAGATTGTAATGAGTATGAAATGTTGATCCTGGCCCTTGGAAATAGTAGTTTGTCACATTAAACTGATTTTACTGGACTATTGGCCAGACAAAAAACAATGCAAAATCCCTTTTGTGAATTGCATTTTTCACAATTTTCTGATATTGCAGAGACTACATGATCAATTTATTCGTAGGCGGCAATTCTTACTTGCAGCCCTGGCTGGAAGCCCACAAAAAAGCTTATAAGTAGACCTTAAGTCAAGATTATTTCGTCAAAGTGCATTTCCAAGGCCATGAATGAAGTTTCACACTCTTAAAATCACACGGTTCTATTATACTGTAAAGGAGTCCAGCACTATAACCAGTCTCACTTCCTGAAATAGTATAAATAACTACAACAACGTCAGTGTAAACTTAAATCATCTGCCTTCACCACACACACACACATCACAAAGGAAAGTACCAATGACTTTTCCACCCTGCCCTGAAACTGATGGTCTGCACTTTCAACAGGGAACAGCAGCTCGGGGTGAAGCCACCGGCTGCACTGATGGGAACATTGCTGTGTGTGGGGAAAAAAAAGCCATCATGTGATTAACATTTGACAACCGGCATGTCGAGCTTTTTCAGCGTCTGTGAAAGTCATCTGATTATGGTGGCTGTTATTATTCAGCAGTTGTCAAGCTGTTAAACACTTCGTACGGTGAAATAAAAGCCATACTTTTTTACTAACATCCCCAAAGGCATTTCTATGCATTCGTCTGTTCTCACGAAGTCAATGTCGCTAAATAAACCAGATATTTTTTCGTGTAACATAAAATCCAAGCCTGATAATCAAGCGACCGCCGTAGCCGTGCCCCTTTCAAACGTATTTAATTCACCTACAAGTGAAGAGTCACTAGCTAACAACTACGTACCTGCTGTAAAAGCCGGTTAAGCTGGTCGGTATTTTGTAGTGGGTTGAATCATTTCACTGGTTTCGTCTCGCTTCACTCACGACTGGAGTCTTCACGGATAAATTCAGTGTACTAGCTTGCTAAAGCTAGCTAACGTTAGCATTTTTAGACGCTAGTCCCCGGCTTAGCTGTACTACCTAGCATTCAAGCCGGACTCGGACCAAGGACGAAATATTTCAATCACCTTTCAGTAAACAGAGCTGATGTCAGGACGGTAAGCGTTTCTCCATTCATTCAACAAACGAGCTAATTTGTACATACTGTTGCGAAGATAATCCAACACATAGCGGGTTTTGCTTCCCTGACCAGCCACCGCTTTAGCATCTCCCTTTAACAGCAGAGGGTGTTTACTTCCTGTTGTCCTTTCCTGACGCGATGCCATTGGTTGAATTGATAACACAGCGAAAGCCGATTGGATAATACTCGAATAATAGACTTTAGCAGCGTGCTATTGGGTAATTAACTCTTGAGTTATGTAATCTGTAGCCTACGCCAGCGGTCCCAATACACCGGGTCCGTGGGCCACTTGTTACCGGGCCGCACAGAGAGACTGAACAAAAAATGTTTTATCGATCATCAGTGTCTGAAAGAAGTTTTATTTTGATTATCATGCACATCCGCCTGTGCCTCTGTACGCATGTCAAACACGCACACATTAATAATAGTAACAGTTACAGGAAGTCAGTGCAGAGCAGCTTAAACTAGACTAATGTACTCTCTGCTCCAGGTTCTGGTTCATACTCGAGCTGCAGAGTCTATCAGTCTATCAGTGGTTTTTCTTCTGGAGGTCAGTGCCCGGGGCTGACACACACACACACACACACACACACACACACACACACACACACACACTAATAATAATTAACAACAACAACAACAACCCGGGCCGGATCAGTACCCGGGATCCGAAACACACTAATGATAATAATAACGATAACAGCTGTCAGCTTGAATTAAAGGCATGAATCAGTTCTTCAGTATCCGACCCGGGACCCGACCCGGTACCTACACGAATCCAACCCATAAAGTTCCGGGTCGAAGTCAAAGTCCAGGAATTTACCTGGGATCCGACCCTGGATCAGACCCAGACCACACACACACACACACACACACACACACACACACACACACACACAAAATCGTGAACCAAATGATTTCATCTTCTCTTTACTCAGTCGTAAGCATTCACTACCTTAAAGCCAAATGATTAACTATTTGATTAGGTGTATGTATGTGTTAATCTGCTGACCATAACACTGTACTCATCTACTGATTAAGGGAACATCCTGCAGGATCATCGCTGCTGATCATTGTCCTGACTGAACAACACATTGTGACGTGCCTATTACGCTGACACTGTTCTGATGGTAATATCATCATACTTACAAGATAATGCACATAACCTGACAACTTTCCCTGTTCTGGGCTCACTTTTAGCCGTCTCGCCGCAAAGAGGAACAGTCTGCAGGCCAAAGAATAAACTCCTAGAATTATTAGAAAAAACTAAAGAATAAACTAAAATACGGGTTTATCGCTTCAGGTGATTCTCCAAGCCTGCTCAGTGTAATATGTGGCGACATGTGTGCAAATGAGGCAATGAAGCCTTCTCGATGGAGAGAAACAAGCGCAGGGCTCCCACTAATTACAACTACAGCCTAATGGTGACTTGTAGTTTTAATAATTTGTTTTTATTCCTTCCTATGCCAGTCTGGCAAATTATTACCTCACGTGAAACCAGGCACAAAAAAGGTTGGCCTAAGCTACAAATCACATTATAGTAAACAGATAAATTATAGTTATTTACAAAAATATGTATGATTGGTAACATAAGTGGCATGTGCTACATGTGTGCAGTATTTTGATATATGCTAAATTAGAAATTATGTTCACCGAAATAACATGAGGGACGTTTCTCTTGTGCACATGAAACTGCCAGGTGTTACACATGCAGTTCATGATTCATCTCATGCTTTATAAAAAGTGAACAAAAGTGTTTTCGTGTTTCGGATTTGTCTGACATGTTTGATGATCGTCCACAGCTTTGACTTTTCTTTATTGTTAAAAATCTGTCCATCTTGTACTACCTTTTTCTCAGCAGGCATTTTGCCTTGTCACAGCAGGAAAAGCCTCTTTTAATATTAATGGTGACTTTATCATAGCAATTATTGCAGTGTAGTAGCTAATAACGTTACCACTTACATGTGTCTTTGGATCAAAAAAATAAAATAAAATGCATTAGTTACAGCTGCTATGACTGTGAGTTTATTATTATCTGCATGCATACTGTAGCCACAACAGTGTTTACTGTGATCAGATTATATCAGGGTTTCTGCAGGATTTTCCTTACAGATTACAGTCAAAAAAAGAGTGAGAGACAGCAGGTTTTGGAACAAATCTCAGAATTTTATTCCACATACTGCACTTCAGGTGTCTGCATTTGAATCACATCTATCACAAACAAAAATGCCCCATGGTACAAATAAATACACTTTCAGTGAACAAAGAAATGTGGAATGTTTTTACACTTGGACTTTTGTGTTTATTTGTAGTATCAATGTTTGTATACAGTATATTTACTTTCTCTTCAAAGTAACTTAGAAACAATACCAGCAAATTAAGATTTTTTTTTTTCCCAAATAAAGTGCATTTATACTACTCTCTCTGTCAGTCACAAAAAGAAAAAAGAAATTCTCAAACATGTAACACTAGTATAGACACCACTAATTGGGAAAAGGCCAGAAAGTGGGCATGACAGCTGTATAAGATTACATTACAGTTAAATTTTCTTAATCAGGTGATCAGAGTTGACCTGATGACTCATTTGATACATCAAGATATAAAAGAACTCCTTCCTATCAGTAGAATATATAAGACAGTATGTTTAAAAATGTTAATCAATATCCCAGAAGATGTAATTAACAGTCATGTGAAGAACACAACAACAGAAAAGGAATAAATTCATGTTTCAAGTGTTCATTTGAGAATTACTGCAAATATTTTGTCAATAGAAACATCAATGCATATTCAGTAACCCTATGGCTAATAACATCCATTCTGCAGTGTTTTGGTGGTCTGCGCCTCATTAGAGACTCTCACCCCAGCGGGTTATTAATATTATGGAAACGTGTTCAACAGTGGATATGTTGAGCCACCGGAGGGCAGTACAGTACAATGCCGAATTACAAACCTGACTGGTTGTTGCACAGGACAAACATTGTGAGACTCCAGGGTGGATTTCTCACAGAGTCCTTCTCACAAAATGTAAATAGATTAAAATCAACCAATATTGCATTAACAATAAGATGCATTAAGAAATGTTTTTTATATTAATGACTGGTTTTGTAAAAAAAAAAAAAAAAAAAAATTATATTGCCAATACTGCACAAATGAACTTCCCACTTTGTAGCTCTTATGTAGCTTTTAGCAAATGGTGGAGAACAAACTTGAACGTTCAGCAAAACTGTTGTTTGAGGCTAAAGTTTGCACAAGAAAATAAATGAACTTCTGCCTTGGTGTGAAGTTGCTGTTGTTGGTTGAATCAGTTTACATTTGTAGTACTTCAAAGAATCAGTCATTTTTGATCAAATCTCTATCAGTCAGGTGATTTTTAACAACGCATTTAATCAAATATGTATTAAATCGTTAAAACCCGACTTTCTACACCAACTCGGTAAATCAACTAGTAGCAGGATTTGTGACAGCAATCCTCCCACACAGCTGTAAACGGTTTGCATAAGATTATGTACAGTGGATAGTTACTGAAAATGAACTACTGAGGAGATGAAAATGACCAGTGGGAGAAACATTTTATCCTTCTAAGCACTCTGGCTGAGATGAACACCTTTATGTTACATTTGCAAAATGTGAGCATTAATCAATTTTGACTACCTACCATGTAGCATCTGCTGTAACAACAGTCATTCTGATTATACTGTAGATAACCTTGTTTTTACAGCAACAGGTTAATTGTGATATACTGTACCATGCCCATATCCACAAACCCTACCTTAGCTATAGAGCCCTTTAACAGATTACAGTATGCTACATCCATGACTGCCTGCTTCTCCTGTTTTGCTTCAAAACAACACATGGGTTCACTGTATATGTGCTTAGAATTTTTTTTTTTTTTTTTTTTACATCCACGTAAGTAATCATCAGTGTGCCTGTGTGGTTTGTTCGTAAAGTAGCAGAGCATTTAGAACTGCTACGGGATCCGAACTGCTGTCTGTTTATTTCCAGTTTGGTTTCTGTCGTGACCCCTTGCTGAGTCAACCATGCCGAGTGTAATTACCCCCTGAAAAGACACACATGTGCTCACACACTTATTAACTCACTCACTTGCAAACGCACTCACATCCCGATTCGTGGACCACAGGGGTATGGATTTAAATGCATGGAAATCAGCTGCTGACACTGCTGCCTCCTGTGGCAGTGTGAGTGTGTGGACGTGTGTTTGTGCACGAGTGTGTGCGTGTGTGTTTGTGTGCAGACGGAGGCATACGGAGAAAAGGGCTGTGGTAGCCCTCCTGCGAAGTGGAGATAAGCGCTGAGCCTGAGCTCTGTCAACCCCGCTTTCCTCTGCAGCAGGACACAGCCTTCAAGAACCACCAGAAATAGACCCAAGGTGGCTTTACACACACACACGCACACACACACACACACACACACACGCACACACACTCACACGCATACAATCCCCTGCGACAGACAAAGCCAAACAGTGCTTGATGTGACATCCACTGACAGAAGGCCTGCTTTGGCTTTGTCTGACTGTGCACATCACCTCAGTAAACTGCTGGATGAAGAGGAAATGAGCCTCATCATCTCATTGCTGGCTTTTCCCGCCGTAGCCAAGCTGAGGCTGCGTGTCATTCATGTTGTTTGATGCAAATATTACAGTTTGTCTGTGTTCTTCATCACTTTGTTTGATAAGCAGTAAAAGAAGAAAGGGCTGGTTGAAAGACAAAATAGAGTGACTGGATTTGGTATTCACAGTATTCAGCATGTTTTGATCGGTAAAGCACTTTTTGACCTTCTTGTACCTATAATACATGTACAGTACATACCATATGACATGCGTTCACATAGACCCACGCACATATACATCTGATAAAGTGTTCAACATTACATTGAGAGTCTTGTTATTAAATACTTTATAATAGAAAATCAACAGATAACGCACCTTTACAGTAGATTAATTCACTCCTGATTTTAAGTTAGAATCAGTCATTGATTGGAATCAATAAATAACATTTGATATACTCTTAAACTGGAATGTACATTGTTTTTAAGTGCTTGACTTCTGTTGCATTGTTCCTCTAAAAAAGGCATCTTTTTTTCTCCAGTTAAGTCCCATTTAGGGACCCCATGGGGTCACATTTTCGGCAGGCTGCTACCTGTTGCAGCCTTCTCTAACGGTGAACCAGCAGGACTTTGGGTCACCACTGCAGCCCCAACAACCACTCGACCTCCAGCAGCAGTGTCAGACTTTCCTGCTGTGCCTCCCTGCTTCTCCTCTGCTGCCTTAGTCTGCTGGTCTTTGCTCTTGGCCCCCTCCTGGGACCCAAGCTTGATTGGCCCGAGGACGTTTTTGGCTACAGTGGTCAGCTGGCTGACGAAGCTGGTCTTTTCGCCAGGAGAGACAGGCCGCGACTTACAGAGGGAAGGTCCGCAGAGGGAGGGGGTAACAGCAGTGGGGGAGGGAGAGGGAGAAGGCGAATGCTCCTCCACCACCTCCAGGCGACATTTGTCGTCCCAGTCAAGGGTTCCGCGGTAGCAGTTGACAGGCCCAAGTCCCTGCCTCACCTTGCCCAGGGAGAGCGGCTGCCCATGTGGGGGGACGACGGGAGCGAGAATGCGAGCTGGGAGTTTGGGGCTTTTGGAGCCGAGGTCTGGAGTCCTGGAGTCACTGCTCTCCTCTCCAGCCTTTCTCAGGCTGTCCCCCACACCTGATGGTTTAAAGGTCTTGTTCATGCTCAGAGGACCTGCTGTCACTGTCGAGCTGATGCCGATGGATTTATCTGGAGCAGAAGCAGAGCTCTTGGTGAAGACAGCACCAGGTAAACCAGGTCTACTCCTGTTGTTTCCTTCCTGCTTTGGTTCAGTTTTGTCCCTGAGCTGCTCCCAGGGATCTTTACTAGATAATGCAGCTCTGGCTGCCTTGTGGTCCGGCTGTTTTGGAGTTAAGTCGGCCGGACTCTTTTCAGGCCCCTTGTGAGCACCCAGACTTCCTGTTGTTTTGGTAGGGGTGCTAGGAGTTGTAACTTTAGTGGTTTCTGCACTTAGTCTGGAGCTTGGGCCAGCGTGCGAGCTCAAGGGCAGCTCACCTGTATGAGGTTTTCTTTGTAAAGATGACGGGGACACTGTGGCTCCAACCCGATTCAATCTCTCCAGGACTGCCGCTGTATCAATCTCCCTCTCTTTCTCCCTCTCCCTCCCTCTCTCCCGCTCTTCCCTTTCCCTCCCGGCCAGCAGTGTTTCCCTGCTAAGTGGTGACTCTTGTCTCCCGAGTCTCCTCACAGGCTTCAGGACCCCAGTCTCTGGGGTAGTAGAGGATGAGGGCAGGGGTGGAGGATTAGGAGGTAAATTTTCCCCTTCTGTCTCCAGCAGGCTCTGGAGCCCAAGCTCACAGAGGAAGGCGTCTTTACGGTACTCTGAGTGCTGCACCTCGAGGCTGTGTTTCCTCAGCGGGCCCCCCAGCCCTCCTGTAGAACTGGACTGGGTCAAAGGCGAGCCCAACTTCTCTGCTGACTGCACCCGTTTCAACAGAGGTGATCGAGGGGGTTCGGCACTCTTGGGTCTGGGACGGACCACCGGTGGCGAGGAGTGGAGCTTGGCAGGGAAGGACTGGGTGGTGTTGGAGCTCCCCACAGTGTGGCCAGGCAAGGGAGGTGGAGAAGACTGGGTAGGGGAGGGAGTGTGGGCCAGCGGGGACAGGGGGATGTTACCAGCAGACTTGCAACGTGCAGAGCGATACTGGCGGTGGAGTTTAGGGGACAAGCCATGTAGGGAGCTGGGCCTCATGTGCTGAGATGGAGCAGGGGAGTTTGGAGTGCTGGAGGCTGGAGAGCTGCTCTGGGAGGAAGCACCTAAAGGAAAACAGAAAGCAGAAAAGATCAATTAAGATATGTAACCTCTGAAGAAAAGGCACGATTTTGATTTAAAAATAAAGAGAATTCTGGTTTCTATGGCTTGTACAATTTCTGGCTTTAAAAGCTTATTTTCCAGGCCGTTCACTGTGTTTTGGAGGAAGTGAATTTGGATAACTCCCAATTCTACTCTCTAAAAATATATCGAGTTGTTTTCTGTCCAGTCTTCAAACAGGAAAATAATTCTATTACCTAATCTCAGACCATTTCTATATCGACACTTGTATCTGCATTGTTTATCTTACCCAGGTATGAGGGCTCAGGGGTGGAGCGGTAGCCCTGAGTTGGGGACCGGGCAGACAAGCTATGAGTTGGGGAGCCAGGAAGACTCTCACTGGAGGACAGGGAGCGGTTCAAAGAGGACAGGCTGCGGCTGGTGTGCAGCAGATTGGACTGCTTCGTGATCTTACGGAACAATGAGTTCCGCTTCTTGCTGCAGGATGGACAGACACAGAAAAGACAGGTTGAGAAGGTAAGATCTAAAATGGGATCAGTGTATATGGGCTTAATATACATGAATTAATTTCCCAAAGCATACCAACAGATTTTTCAGTGCAGCTTTTGTACGTTATGTCTTGTCCAGTTACAGTGAGAATAATATTGTATATATTACACTGTATGTAAGACAAAACAGAAAATCCTTTACTCATGTACCATGTTTTAGTTCATGAGACTACTCGCCATCTCTCAACATACGTAACACTCTCACTGCAGGGCTGCAGGTGTGTAGGCTCCTACCTGTCCTGGCTGTCCTTGCCCATAGTCCTCTTGTTTCGTCGGGCCATCTTACACTTGTAGCTGGCCTTGCGGGCTGGACCCACTTTAATGGAGGTGTTCTCAAAAGGCGTGGTTGTCACTGTCACCTTGTTTCCACTCTGCACCGATCAAAAACACTGAATGATTTCTACACTGATGCTTCTAATTATTCACTGTCAAGCTTATTTACTGACAGAGAGATGACCAATGATATGTGACCT
This sequence comes from Chaetodon auriga, assembly GCF_051107435.1. Taxonomy (NCBI): domain Eukaryota; kingdom Metazoa; phylum Chordata; class Actinopteri; order Chaetodontiformes; family Chaetodontidae; genus Chaetodon; species Chaetodon auriga. The sequence goes on along the minus strand of NC_135077.1, from coordinate 3,952,421 downwards.
TTTACAGAATTAACTGTATAATTATTAAGCGCAGCGTTATGTGAGAGCCGCAAGCACCTTGTCTTCATGCATGAATAGCCTTACTTTGAATTTGACAACTTAGAAATAAACAGCTAAGTGGCCTTAATTGACAGAAATACAGGAATTACACAGAAACATACAGCACAGTTGAGAATGAATACACGTACTGCTGCCTACCTTGAGAATGAGCTCTACCACCTCAGTGTGGACCAGACCATGGACGGGCTCCCCGTTGACGTGGGTGATGAGGTCACCAGCACACAGGCCAGCTTCCTGGGCAGGGCCGCCGTCCTCCACATGCTGCCAATTCACACAAAACATTCACATAGATAACAGGGGAAAATTAAGCACATGTACACATTCAGAGGGCAGTATTTAAATATTTATACTATATATGGTATTTTGAAAGATTGACAACAATAAATCCTAAAATGAACATTTTTAGTTCAGATGGTCTACATTTGTGCACTGTCAGTGTAAAGGAAAGCATTCATTATGACTACAAATAATACTAGTAAATGTTTGCTTTAATAGGATAACAGGAAAATAAGCTGGTTGCAATCTGCAATCTCACTGCTAGATGCCACTAAATCATACACACACTGATCCCTGTTTACCTAGTCTTTAAAATACACACTCACCCTCTTCATGTGAGGCCATTGACTGAAAACATCTCCAAGTAGTACACACTCCGACAAGTTTCTTACCCAAACAATGTGATGCACGCTGTAGATGTCACTGTCACCAATGTAGACCCGGATGGCTCTGAGAGTAAAGCCGTACTTCTTTCCAGAGCGATGGATGGTGATGGGAGAGCGCAGCACACTGACAGCTGGGCAGAAGTCTCTGCTGGGTGAGGAGTCACGGGACGAGGGGTTGGAGGAGAAAGAGTGAGGAGACATGGGGCTGGCCAGTGGAGAGAAGCCACCATGCTGCTCCACTGGAGGCAAACAGAGTAAGGACAGAAATGAGAGGCTGTGTTAATGCACCACAAACTAATCTTTTCAGAAGGATTCCAGTCTTTTCTTTCCTCGTGCCTCTCACCTGATGGTATGATGACAGACAAGGCTGTGGCAGAGGCTGACTTGATGACCTTGTTTCCAGGTCTGGAGTTACGTTTCTCTCCTTCACCAGACAAATGCTGATGGCGCGCCCTGCGGAGGACCAGGTCATTGGTGGCCCGGGGCCCCAGAGGGTCATACAGAGGAGTCATCACGTCACGGGCAGGACCTGGGGATAAGGTGGTGATGGCTGCGGTGACTCCCGGTGTCTCTCCATGTCTCGGGGATTTGTCTGTGAGGATGTAGAGTCACGAGGAAGTGACAGTTGTTTAAGATGCCTGGTGTTAGTAGCATTTACAGGTGAAAATAGCAACGTTATGAATCGCCCACTTGCCCACTCACTCAGCACTGGCCATCTAATAAGGTATTACAGTTTGCTTTTTCACCTCCTCTGCTCCTACCCTCCCCCTTCCTTTCCCTGCCTGATTTATTCTTTACCACCTTCCCAGAGCTCCCGTTTATTTCCTCTCCTTCTTCCTCTCTACCCTCACAACCTTTCACTACCTTAGAGACTTCCCCTTACTATCACACCTGCTCCGTTGATCTCCTTCAGACTGTTCCTCTGCTCCAGGAGGCTTGGCGAGGGGGCACTGGTGCCATCCAGAGAGGTTCCACGGACCTTGATGGGCACCTGGCGGGACAGGAAGTCTGGCTCACCGTCTTGGGGTGAGGCAAAACGATGTGTATCCATGAGGGCTGAGAAGCGTCGACGGGCACCAAGGGGTGGGCTTGCATCCCCCTCCATGTGCAGAGACTCTGAACAAGACAGACGCTTCCTGCAAGAGAACAGGACACAGAAACAGTCTCATAAGAAAATACAAACAGAGCCTCAGTGAGGGTGTTTATGCCCAGCAGTGCTTTGAGCTAAATGCTAATGTCAGCATGCCAACATGCTCACAATGACAATGTTAACATTCTGATGTTTAGCAGGTATGTTTACCGTCTTCATCATCTTAGTTCAGCATGTTAGCATGCTAACATTTGATAATTTGTCAGTTTTTCACAAGCAAGGATGGAGTGAGGTTCACCACTTTGTGAACACATGATTGTATAAAGGAGACTATCACATGGACTCAGGGACATTTTGTAAAACTGTTGTTGGTAAACAGAGTTCATTTGCACAAGACTGCATTCTGTTTTTGTTTTTTACGTCGCATCACTACTTTTTAGGGAATTGGGGTTGTATGAATGGGCCCTGGTTTTGTTTATCTCGTGCATACACACAGGTTGACATGATGACACTGCACATGTGTTGTAATACACCTTCCTGCTAATTATATCACACTATTCCACTGATCACAGGTGGTGCAATACGTCGGCAAAGGCAGGATAGAAGAAGACTAGAGCTCACGCAGTGTATTTTGATGAGTAACACCGAATGTAGACATATGTTTTGTTTGTTTCCAAGAAAACTCCATTGGGCACCTTTAATGAAAGAAATGAATGAATGTAATGAGCTGTGGTCAAAAAGTAATCATAGCTGCAAGATACTGATAATTCATACTAGATATGGAAGAAGGAAAATCCAATATGTAAGGTAATACATGATGAACCACCTTCACCTTATCAAATTTTTCAAGCTTTATGAATGCAGAAAGTATAAATCATTGACTTTATTTTACATATGAATGTAGAAGAGATTGAAGTCCATAAGACTTGAGGTGAAATGAAGTTTGAGAAATAATGTCAATTTGTTTCTGCTGTATGCTCTCAATCAGAAGTGTGATAATTAATAATACCTAGTGTGGACCGAGCAAGTCTTTGTAAGCAGCGTCAAAACATGACAAGCATAGTATCAGAGCAGAATCTCTAATATCTAACGACTCCCAGGACGAGAGCAATTGCTTAATTTATATGGGCTAAAAACTAAAAGCTTTCATGCAAGGTAATGAGAGGTCTCTTCATGTCTGCAAACAACTGTAGGCTAACAAGGTCATTAAATCACCCGTATTCAATAGCCCTAAAACAAGCAGTAATTATACATTTGTGTAACTAAATTGTGCGCTGAATTTGAACGAGACAAGTGGCTACATTTGCATTATTTATTAAGAAATCATGAAAAAACTGACACATATTAGGTGTCTGTAAGACATGTGAACCAGCCATCCAACTGCACTTTCCAAAGTTTGTGGTGGTGAAGATCTGCTGCCTGTTGTTGACTCAGTGTGAACAATGTTCTTTTTATACAGCAAGTGTCAAAATTGCTGTCAGTGAGACAGAAAGTGTGGCAGCTGAATGGAAGAAAAAACCTTGAGGGAACCACCTTCTGAACACCTCAGTCTTATCTCACACAAGTATACAGAACCTTCCTCCTCACTCAGACACAAAAATCCCAAACACTCGTTCAAAACCCCTCATCCAATAATACTCACATCTCGGGGGATCCAGTCCTCCAGCTCTTGTCTCTCATGGTGAAGCTGCCCAGGCTCTCTCTCTTGGTCACCTTGTCCTCCCGCGGGCCCTTGTGCTCCCGACGGGACACGGAGGTCGAGGCTTTCTGCTCCAGCTGAGACAGATGCTCCATGCTGCTGTATACCTGCAGGGGAACACAGTCAGATCAATAATGATTTGGTCTGTTAGCAGTTATTAACCGCTCAGGGAAAACACACCTGGTGAGTGGGGTTACTGGTATATATTTGTTTGCTGTATGCTTATTTACTACATGTGTTTCAGAAATGCGATTTTTACTGAATATTGCATATCAAACAAAATAAGAAGTAAAAATAGAAACCACAGCTGATGACAAAATAATGAGGTGAAGTAACAGTAGCAAGTCAGCAGTCAGGTAAATCTAAGCAGTGTACACCAGATTATAAATAATGTGTAAATAAATACAAGATGATAAAAAACAAAATGCATCAAATGATTATCAAAACAGTTGCTAGTTAATTTTCTGTCATTGAATAATCATGAAACATTGCAGCTCTGCATTAATAATGATGAATCAAATACGTGCAGGTTCACTGTGGACCTCATTATGTGTGTGTATTCAGCAGGGGTCTTTGCATGAGCACTCAAAAGCCCTCAAATGGAACTTCAAATTCATCTCAGACCTAATTGAAATTGGAGCCTCAATGAAGCACTTTGGATTTCCTGAAGAGCTCCTTCACAGCCCAAACATGAGCAGATGGACCAGGTGAAATACAGACGGAGGGCAGACGTAAAGACAGAGGAAGTGAGAGAGGATGGAAGCAGGAGAGTCGAGAGTGAGAGAGAGAGAGAGAAAGAGAGAGAGAGAGAGAGAGAAATGAGAGAGAAAGTGTCACGGATCAGAACTGAAAGAGATTTGGCCACCAAAAAGAGGATGTGGATAAAAAGGAAGGTGAGATCATTAAACACACATCTGTAGAGAGGTAGAGCAAAAGGCACTGAAGGCACATGAGCCTCGGAGTGGCTTAAAATAGAGACGGGAATAAGGAGAAACAATGCAACAGCCCAGCGAGGCTGAGACCTGAGCCCAGCCTGCAGGTGCTGCTCTCCACACAGTCAGACCTCACTCTCTCTAACACTTTTCTCCTTCCTCATCTAATCCTGGAAAAAAATGTTCAAAGTGACAAAACATAACAGGTTGACACAGTGAGATAGAAAAAAACGATAAGAGAGAGGCGAAAGAGGAGAGAGGACAAAGTCAGACCTTGCTGAAGCGAGGAGAGCAGGAAGAGAACTGTCTGATCTCTACGGGCTCATCGTCATTGGTGTCATCTTCGTCGTATGTATTGATGTGATGATAACGATCTGAGCGGGCTGGCAGGGGAGGGAGTGAGAGAGGAGATGGAATATATGAGCTGTCAGCGGAACGGAAAATGTTCATTTCTGACCGGAACGCTGTCAGAAAATTATTGCAGAAGCCACAAATCTAACATTGATGTTACTGCTGTACCCAGAGGAACGTACTATCAAAGTAGCTGGTGTCCTCCTCTGACTCCAGGTGAGGGATGAACTCTGCCTTCTGTCTCAGCAAAGTGTTCCAGTCCAACTCTGTGAAGAACGAGTGCTGCTTCACCTCAAACGCTCCACCTGGTGGCAGGGGCACGAACGACACAACCGGTCAGCCTCATTCAAGATTCAGTGTGGTGGAAAGTACACTTAAAGCTGCTTAAGGCTGATTAATCGATACTATTAACAATGGATCAGACGAGAACATGCATGCGCAAAGAGTCTCTCACAGTGACAAACACACCCCACTCTGCAGTTTCCTTCAGCTCTATGGAGCATTTTGGTTTTCTCATCCATAATGTAACTGTTTTGTTTGTTTTGCTCTCTCCACTCTCATCAGGGAAGAGTTTTCAGATGCAGCAGGCAGCTAAAAATCCCCTGTATGCTCGCTGCCCAGCACTGAACACCAAACAGACACAGTTAATAAGTAGCCGGTGAACACTGTGGAGCGCTTAGCTGCTAAAGAAGCAGATATTTCCTAAAGGAGGTGGTGAAGTCCAAAATATGTTAATGTTGCTCCATATATGCTTTAAATAACCATTGTAAGGTGTTTCTAAGGCAATGTTGTGTTCTTAGCTTGTTATCTTGCCCCCTATTGGCCAAAGAACAAAACAAATACAGGTCTAAAAATACAGAAGAAGAGCACTCGGAGAGCACAGATGTCCACCAAGGCCAATAGTCCACTCTTCTACGATATGCAAATGTGTGTGTAATATATCTGAATATATTTCTAAAGCGCTTGTCCCAGGGTGCTCCATAAGGACTGCTTTCTGCGTGAAGTCTGACCAACTACATGTGTCGGCTACCCCAGTGGACTACTGATACCTGTGAATGTGGATTGTGATGTGGAATCATCGTATTTCTACAATTGACTCTTTTGTCACTATTCAACTTTACAACCACCTACTGGATTTTAAGATGTACGCCATCTATTCCGCCATTATCTCGACATGTCAGTGAAAAATAATTGGTATATCTACCCTGTGATTCAGACCCACTCCAAAATTTAATGGCTTCTTCCGTGGCCCATGCTACACCCTTCCACCAAGTTTCATAAAAATCAGGCAAGTAGCTTTTCACAATCTGCTGACAGACAAACAAACCGCACTGAAAACATAACCTCCTTGGCAAAGGTAATAAAAGCTACAGTCGTATACAGTCAGTCTACCCTCCAACCTGCACCTGTGGTCACAAGCTTTGTTTATTGACTGAAAGAATGAGATCACAGATACGAGCAGCTGAAATGAGTTTCCTCTGTGGAGTGGCTGCGCTCACCCTCAGGGGCAGGAGCTCAGACATCCAGAGGGAGCTCGACGTAGAGCCCCTGCTCCTTCACATCGAGAGTTGAGGTGGTTCAAGTATCTGATGCCTATTGGGAACAACCCTTAAGAGGTTTCCCCTGGGATTACCAACGGGTAAAAGACTCCAGGAGGAACCCAGAACACGCTGGAATTGTTATTCATATCATCTGGTACGGGAACACATCGAGATCCCCCTGGAGACGCTGGAGGACATTTTTGGGGAGAGGGACATCTAGACATCTCTTATCCTGTTGCCACCATGACCAGGGCCCGGATAAATGTCAGAGAAAGGATGGATAAAGTGATACTGGTGGAATGCTAAGTAATGCATGACTTAATATTCAATGTAATGTACACAAGCCTGAATGCTCCCATTGATGGCACTATACATTCCTAATACCGCTGCGAAATGGGTGCAGATCGGAGCACTGATATGACGTAAATGGAAAGGTTTTACCTGTACCCAACCTCACAAGAGGGTTGGTCTGCAACAGGGCAGAGATGAGGTCCAGAGCATCTGCAGGCAAGGCATCATCACCGTCTGGCCAAACTATATCGTCTAACAACAAAGAGAAAGCAAAAAGTCAGAGGAACAAGGAAGAAACAAACTGCCTCCTGATGAAGTAGTTTCAAAGATGAAAAAAATCACAGGTAGTCCTGAACACCTGCGTGTCGCCAGAGAAAAATGAATATGGAGGAAAACTACTGTATCTGGAGCAGCTCTCAAACTGCAGGCTGTGATACATGAAGCATATACAACGTGTTTCCTAAGCTTTATGCTACACTATGAAGAAAGACAATAACCCAGTCAAACGAAAACACACTGTACCGCCTCTGTAGTTTGCTTTTGATTGCTAAAAATGTGCAGTTTGAGTGTATGTTTAATGCCATTTTCTCACCTGTGATGACCTGTCCAAACAGCTCCTCTGGAGTGTCTCCAAAGAACGGCACACAGCCCACCAGGAACTCATAGAGGATGATGCCCATAGCCCACCAATCCACCGGCTTCCCATAGCCCTGACGGAGAATCACCTCTGGAGCGATGTACTCTGGAGTACCACATACCTGAGTGATGGAGAGCAGGTGGAGGTGGGAGGAGGGGAGGAGAGAGGAGGAAAGGAGAGGATTGGAAAGAGAGAGGAAGGTGGATTGTGAGACAAACAAAAATACTGTATAATATGTATAATGTATATGTATAATTAATGTATAATAATCTGTGTCTGATGTAGTTCTGTTGTTGTTGGCTTCCAAGTAGCGATGTCACATAATCCTGCCCGCATGTACATGAGTTGAACTCGATTCAAAAGAAGAGAAGATGAACATGAAAACAGCCTCAAGTGTTAAACTCAGCATCATTCTGCACAGTGATGGTCAAACACCCACAACACATTCAAGCAGACAGCTTTGGTTTCATCTGAGATCTCTTTGGCTGACAAGTCAAAGATGAAAAGAGCTGTTTGAGCCTTTCCATATATGAATACAGTACCATGTCCCCATCATTTAGACTGGTGAGGAAATAAAAACAGTGCAAACGGTTCACTGACACTGTGGACTTTTCAAGTAACTTGTTTCAGGAAAGACACACTGAGTCAATTTCAGATGTCATTTGATTAATGCTGAAAGCACCAAAAATGAAATTACTTTCTGTGGAAAATCTCAGTGGCAGAGATTTCAAACCATTTGCGAGGCTACATTCCACCTCTGGTTAATGGGAAATTGTTCTTTTCCATTTTCTTTTTTGTGATTTGGACGAACCATTTAATACTAAGCAGGAAAATGGAAACTATTCATTTAGATGTTCAACACTGATGGTTTCATTCTAGTAATCATATATAAAACGTTTGCGTCTGTGTGTGAGTGGTTCCACGTGTGCATGCTGTCTTACACAACAGAGACATCATTACCGTGTGAATGAGAAACACTCCTAATCAGAATCTCCACCAGGAACATGAAAAGCGAAGCCCTGACCTGTTCCATTTGCAGATGTGAGTTGATTACTGGCAGACAAACAGATGCCTGCTTCCACCCCGAAGAGCTGGAGGACACACGGGCCAATCTGACTGATTATGACCGCTTTCATTCAGAGCATAAACAATAACTTTAATTGCAAAATGGTATTGTGATGGAGACAGAGACCATTAACGATTCACTCATTCCGACAACACAGGAAGCATTGTGATGCAATGTCTTTATTTGGAGATTATTGATTTTGCCAGATGACTTGGCAGGTTGGCACGCATGGCTGGACAAGACTGAAAGAGGCTGTGAATGCCAGTCGCCTGTTCATCCACCATACGGCCGAGCTCAGAATGACACTAATTTGCATTACACACACCGACTCATTCATACAGCTGCTGATTGAATGTCAGCATTTCTTCTTTATAATGCGGTGATGATGTGCTGCAATTAATGTCTACAAACCCAGCTTACATGCTGATGCCAGGTTACAGACACTGTACCTGCTTATCCAGGAACTCTCTGGCGTCCTTCTCAATGTGTCCCTCATACAGGTTGGTGGTTAGGCTCATTAGACCCATCTTTGACAAGCCAAAGTCTGTCAGCTTGATGTGTCCCATGGAGGTGATCAGCAGACTGTTTGGAGAGAGAAAACAGGAACTGAACAGTTCAAATCTGGGAACAGTGCAGAAAAATACAGATATAATGGAGCATGTGGTTATTTTGAAAGGTTTGTCACAGTCTCAGAGTAAAGTACACTTGGTTTTTAGAGCTTTTTTGCTGCACACACGGCCAATAAAAGAAGTAAGACTGAAGCAAATCAGTAAAATATCAGGCTGAAAAACCAAAACAATGAGCTGAATGATGCTAAATGCTTATTAGAGCTGAGAGGAACTGCAGGTGGGTGATACAGCAACCCCTTTCACATTACACAGAGCCATCTGATCCAGTATTATGCAAGAAATATTGATTAGCCCAGCTTTAAACACTCACTTGTCAGGTTTGAGGTCTCTATGCACGATACCATAGTTGTGTAGGTATTCCAAAGCCAAAACAGTCTCGGCAAAGTACATCCTCGCCAGCTCAACAGGCAGAGCCCCGATGTTCTTCAACAAAGTGGCACAATCCCCACCTGAGAACACAGAAACACCACAAGTTATTGCTACTGAGAGTTACTGAGGAGAGCACTGACAGTCTGCAGGTCCTCTGAGGCAAAACAGCATCAACGCATGTGAGTAATACTAATAGTACTCTCATTTTTATGATGCACCTGAGCTTATCAATGGGTATTTCTATTCTTTTTCTTTGGCTTATAATCCACTTTTGCACCCACTAAAGCCACATTTGGCAGTTTCATCATACATGAGTCACTCACGACTACCCTTCATGCTTCAGTGTGTCTCTACACCGGCATAGGTGCTGCTGCAGCCAAAACGCCGACACCGTCCTGAGCTGCCCTCCAGAATATCCAGCACAACTGGAGAGGAAGATGAGGAGGGCTGGAGCAGCAGCCTGAATCTGCTGACCTTCTTTGACTTTCATGGTGGAGAATCACTGTGATAGTGAAATAAGAGTCTGCCCCCCTGGAAATATAAGTGAGTGACTGCACTCCCCCATATTACTTTCGCTTCCTGAATCTGAGCAAGACAAAGCCATCATTTGCTATTCGGGTGTTTATCTGACACTTTTATCCAGAGTTAAATAAGTGAAATGAAAACGCTGAATTAGCTTAAACTTTAAGGTCAACATCACCAAAAGCAAAGAGCAGTTAAAACTGGAACGATCAAGGTCACAGCACCCAGACAAAAGGCTTAAAAGACACAAATTGTGTGCTTATTTGGAGAAGATCATTGAAGCTGGAGAAGCGTTTGGTCAGGAAATATGAGGCAGGGAGAAAAGGCTGAAAAGCATTGTTCTTAGTTCACAAACGAGAAACGGAACAGGAAAAACATCAAATGTCCACTCAGATCAAATCCTAAATATCTTGTCAAAGTCCACCCTCAGTGTCATAAAAGTGTGTCAACAAAACCACATCTGACTCCCTTACCCTCAACATATTCCATGACCATGCACAGGTGTCTGCGAGTTTCAAAAGAGCAGAACATGGAGACGACAAAGGGGTTCTCTGCGAAGGTGAGGATGTCCCTCTCTACGAACGCCTGTTGGATCTGGTTCCTCAGGATCAGATTCTGCTTGTTGATCTTCTTCATGGCGAAACGCTGACGTGTCTCTCTGTGGCGCACCAGGTAGACGGCGCTGGAGAGAAGGCGAGAGACACGAGTGAGAGCTGAAGGGAAAGCTGGTGCCAAGGTGAGGTATGAAAAGACAGCAGGGTAAGACAGTCATGGAGTGCACTGTGTGGGAAGAGCTGACAGATAAAGTCTGGCTGAGTGGATATTAAGGTTGATATCAAGACTTAAAATCCTCTGGAACAAAATGTTGAGCTCCAAAGAAGGACCCTTTGAGTTTTTGAAGTCAAGCTCGGAAATATGCTTGTTCTTTCACATGGGCGGATAATGGGGGAATAATGGAGGCCTCACAGCTGCAGCGCTGCCCTTTCTGATCACAACAGCCAGCTTTAGACAAACTGAGACTGCAGCAACATGAGGAAACCACATGTTATTGCTTTAAATGACTGCTTGTTGAGTACAATAAGTTTACATCATTGACTTTTCAGCTATTCCACAGCACAGCGGCTGCACACATGAGAAAATGCCTTAAAAATGTTTTCTCCTTGAAATCTGCTTGGATGTTGGTGCTTTAATTATTCTCCATTCTAGGATGAAGGACTGGAACGCTGCTTTTACTGTCTGTATTAGTTATTCTTATTTTTATTTTTTTCTGTGTCAGGCTAAATATAAGGTACATCCCACATGGGATTACACCGCACTGTGACAGCTCAAACACGGGAAATATAACAAGACATCCTGCCATACTAAAATCCAAAGACAACAATACGTTTTGCACAAAACGGCGGAATAAAGAAAAAATAAAGTAATTAAAAGTCAGCCGTCCATGCTTAAAAAATCTGCTTCTGTTTTTATCTAACTGAACAATTCTAACTGAGAATTAACATTAACAGTTAACATTTGACAACAACAGCTTGTATGTTACATTACTACCAGCGAGTTTCCACACTGGAGTACTGTAGCAGAATGTTTTAGACTGGTGTCTTTCATTCATTACTGTTACAATACACTGCAGTGTTTTAGTGTTGCTGTAGTCGAGGTTAGGTCTTGTTCAAACACTGTATATATAAATCACTGGGTTTGATTTGGTTTCGATGAAGGATCGATACGGCTTCAGTCCACTGCTTACCCATAAGCTCCGTTGCTGATCAGTTTGATGCTCTGAAAATCTTCTTCGCTCGGTGGCTTGATGGCTCTCCCTTTTCCCTGGTGACACATTTTAAAACCATAATTAAAATCTGCACAAAGACGGTTTGAAAGGAATGTTCAAATGCTAAAATGTCATCCTTGATGATTGTGATAGCTCTGTGTGTGTGTGTGTGTGCGTGTGTGTGTGTGTTTTCGAGTGTTGGTGTGTTTATGCAGTCATACTGTATGTGTTCACCTCTGCTGAGTCATCGGTCTCCGGAGTATGTGGACCCTCGCTGTCATAGCTGTCAAGGCTCACAATTTCTGTTGAGAAACATGTTAGTTAACAAGGAAGCCTGGTGTCACCATGAAAAGAGGCATTTCTCATGCTAAAGCACCGGGCCTCCCACGCTGCTGGGAGCAGATAGAACATTTGCAGCTGCTCAGACATCTTTAACAAAACAGCTATTCAAGTTTCAAAACAGCTGAACACGTCAGATCGCAGAAAGAAAAACAGGAGAATTAAAATAGCTTCTTCTTATTAATTTTTCTTGTCTCCGTCAGCTCTCCCTCCCTCTCACTTTGTATTTCCTCCCTCCTCGAGCAGCACTGGCAGCTAATTTTCAGTGTTCTCCTGCTCTTGTATGTGACAGCTGCTCGAACGCACTGATTATAGTTCTGTTTTGTTAAAGCAGGGAAATAACTGAATGGTAATTAACTTTGCAAAGCCTTTACAAAGCCGCTCTGTATATATTAACATCTTGTAAAATAAAAGTCATTCAGCTGACAATCGTACATTCTGTCAGTTCTGTTTGACGCTGAAAACAACTGATCTTGTCTCTGCAGGGAACTGAGAAAAATAAACGAGAGTGTGAAAGTGTGGATGTGCAAGCAGCTACCGCACGTGGGTGTGCATGTGTGTCTGCATGACAATGAAGGTGCAAGAGAAAGTGCAAGATCAAGATATCAAGTGGCACGTTGTTAGCAGAAATTTACTGAGAAGGACCGAGCTGGCCCGTATTTTTCACGAGTTCTGAAATAAAACTGCAGCTGTTTATTGCGAAGAGTCGTTCCAGATCATTTAACCCATCAGCTAATGAAGAGCTCTTGATGGATTAGAGTGGGAGCGGCTGAGCAGATGTGAATTAGCGCTGTGAGTTTGGGGGCCGACTTTGAGCCGTGCTGATTGATGAAAGACGGTGATTTCACCGCACCCCCAGCCAGTTAATGATCCAGTCAGTCCAAACTCTGCATCTCCTACATCCTCATGCTGAACATCCAGGAAAGCTGATCAGCTGCACAAATTAACTGTACTCCAGCAGACAATTTTAAATTGTTGACTCGTGTTGTTTTGGAGACAGGAGGTTGGCTTCAGAGGAGCGGAGGCCGTGGAAGGGAGTGCGGTGGTGGAGCAGGTTGGTGAGGGAGGAGGGGGGCCTGGTTTTCATTTTGTAACTCCTCATATTATTCTTTGTCTTACTTTGACTTTGGTGACAATCATACTCTAAGTTGGGGCTGGCGGATGTAAACAGGAAGTATAGCGTTTCCATGGAGTTAGTTGTGATTAACAGCTTGAGCGCCGTGTTTTCAGTCGAGATTTCTTTACAGTTTTGCACATCGGCACCATTTAAAATGTCGAATTAGCTATTAGCATTTCCGGTTTGCAATGTACCCATGAATGTACAGACAACTCTCACTGGATTACTTTGATAGTCCAGTAAACTGGAAAATGCACTGATTCTCAGGCAATCTCTGGAGTTATCAGGTCATTTTTCTTAATCCTAAGTGAATTTATAGATATTTGTTCTGAATGGACAAAGGAGATAATTACATCCTTGGAAGTGTAACTCTGAATCTAAAAGTCTGCAATATGTCCGTGTTAAAATTGGACAAGAAGAATTACGACTTTTGACACAAACTGTAACAGTCGGCTGTTCGGGGTTTTAAATGACCTTAAGTCTCTCTATGAATCGTTAACTGCTGGTTGTGTTGATAAGTGCGCTGTGGGACAAACTACATCAACTAACTACAGAAGCTTTTAAAGTAACAGTTTGAGATTTGGGGGAATAAGCCAGTTTGTGGTCTTGCTGAGAGTTAAATGAAAAGACTGATGATGTCATGCCTCTCTGTTAAGTATGGAGCTCGAGGCGGGAGGTGCTTAGCTGAGCTTAGTTCAATACTGTTAATTCCTCAGTCTACAATCACCAATCAAGTTTTCTTTGTCTACAAGGAACCAGCCAATGTCTAACAGAAGACACTGAAACAAATGAAAACTCTCTCTCACCCTCCAGAGGGTCTCTGGTCAGCCCCAACTGGCTGATGATGTATCGAGGGATGTCCGCCTTCATGAGCTGTCCCTCCTTGGCGTGGTCCTCCGCTGCCTCCAGCAGATGGTAAAACTCTTCAGGGTTGAACTCCTGTCATTGGAGGAGACAAAAACTGAACTGCCAAAAGGAGCTACAGTATAAAAACACCTAAAAGCTTGAACTGCCAAGCTGAAGATCTGTCATCAGCCAAAAGAAGGCAAAGAATTCAAATGAAGTCTTCAGATACATACAAGATGCATGACAACAGGAGCTAAAGAGACACTGTGACAGACGATCACTGTTCAATTAACATTCAGCAGCATAAAATATCCTTGATTTTTTTTCTTCTGCAATATTTCATTTACCCTCAAACTAATTTTTCATGTGAGATAAAGAGAAAGTTAACTTGTAGGTTTCTCATCATGACGTAAGATTTTTATGATAATCATGATATAGATGATACTGTGACTTAACGGGAGGTTAACAGAAAAACCAGTGTTCATCGGGTTATGATTGGTGGCCCACAGCTGCGTATTGAACCGTGATAACTAAGTTCCTAGTGAGCAGTAACAAAGAGACGTGGTGACACCTAACAAAGGATGACTGTTAATGGACTGGTCATATATTGTGTCCCACCATAACCATGAATCAGTGTAAGTATAAGTATGGCCAACTTATCATCACAAAACTAAGATTTACTTTGATTTACTGCAAATTCATGGCCAAACACCACTAAGGGGCTGTCAAACAAACACAATCAGTGTTAATACACCTTCGAACTTTAAATTGCTTTCTTGAAACATCCTTTTTCCCAGTGAAACAGCCTTTTGTAGCGTCCTGTGGGATTCAGTTTCAGTCCTGTTGGTGGAATAACATTTTGATTAGAAAGCAGAGCCCGGGGCAGGCGGGATCATTTCCTTCCTCTCCCGCTCTCTTATATCTGCTCCCCTCGACCAGAGAAAAAAGAGAGAGTACGGAGGGGGGGAATTAACCTGCCTCTCTGATAGCCTGCTCTGCTCCAGGATAACATTCTTGCAGCTAACAGCCTGCTGACCGTGTGACATTTTCACCAAATCAAACCTCGCCACTGACTTGAATGCTAAGTGAACTCCACGGCCGTGGACGACATTTTTATCTGCGTGTGTGTGTCTCCTCTTCTCTAACCTAAGGGCCACGAGGATCTGGAGTCCCCTCCACATCCTGCCTGACCCTATCGACCTCTTCTGACGGTCGCCTTGGCAACGGAAAGATGAGCCGGGAGGGTTGGAGGAGGTAGCTCGTCAATGATGAACACGTGACGCCATCAATCAGGGAGTTGATAGCCAGGTATGGCTAATCCTCCGTGTACAGAGGGCCTTGTTATTACAAATAAATTTAAATTAGTTACGTAGCGTACATGTGTCAACACGCCAAAAGCATGGCTCTGCCTCTCTGCTGATTTGATGTGCTGCTGAGAAGACTGACAAGCGGTGAAAGTGGACAGAATATTTTACTCTTTTGAGTTAAGTTGGAAAAATATCCCGTGGCAGTAAAGTGTACTCCGCTGCTGCATGCAGCATGTCTGATGGAGTGAAGGATCCAGCTTATACAAAACCATGACCTCTACTGCATAACACTGTAAATGCATACATCCACATCTCACGTGTTAAGAAAGCTGAAGGTGAAACTACATCTACTGAAAAGATGTGTATGCACGAGCATTTTCAAATGTAAGGGCACATAGTAAATATACAGAACAAGTGCAAGAAGGAGGCGGAGACTGGAAGAGGTACTGTCTTTTCACATTGACTGGATTTGATTGGAATGAAGCCACGTTCACTGATCACTTAAAGACATCAAGTCTTTTGCAATCCTTTAAGATTTTCCGTTCACATTGAAATGTTGTATCCTCGAGCCTTCCTGCTTATAAAAGGGCTTTTTCTTTGGCAGACTTAAGAGGGAGCTCCAGCGATCCAGCATTTCCATAAAGTCAGAGATTCACATAAAACACACATGCACACAAAAAAACAACTGGTCTAAGTCAAAGCCGCAGAGGTATCCTGACCCAACAAGACCGGATGCTAAACATTTTAAATCTCAATTCCAACCCTGATGACATTATCGAGGTTATTATGCAGACTTTGGAGTTTTCTTTCCAGAGCCACAGAACAGATTATACAACTATTCTCACAGGCTGCGAAGTCGTACTCCTCACGAACATAAGATGAACTCCGTGTGTAAAATCAGTGACCGTTATGAGATGCAAACCCCCCGATGAACTCCTGGTGAACCCTTTACAAAGACGTGTTTCTTTCTTGTGTGTACAAGGAGCTGCAATCCTTTCAAGTCTTTCTGAGAGTAGCTCAAAAAATCTAATTATTACTTTAATCTCTCCAGAATAAAGAAGGCGGAGTAAAAAAGAGCCATTCAGCAACAAATCATAAATGTGTGTGTATGTGTACGTCTGACTGCATGATAGGCAGCAGCAGTTAATCTTTGTTACTGATGTATTATGTTTTTTTCTTCTTTCCTTATGTGGGAAAATACAAGCAGGAGAACGTGATCATAGTGCGGTAATATTCCCAATTCTATTTTTATTTACTTGTTAATTTTTTATGTTCTGCAGCCAAAGGTATAGGGCACAAAGGGTAGGTGGGCTCTATATCTGTGGTGCTAATTTGCCATAATTAAAGGTTTATGCTTTCTATATTAGAAACAGACAGGGAAGTGGGCACACTTCGCCTCTGTTTTTAATGAGATTACATGTAGGTCTGTTATTATGGAGATTGCATTCCTTGTACGAGTGTATAAATAAATCTCTTTTATTTTAAATCCTTGTGAACCCACCAAACTAGATGAGAAAATAAGGTTAAAAAATGATCACAGAAAGATAACAGGTTGTTTATTTGTCACAAGTAAAACAAATGTGATGCGAAAGATAAAGAAAAAGCGGAGTGACAGAACAGCTTCCAGCTGTGACACGTTTAGAAAACCTGTGCCTCATAACTTCAGACTGAATACACAGGAGACAGCCTGCCCACTTCTGCTCATTCTTTAATGCCTTTTCAGTGTGAGGGAGCTGACCCTCCATCTCCATGTGGGAGGACAGCAGGTAGGACACGAGTCTTTCCCAGCAGATGAGGTGGAACACACTCAGAATGTAGAAAGATCTTGTGACTTAACTCAATAAATGTTCGTTTGGTGGATCTGTATCAGTGTGTGTTGAGTCTCAGCTTGTGTGACTGTACTATCAGATAGAGGGATGGGACTCACCAAACACTCGAGGAGCCTGGCTGGACGAGATATGATGATGAAGAGTTTTTTAACCAGCTCAATGACGAAAGTGAGCTCCGAACTCTCTGAGCGCTCATACGCCTGATAGAGAGGGAGAGACAGACAGAAAGACAGAGCGACAGGGTCAGTTAGAGATGTGCAGAGGTTGAACTGAGGCTTTACGTTCCTCTCCCCCTCCACGGCTCACACATCACAACTCACGTCATGCAGCAACTTCTCCAGGTTTTCCTGCAGCTCACAGAAGTAGACACTGGTGATGAGGCCCTCGCGGGATTTGGTCAGGCAGTCCCTGGCCAGCTCAGCTACCTGGTGGTGGATGAAGCTGAGGACCCCATCGGCCAGTGGCAGAACACTCTCTGGGGAGTAGTTCTGGATGAACTCTGCAAGCCTCTCCTCCATCTGAGCTGTGGCCTGATTGAGTACAAACTGGTGGTTAACAGTCAGTTACTGTCATGTTGTCAGGCCAGTGTTCATTAATGTAATCAACTGTCCCAGACGACAAATTAAATCCCCAGAAAGGCAGCAGTTTGATCACATTCCTCCCCTGGAATGGGACCAATTTCTTCTGTCCATATAGTGTGTTTAGCTTAAACTGAAGCACGACTGGTGATGCTATGTGTTGTTGTATTTACAAATCCAGCGGTTATGGAGCAAAATGATCATTTTTAGCTCAGTTCTTTGGTCTCCACCACCTCCTCAGAGAAGTATCTGTCTCTTCAGCAGCTAAATGCTCCACCATGTTCACCAGATAGTTGCTAACTTTGTCTGCTGTTTGGTGCTGAACAGGTAGTGTTCAATGAAACAGCTGCCTGCTGCGGTGGAAAATGTCATAACGCGTGGGCATCACCACCTACCTCTAGATTTGGATGATATTACTCCGTAGTTTGATCATTAAAAACACAATGTCACATTTTCATTTTATTCATTGTTATTATAAAACTATCGAAGAGCAGTCAGTCTTTTTGGAAGAACAGGAAGTAGCTTAAATGATGTTTACAAGATCTGCTACAGATGGAGCCGCTAACTTGTGTGAAAATGCTTTAAAAAACGTGCAACATTATCAGATTTTATGCTCCCTCTAAGTATCTATTTCAGATATGTAGCTGTTAATTATTCTCCTTATAATGATGGGGAAGATGCAACAATGTGAAGTCTTCATTTACAATCCTGGGAAATGTGCAATAGTATGTGGGAAGACTCGTTAGCACTGCTTCATCGTGCATCACTGTGAACGAGCACAGGATGAAACTGATGGTCTGTGTATGTGCGTGCGTTTTTGTGAATACAGGAAGGTGTTTGAGGAAACCTGCTTGTGAGCGGCATACATTCGCTCGCATAGACTTCCCTGTTCATATGACCAGTTAGCACTCTCGGATGCTGAGTCATGCACCCATGTCTCAGTATTTAGTGCCAGCGGACAGGTGTAAGAGGTTAGGTTACAGTTTGGTTACGTATTGGCCCGGAGCAACACGCGTGATCTAGTTGATTTTGTGCTTCTCATCAATGAATCACAGGTCAGGTCGAGCATCTCAGTCAAGGTTATCCTCCAGGAGTTTCACACACTGCAGAGTAAACAGCTTACCAAGAACAGTGAAACACAGTCTCAGCAGCAGCCCTCTGACTAAAAGCTGCCTTTATGTTGGAGGTCAGAGGAGAATGGTAAGCCTCTTTCAAAGAAACAAGGCCACAGAAATACGGAGATAACAGCTTAGTGCAACAGAGGCAAGCATGAGCTAATCTCTGAAAACACTTATTGGGATGTGTTCAGGACTGCCTTTGACCTTTGGGATGTTTATGCTTATTCTATATAAGAAGGGACAATGTGCATGATTTAATATGAACACTTCATGTTAATCATGCAGATGTGTCAGATTCAGCCACACAGGCTAAGAGATGCCCTGAGGCAAGGTCGTAGGTAGTGTTTGCACCACATGATATGCTTCCTCTTCATCTTCGGGGCCTGAGTGCCATGTGGCACATTTCCAGGACTTAAATGAATCCAGGATTTCAGGCAAAAATGTGAAAAAGCAAAAAGG